>NC_133361.1:36883296-36965586 GCF_049309525.1 Garra rufa | reverse complement strand
CTTCTTCTTTTTCTTCTTTTGAGATGATATTTGGACTCTCCTAGAGAGTTTTCAAGCTACAACCATGAAACTCAGATGCCAGGTTTTCACAACAAAACCAATTGCTACTTAAAACTAGCACAAAACTAGCCCAATCGTATTTCTGAGGGTGTCCCCCAATAAAAATCCTGTTCTGGGGTGTAAAATACATATTTTCTGTGTGATTCCCCGGTAAAATTTACTTTCCAGGGACATTACTGGGGTCTCTTCAACCCACGGATATGAAAAATTACCAGCAGCAACAGTGTTGTTTTTTTGTTTGTTTTTTTTTTAGATTTATTTTTGGCATTTTTTGCCTTTATTGAGATAGGACAGATCAGAAGTGACAGGAAACAAAGTGGGAGAAAAACAGGGGCAGGATTCGAACACGGGACGCCCGGAGCGCAACGGGGCTGTATGTCGGCACGCTCTTTTCAAACTTATCACTAGAAAAGCTTAATGACTATTCTCCAACATGTTAATCATAATAACGACATGTTAATCATGTTAGAAAAATGCAGTCAACATGCTAATCATGTTATAAACATGCTAACAGTGTGCAATTAATGTTAAAAACATGCTATCAACAATCCCTGCTGAAAAAAAACAGCATATGCTGGTTAGGTATGTTTTGGTGCTGGGATGCTGGTTTTAGCTGGTTTATGCTGGTCCTTTGCTGGTTTATGCTGGTCCTTTGCTGGTCCTTTGCTGGTTTATGCTGGTCCTCAGCTGGTTAATGCTTGTCCTTTGCTGGTTTATGCTGGTCCTTTGCTGGTTTATGCTGGTCCTTTGCTGGTTTATGCTGGTCCTTTGCTGGTTTATGCTGGTCTTCAGCTGGTTAATGCTTGTCCTTTGCTGGTTAATGCTTGTCCTTTGCTGATTAATGCTGGTCCTTTGCTGGTTTATGCTGGTCCGTAACTGGTTAATGCTGGTCCTTTGCTGGTTTATGCTGGTCCGTAACTGGTTAATGCTGGTACTTTGTTGGTTTATGCTGGTCCGTAACTGGTTAATGCTGGTCCTTTGCTGGTTTATGCTGGTCCGTAACTGGTTAATGCTGGTACTTTGTTGGTTTATGCTGGTCCGTAACTGGTTAATGCTGGTACTTTGTTGGTTTATGCTGGTCCGTAACTGGTTTATGCTGGTCCTTTGCTGTTTTATGCTGGTCCTTTGCTGGTCCATAACTGGTTAATGCTGGTCCTTAGCTGGTTCATGCCGGTCCTTAGCTGGCTTATGCTGGTCCTTAGCTGGTTTATGCTGGTCCTCAACTGGTTAGTGCTGGTCTTTTGCTGGTCCTCAGCTGGTTAATGCTGGTCCTTTGCTGGTTTATGCTGGTCCTTAGCTTGTTTATGCTGGTCCTTAGCTGGTTAATGCTGGTCCTCTGCTGGTTTATGCTGGTCCTCAGCTGGTTTATGCTGGTCCTCTGCTGGTTTATGCTGGTCCTCAGCTGGTTTATGCTGGTCCTCAGCTGGTTTATGCTGGTCCTCAGCTGGTTAATGCTGGTCCTTTGCTGGTTAATGCTGGTCCTTTGCTGGTTTATGCTGGTCCGTAACTGGTTAATGCTGGTCCTTTGCTGGTTTATGCTGGTCCTTTGCTGGTTTATGCTGGTCCTTCGCTGGTTTATGCTGGTCCGTGACTGGTTAATGCTGGTCCTTTGCTGGTTTATGCTGGTCCGTAACTGGTTAATGCTGGTCCTTTGCTGGTTTATGCTGGTCCTTTGCTGGTTTATGCTGGTCCGTAACTGGTTTAAGCATAAACCAGCAAAGGACCAGCATTAACCAGCAAAAGAACCAGCATGAACCAGCATAAACCAGCAAAGGACCAGCATAAACCAGCAAAGGACCAGCATAAACCAGCTAAAACCAGCATCCCAGCACCAAAACATACCTAACCAGCATATGCTGTTTTTTCAGCAGGGATGTAATAATGGTAAAAATGTTAACAACAATCACATTGTAATCATCCTAAAACATGCTAGCAACATGCTACTTATGTCAAAAACATACTAACAACATGCTAATATTGCAAGAGACCTGTTATCAACATGCCAACCATGCTAAAAACATACAAGCAACATGCTAAACATGTTAGAAACATGCTTACAACATGCTGATAATGTTTTTAAAACATGCTATCAACAAAGTGTCACGTTTGAGATGAGGTCTGGGTCCAAGTGCAGGTAAGTGAAGTATTTAATATAAAGAAACAAACAAACAATACAAAAAGCCAACACGGCACACACGACAGGATCTGGACTTGAGCAGGATAACAAGAAACATAACAGGAATGGGGATCAAGAAACACAAAATACACACAAGACAGAAGACAATGCAGCCATGAAACAGGAGGAAAGGTGAGAGTTCTTTTAGACCAGATGATTGTGAACAGATGTGAGTGATCAGTGCTGATGACAAAGACAGGTGAATGCAATCAGGAAGTGCAGTGCAGGAACAGCGACCTCGGGAGGCTGAGGGAAGACCCACAGCCCCGATCATGATACAAAGTAATCATGGTAAAAATGTTAACAACAATCACATTTTAAAAACATGCTAGAAACACACTTATCATGTCAAAAACATGTTAACCATGCCAATAATGCCAGAACCATGCTGTCAACATGCCAAACATGCTAAAACAAACAAGCAAGCAACATTCTATTCATGCTAGAAACATGATAACAACATGTTAAAAATGTTAAAGACCTGCTAGCAACATGTTAATCATGTCTAAAACAGGCTAACAACATCCAACATACCAATATGTCAATCATGCTAAAAACGAGCAAGCAGCATGCTAGAAACATGCTAATCTTGTTAATCATGTCAAAAACATGGTAACTGTCACACACAGACGAAGGCAGAGACGGAGGTAAGTATAATATAAAAGAGGTAAGTTTATTTGAACAGCAGGTAAGTAGCAAACAGCAATATGGTTGGTGGGAATGAAACGTGAGCTTATCTGAACAGTCCTTTTGTGCAGGTGGAAATATCCGCGGAACCAGATGAGAGAAACAGAGTCCATGAGCTACGGAGAACCAGCAGGAACTAGGGGTGTGATCGGTAGACCAGACGATGAGTGAATGCAAGTGCTGGGTATATAAAGGGTGTGGTGAGTGGAATCAGGTGAGTGCAATTAGAAGTCAGGTGATCCGGAACGAGTGGGTGGTTCTCCAGAGGGTGTGTCTTGTGTAGCTGACTGGGGTGATATCCTGACATTACCCCCTCCTCCAGGGGCGGCTCCCGACGCCCTAATCCGACGTCGAGGGCGACCACGACCGCGAGGGGCAGGACGGTCTGGGTGGCTCTGATGAAAGTCAGCTAGGAGTTGGGGATCTAGGACGTCGTCTCTGGCCACCCAGGATCGTTCTTCCGGTCCATACCCCTTCCAGTCGATCAGGTATTCCAGGTGTCTGCCTCGACGTCGGGAATCCAGGATCTCACGAACCGCGTAGACAGATGGCTGATCCAAGATTTCAGGAGGAGGGGGTTCAGCTCCAGCTCCCGTGGACTCTGTGGCAGAAGGGAAAAAGGGTTTTAGAAGGGACACGTGAAAGGTGGGATGAATTCTGTACCTGGGTGGGAGCTGGAGCTGATATGTCACTTCGTTGATCTGCCTCAGGATCTCGAATGGACCAATATAGCGGGGACTCAGCTTGCGACAAGGTAGCTTTAGCCGGATGTCCTTCGTGGAGAGCCATACCTTATCTCCAGGATGGTACAGTGGAGTTGCTCTCCTACGAGCATCGGCAAAGTCCTTATGGCGTCTGATGGCTCTTTGGATGTGACGGTGAGCTGAGTCCCACACTCTCTCGCTCTCTCGAAACCAGTAGTCCACAGCTGGAACATTCGTGGGTTCCTCCGTCCAGGGAAACAGCGGTGGCTGAAAACCGAGCACGCACTGAAAGGGTGTTAGTCCGGTGGTGTCCTGGCGTAGAGAATTCTGTGCGTACTCGGCCCACGGGAGGAACCTGCTCCAGCTGTGTTGGTCTTCAGAACAGTATGCCCGGAGGTAACGTCCAAGTTCCTGGATCTTCCTCTCAGTCTGGCCGTTGGTTTGTGGGTGGTACCCTGAGGAGAGATGAACAGAGATTCCGAGTGATTTGAAGAATGCTTTCCAGACATGAGAAATGAATTGCGGACCCCGGTCTGACACAATCTCTTCGGGGAGACCGAAGTGTCGGAAGACTTGTTGGAAGAGGAGTTCCGCAGTTTCCATAGCCGTAGGAAGACCCGGTAGAGGCAGCAGTTTACAAGCCTTGGAGAATCGATCTACAATGACGAGTACACAGGTGTTGCCGTCTGAGTTCGGGAGGTCCGTTACGAAATCTACCCCGAGGTGGGACCAGGGCCGCTGTGGGACTGGGAGTGGCACCAGTTTTCCTGAAGGCAGATGACGAGGAGAGTTAGTAGTGGCACAGACTGAGCAACCTTGGACGTACCTGATGACATCCCGGGTCATACTGGACCACCAGTATCGAGATTGAATGAGCGAGAGGGTCCTTCTGCTACCTGGGTGTCCAGAGCCCGGAGATTGGTGGACAGTGTCCAGAAGGTGTTGACGTTGGGAGCTAGGGACGTAGATCTTTCCTTCTGGACACTCCGGCGGAGCAGGCTCTTGGAGGGTGGCTTCTTGGATCCAGGTGTCGATATCCCACTGGATGGGGCTAACGATCAGATCGGGTGAAAGGATGGGCTCTGTTTCGGGAACTGAGTCGTTGGAGAATTGATGGGATAGAGCATCTGCTGGTATGTTCTTAGATCCAGGGCGATAGGTAATTTTGAACTGGAATCGGGTGAAGAACAGAGCCCACCTGGCTTGTCTTGGGTTTAGACGTTTTGCTTCACGAAGGTATTGCAGGTTCTTGTGGTCTGTGATGATCATAAAAGGATGTTTAGCCCCTTCCAGCCAGTGGCGCCACTCCTCCAAGGCGAGCTTGATGGCTAGCAGCTCGCGGTTGCCTACGTCGTAATTCTGCTCCGCCGGGGATAACTTCTTCGAGAAGTAGGCACAGGGATGGAGGAGATTGGAGTCACCAGCCGCTTGTGACAGCACTGCTCCGACGCCGATGGTAGATGCATCAACCTCGACTACGAAGGGAAGCTCAGGATCAGGATGACGTAGGAGAGGAGCAGTGCTGAAGATCTTCTTTAGTCGCTGGAATGCTTCGTGGGCCGAGGGGTTCCAGTCAAGATGTTTGGGTTGGCCTCGAAGGAGGGAGGTCAGGGGTGCAGTGATGGAACTGTAATCCTTGATGAATCGACGGTAGAAGTTGGAGAATCCGAGAAACTTCTGCAGTTCCTTGATGGTCCTGGGCTGCGGCCAGTCCTGGATGGCGAGAACCTTATTGCAATCCATCTGCACACCCTCGGGGCTGATGTTATAGCCCAAGAACTGCACAGCAGTTTTGTGGAACTCGCACTTCTCCAACTTCAGGAAAAGATGGTGTTGACGTAGGACTTGTAGGACCTGACGGACGTGCTGGCGATGTTCGGCCTGGTTCCGGGAATAAATCAAAATGTCATCAATATAGACAACTACGAACTGATGTAGAAATTCCCGGAACACCTCGTTCATAAACGTTTGGAAGACGGAGGGACTGATGGACAAACCATAGGGCATGACGAGGTACTCATAGTGGCCATTGGGTGTTATGAAGGCCGTCTTCCACTCGTCTCCCTCACGAATACGAACGAGGTTGTATGCACTCCGCAGGTCCAATTTGGAGAAGATACGAGCTCCACATAGTTCCTCGAGGGTGGCAGGCACGAGTGGAAGTGGGTAAGGTTGTTGAATTATTTGAGAGTTAATTTGACGGTAATCAATACAGGGATGGAGACCTCCATCCTTCTTACCCACGAAGAAGAAGCTGGAAGCGGCTGGTGAGGTCGATGGTCGAATGAATCCCTGAGCGAGAGCCTCCTGGATATACTCCTCCATCGCCTGGCGCTCCGGGTTGGACAGGGGGTATACCCGTCCCTTGGGTAGTTGAGCACCAGGTAGCAGATCGATAGCACAGTCCCATGGCCGATGTGGAGGTAGGTGGGTGGCAGCTTGCTTGCTGAATACATCCTCGAAGTCTATGTACTCCGCTGGGATTTCAATCGAGGTCGTAACGTCCGGACTCTCGACACGAGTAGAAGCTAGAGACAAGGGGACAGGAGTAGATGGCAGTTCTTCTGACATACAGTTCTTAAGGCAATGCTTACTCCAGCTGATGATGTCACACGGATCCCAGCGGAGTTCAGGATGATGAGAGTGGAGCCAGGGACGTCCGAGGATGATATCCACGGTGGAGTTCTCCAGTACCAGAAGTTTAATCCTTTCTCGATGAAACAGGCCGACTTGCAGAGTGATTACAGGTGAAGAGTGACGAATCCGCCCACGTCCTAATGGTTTTCCCTGTATAGTTTTTACAGCATATTCAGGATGATGACGTAGGCGAGGTAGTTGCAGGCGATCTAGACAGTCTTGTGAGATGAAATTTCCGGAGGCGCCTGAATCGATCAGAGCAGACAGACAGAAGGAATGTTCAGCAGTATGAATTGTTACAGGAATCAGAGTTAACTTGGCGGTTTCAATATCAGTTTGTATGGTACTCACCACGGGACGTGGGGGTCGGACTGGACAGGTGCGCAGGATATGACCAGGTTTGCCGCAATATAGACAAAGTCCGGAAGTGATGCGGCGTTGACGTTCCAGCCGAGATAATTTGGTTGAATCGATGATCATAGGTTCTGGTACTGGAGTGCAAGCTGCCACCGAAGCGGGCTGAGGAGCGGTTAGTGATGGCTGGCAGGCGGCTAGTCGCTGAGATATCCGATTAGCTCGTTGTAAAAAGGTCTCCAGACCGATGGAATCATCATACAGCGCCATAGCAGCACGAATTTCTGGTTGCAGACCTTGCCTGTAGGCACCCAGCAGGGCGATCTCGTTCCAGCCGCTAGCCGCCGCCAGCGTCCGGAAGTGGAGAGTGTATTCTTGCACCGAAGAAGAGCCTTGTTGTAACCGGAACAGTTGATCAGAAACGGTGAGTACACTGGTGGTTGTGCTGAAAACCTCAGAGAAATGACTGGTAAATTGTTCATATGAATGAATAATGGGGCTATTGGCATTCCACATGGCTTTCGCCCATTGTAAAGCTTTACCAGAGAGAAGGGAGATTAAAAAGGCTACCTTGGAATCCTCTGAAGTGAATTGATGTGGTTGCATCCGGATGTATAGTTCGACTTGTAGCAAAAAACCGCTGCACTCAGCCGCCTCTCCAGCGAATGTATTTGGTACGGCCATGGGACTTCCTGAGGCAGATGGCGGTGAAGGTGGTGTAAGTGCCGCCTTGAAAGCATGGACGAGTTCGGTGAGAAGGTTAGGTGCGGGGTTCGGTGCAGTGGTTTCTTCGGTGTTCATCTTTTGTAGGTCTGGTCTTCTGTCACACACAGACGAAGGCAGAGACGGAGGTAAGTATAATATAAAAGAGGTAAGTTTATTTGAACAGCAGGTAAGTAGCAAACAGCAATATGGTTGGTGGGAATGAAACGTGAGCTTATCTGAACAGTCCTTTTGTGCAGGTGGAAATATCCGCGGAACCAGATGAGAGAAACAGAGTCCATGAGCTACGGAGAACCAGCAGGAACTAGGGGTGTGATCGGTAGACCAGACGATGAGTGAATGCAAGTGCTGGGTATATAAAGGGTGTGGTGAGTGGAATCAGGTGAGTGCAATTAGAAGTCAGGTGATCCGGAACGAGTGGGTGGTTCTCCAGAGGGTGTGTCTTGTGTAGCTGACTGGGGTGATATCCTGACAGTAACAAAATGCTAACAACAATCTAATCATTTTAAAAACATGCTAATCATGGTAGAAACATGTTAACATGTTGTCACGTGAAATGCTAGCAGCATGCTAATCATGTCAAAAACATGCAAGCAACATGCTAATCATATTAACAACATGTTAATAACATGCTAATCAATCTAGAAACATTTGCTGCGTCCCAATTCGCATACTATCCGTCCTAAATAGCATTCGAAAATAGAATTAGTATGTCCCAAATCGTAGTATGTTTTAAAAAGTATTCCAAAGATTCCCGGATGGTGTACTACTTAACTTCAGAATTCGAAGTGCAGATCAATGCACACTCTAACGGCTAATATTGCCCACAACACATTGCGCGGTGAACGAGGATTCCATTAGAACTACAAACACGCATAAAAAGTGATACAAAAAAAACTACAAACATGGCGGATACGCGCGACCAACAGACAGGTAGAGAAAGGGGTTTAAGTGATAATCAATCTGTAACCTGATAGAAAATATGTATTTAATGATATCCACGGTATATTTCATGTGCAGTAACATTATGAACTTTTATAATGATAGGTTTGGTCATTAACTTTTAAATGCATCATTATGCAAACACGAGCAGAGTTCTCAGACTCATAAAAGAAAGTTCCTCTTCATTTCTCTTTAATACCGTAGGAAATCAAATTAAACGAAATGTAGATGATATTAACTGACAGGGCAGTTTAAACAGTGACAGGATTCAGGTAAGTAAGCAACAGAACGTCCGTTAAAGACGAAGTTGTATGTCCCAAAGCTTGCCTACTATTCTGCTACATACTCAAAAGTACTTTTTCTTCACAAAAAGAGGGAAGGGAATAGTATAAGTATACAAATTGGGACACAGCAATTATTAGCAAATACAATATGTTAACTTGCTAACAACATACTAATCATGTTAATGACATGTTAATATATGTTAGAAACATGCTAGCAACATGATAATAATGTTAAAAACTTTACTTATCAAGTTTATTCATGTTGTCACAATAGCTGTCATTTTGGAATACAAATATTGTCTGTTTCAAATAAATTTTCTTCATCAGCCAGTAAATTCAGATTATTTTGTATGGATTAACATAAAAATATAATATTTTATTACTGCTAGTAATAACTTTGCCACCATATTGAATTTAGTTAAACTGTGAAGGCAGAAATCAAGCTTAATTAAGCTAAAATGCTTTAAAAAGGTTGCATTACTCATATATACAGGTACAACACATAAATAAATTATTTTTACGTACTAAGATTCTAACTTATGTACTATCTAATGCTAACTGTCTATTTGAATTATACTTTATTCTATTTGAAGGAAAACATGATTACATGTTTCAAACACTGCACATTAGTAGACCTGACAACCATAAATAATAAAAGGGACATAGAATAAAGCTAAAATAAAATAATGCCTTTTGTTTCATCTACAGATGCACACTCTACTCGAAACTGACACATCAAGAATAAACAGTGAGTGGTTCAGCATAGAGTCTTGGTGAAAAAGACACTTTAGTTAAATTTAATCTAATATGTTATTATGAATATTAAATGGGTCATCGGATGCCCATTTTCCACAAGTTTGTCGGATTCTTTAGGGTCTTAATGAAATTAGGGTCTATAATATACTTTGGTTAAAAATTCTCAATAGTGGTGTAAAAAAAACACCCTTTTACCTTGTCAAAATGAGCTCTGCAAAACATCAACTCATATTATTGTATGGCCCTTAAAATGCAAATGAGCTCTGCTCGCCCCGCCCCTCTCTGCCTGGGACGAGATGTTTACTTTAGCTCAGATGTCAGGAGTAAATGACTGCTATGTTCATTATTACATCCAACAACAGAACACCTCAGTCGCTCAATCTGAGTCATTCTTGTCTTCCTCTGCACCTCAGTCACACAATGGCGGACTGTTTCAGCTCGATGAGGGCGGGTCTAAGGTAAGGCGCTCACGTCAATCTACTATCGTGGAAGCGGCCTTTGTCGGTGTTTCATCACAACAACAAGAAGCTGAGAATGACCTGATTTTAAAAAGGGAATATTACTTTTAAAGATTAAAAAAAATACCACTGGGTGGATTTTTATAATTGTAGGGTGGTTGTGTACACAAACTGCCAACACACATTAATGTTCAAACAACATGTAAAAGTTAGTTTTGCATCCGATGAGCTCTTTAAATGTGTCTGTTTATCTGTGTTAAAATGTTTATTCAACCAACAACTACTGTACAAGTAAAAAAAAAATGTAGGTTGATTCCCCTAAAAAATGTAAACAATCTTAATCTGTGGCGCAATCAGAACATTCCGACCAGCCTGACATAGCAACACGCACTCAACCAATGGTGTAAGTTTGGGGCGGGGCTATGTGTTTGGCTAACCAATGACAGACAGTGGAGTATTTAGAAAGTTTGTTTAAATACAGACATTCTTTCTGCAGTTCTATGTGGTGATGCTAGCAGAAATGCATAGCTTTGCAAGACGTGATAGTGACGGTAGATAATATTTAACCGTACACACCCTGAGATGAAGTGCCTATTATCAATCCATGACATTCCGCATTCAGTAATCGCTAAACTAACAGTCTTGAGTGACAAAGACAAAAGCAAGGAGACATGGAGGAGGCAGGAAAAGCCCAAACCATCTGTCAATTTCAGTGTCAAGTCAAGTGCTGTCAAAGGATATGTTTTAGCACACGTGAAATGTGTGACATGGTACCGAAAATGACTGTGATCAGCCCTCCAAGTCGACATGCCTCTGGAGCAAAGAGGCATTTCAAAGCACTCTCTGCCTGGGTTAATTTCACAGGAGATTTGTGTTGCCGCTGACTCACCTGTCAGCTCCACTGTGATGACAGGGCAGGTCAGGAAAGGGGAGGGAGGCAATGAAGGAAAAGGAGCCAGATACTGATAAAAAAAATGTGCTATAGTGCAGAGTCTCTATTGCCTCAGTAAGCTCTGTTGGGCAATGAGCCAAAATAAAGGATTAACAAAGAGATTCATTCATCCGCTCAAAATGATTCACTTCCAGATGAGACATGGGAGGCATTTTTTAGCATTTATTCTTACCGAATTCCACATGGACAGTACAGCATGCAATCCAACATGTAGAATTTCATTTTTAGCATGGTGTTTGCATATAAATGTGTCTTAGCAGTGTGTGGACACAACCAATCTACATTGATAAAAATCCATTCACTCCTTTTTTTACTCCCTAAAAAACTAAACTGTCTCAATTATCAAGCCGTTTTGATTTTCTGACCAGTCCCGTATTAGCATATTTCCAACCTCAGCCAGCTGAACGTTGTCCGCCATTTTCTCCGACAAAAATGTCTCGTAAGCAATGTTTTGTAGTTGGATGTAAAAGAGAACATAAGAGTCTTCACCTTCTCCCAACATCAGAGCCACTGAGGATGCAGTAGATTGGTATTGTTTTTGATTGTAACGTGCCACGGACAAAGCCATTAGAAAGCCTGCAACCATTAACCAAAAAAGCTTAATGGCTAATACTAAAAAAGGAGAGAAAGGAGACCAGAGACTGTTTTTCTTGAATGGAGGAGAGGCTTCACTACACTGAATAAACTGCTTTTTTTTTAGAGGAAACAGCTCATCATTTAATGAATCAACAGCCTATCTGCTAATCTTCAACATGTTTTACCTTGGATTTAACTATTTTTTTAAGAGTTTACCACAAAAATATGTTGTTTTATAAGAGAAGCCACGGACTTTTTGGCGACAGGTGGGATTCAGCTTTCAGTCATTTTCTATTCATTCCTATGGTATCCGTAAACGCTGATTGAGTGTCGTACAACTATGACTGAAATTCAGTGACTTCAAGGCTGTAGTGTGATTGGTTATTAAGGCACATGTGATCCAATTTAGCTAATAGTAGGCTAAGTAATACAGACCCTCTAATCTTCCTATATTAACACAAGCTCTGCCACCGAATACACAATAAATGGAAGAGAGGGGCGGAGTGAGAAGTAGCTCATTATCATTTAAAGAGACATGCACCAAAATGAATCGCTGTGAACAGAGCTGTTTTTGAGAAGGTGAAAAGGGTGTCCCTGGTTACATAATTACGTTAGTTACTTTTGAAAATGTCAGCAATTACAAAGAAGGTTACATCCAAATATGTTCACATACACAGACTTGATTGATTTATTTGAAAAACTGTATTTACTGCTCTAAAATATGAGACACCAATGTTTCAGGGGGATTATGACACAGAATAGGACACATTTTAATTCGATACCTGTTTTTTTTTTTTTTTTTAAGATTATTTTTTGTCTAAATCACCTAAAATGTCTGAGATTTGGCTTTTGCTTTCTACAGTCGCCATTCATTGTGTGCGTTTTTTGTATTCAAGCCTTGTTTTCTTAATCCAGTAAACATTCTAATATGAAATTGGAATTTTCACACATTAGTGAGTCACTGTTAATATGTGGAGTATTTAAATCGCTTTGGATGCAGCTTTTGTTTGATGTAGGGTTGCCAAATTCAAATTTTTTCCACAGAATTATGCTAATTTTAAACGGTTGCATCAGGCTGAATTTCTCCTGTGGGTTAAGGTTTGAAATATTGCATAAATTACATTTGACTGAAATGCTTGTATTGAAACATTTTGTATTCTACCTATGATAAAACTGTGGTAGCTATAGGGTTTGTGAAGGATGGCCACTGTGGTGGTAAGTCTTTTAGCTGTGTTTATGATCAATCTGCATAATGATGACTGTAAAATATGCAGTTTAGGTATGGAAATGACATATTTTGAGTTTTGATATTGAAGTATGCTTCCCCCGTCCTCTTTTTTGAAAACTAAAATATGGTCACCCTATTGTTAGATGCCAGTGTTTCCTGTCGATTTCATAGCTGTAAAAACTGTCTTTTTTAAATTTTAAATCATTATTTAACCTCAGAATGACCTCAAAGTAAAAAAATGTCCTAAAGTCTGATTTTGTGGTGGCTGTGCTTTAAAATCAACATTTTTATAATCTTAATTCAAGTAATGAAGGATTTTAAAAGTCTGACAGTAACCAGTGCTGAATCTGTAAGGTTAACCCTGTCTGCTTTACATGTTTCAAAATGAATAATAAGGTAGTTTAAAACAGTCATCGGAAATTTAGGGCCAGTTTTACTAACAGCTTGCGCCAGTGCAAACCATCTTTTGACATTAAAATAGTACTGTCTGGATTTACTAAAGACACAAAGTGAAGAATTAGCACTGAGAAGGCATGGACACAGTTATTTTTGCATCTGACCATATTAAATCGGACCAATTTTAGGAGTTTCTCTTTCAGACGCTTCGGAGAGGAGTATTAAAATAAATCGTGCAATGCATTTTACTAATGTTTGCGCTGGTCAAATTAGTGGTATTTGCGCCATTGTTTAATGCCCAATAAAGCATGTCTTCAAGCAGGCGGTAATTTGTGCTGCTCTTGGTAGATTGCGCTGGTCATTATGGAAATGATTTGACGGCGTCTGTGTTCTTCATTGTGCGCATTCTTAGCAAATCACACGCAGAATTTTACCCTCCCATCTGCGATTTTATGGAATTGTACTCTAATGCTAATTTGCCCTGCTTAGTAAAACTGGCCCATAGAAAAGTAATCCAAAAGTAATCAAATGTAATCGTTACGTTACTTCCATAAAGTAATTGAAATAGTCACACTACCTATTACATTTTAAATAGAGTAACTTGTAACCTACAACCTATTACATTTCCAAAGTAACCTTTCCAACATTGCCTTAAACACTTAACGGTGTCCAATAAACAAAATGGAGGCATAATGACGCATAACTGTTCAGGAATCAAGAGTTCATCCAAGAATTAAACTGTTGCATAAAAAAGGAGCTGACATTGTGTCATGAGTAATAAATGATCTTTGTGATTTACGCCGTCTATGCGTGAACATGTCTAGCAGAGTCTCATTGTGCTGATGTTTGATTACCTCTCATTGTGAGTTACTGATTTACCTCAAGTGCTCAGGGCGTGTCACACGAAAAAGCACACATGCACATGCAATGCAAAGTGTTGTGTATTCTATAAAATACATAAATCAGTTAAACAAACTTGAAGCACTCATGATTTTAAAGGAATAGTTCACTCAACAATGAGAATTCTGTCATAATTTATTCCCCCTCATGTCATTCTTTCTTCTGCAGAACACAAAAGATGATGTTTTGAAGAATTAACTTTCTTACCATGGACAAAAGCAGTTGAAACATTCTTCAAAATATCTAAGTAAGTCATACAAATTTGGAATGACATGAGGGTGAGTAAATGATGACAGATGCTGCGTCTGAAATCGCATACTGCTTCAGTAGGTACTGCATTTAAATTCAAACGTACTTCATGACCGTTAAAACAGTACGCTCTATATAGTATGAAAATGGGTAGTATGAATGGAAATCGGACGTACTACATCCGTCGCGTCTCCACTTTCTGCCATTTTTTTTCGAATAGCGACTCCTCTCCTGGAGCCTGAAGTGTCCATGATATGCCTACGGCAGAATTCGGGCGGCAGCAGTAGGTCATCCGGGTACTTCTCGCCTACTGTTTTTCGAATACTATGAATTCGGACATACTACTCGCCTCACATACTGTTTTTCGCGTTCTATATGGTAGGGAAGTATGCGATTTCGGACGCAGCAAGAGTTTACATTTTTGGGTGAACTATCCCTTTAAGCACCATTGTTCTTGCAGCGAAGGCCAAGGTTGTACTTGAGGGATATTCTCTGAATGAGATCACATACGCTGTGTGCTGCCAGAGAAGGAAAGAGAAAAAGGACTGATTACATGATCCGACATGTGTGTGCTAGGAGTTGGGTGTGCTGTGACAATGACTTTGGCAGGCCTGGGGAAACGCTACATTCCTGCCAAATCATTGTGTACACAGGGAGTTCGGCTTATGCCTCCAGATTATAGGGAAGAAACATGCGGCGGTTCTCAATAGAAGGGCTCTATGTTGCGCCGCAGGCTCCGTTGCACAACAACGGGGAAATAGTGTGGCTAAATGTGTGGGAACAAGCAATGAATGTTCTCTGTACTACATAATGTTTAAAAAAATAGGATGTCTACTGAAAATTATTGCCCAAATGAGTTGCTGCAGTCACCGTAAATGTAGACGAGCATTGAGGTTTCCATCTAGGGTTGTAAGGGTCTTCTGTCTTCTAGGGTCTAACCAAAAGGGATTTCCCAAAAGCAGAATACTAAAAAAATACTCTCATTCTGATTACATGCCTTTAGTTTCAAGAAAAACAATCATTGCAATGCTTAAAATATAATAAATACATAAGAAATGGTGACAAATATGGTGGATTTAAAGGTGTCAGGCAACCCCACAATATGAGGGTGGGGGTCTTACGCTTTCTTTTTTTCATTCAGTGGATTTTCAAACGTTTCTGTAAATGATAACATTAGGGCAGCCTACAAGTTTAGTCAGTATGCATATTTTACCTTATCAAAGTAGACCAAAAAGACAAAACAAACAGAGGCTAAGGAACAGTCTCGTTTGCCTAAAGGAGTAACCATAACAACAGCATGATGCTTGCGCGATTCCGTTGCAATCAGTTTTGGCGATTCGTTTCGGTAAACCTTGACAAAACATAATTTTATTATAGATTAACATATGACCAAAAACTCACTGCAGTAGTCTCAAGAGACTACAAATTGCGCCAAAAAATGTTCCTTACATGCGGCGGTTAACTTTGTTTAAAAAGCAGACGTTATTTTTGAATAGTCAATCACCTTGAAAGTCATGTTATAATTAACAAAATGCTAAGCTTATGACATTCTAAAGAAAAAAATCCATCTGTGAAATAATATTGTGCAAGACCCTTTAGACAGTAGGCTATTGGACATGTTTATCTATTTTAAAAAAGATATACAAGATAATGGCAATAAACCACGTCAATTAAAGGACTCACCCTGATGGAAAAGCCACAGCACGCGAGACAAACTAGCCTTTAGCAGATTCTCATCTAAGTTAATTGAAATTATGGGAAGTCATTAGTTAATCGGTTAATTATTAATGAATTAATTAAGTATTACTAGGCCTATATTAATTGCTTGTAGTTTTTCCCTCCCTAAATATTTGCATACATATTGTATGTAAACTGACCGTTTAAAATAGAAAAAGAAGATATCACAACGCCAAAGAACCTTTCAAGTTTGCTTTCACTTTTACAAAATGATCAGATGTGAGATTACTGCTAATTTATAAGAGCAAATGTCACGTCATTTGTTGACACGAAACTTTCTGTGGTCCCGTACTTACCAGAATATGTTTTCTTCATGTTCATAGGGTCCTTTTTTTATCCTGAGAATGTCGACTTTAGTCTATTAGGTCCGTATCTGAGATTGCAACATCTGAAATATGATCGACCGTTGCGTGGAATTTCTCTCAGGCTCTCCGCAAAGCACATGAACCGCGATCAAAATGTATGTATTTTAATCGTCCTTATAACTAAAGCAACTAAATCGGTTAGAACTAAACTCCCATACACCTCCAGCTTTACCTGTCCTCACAGACAGACAGACACACACACACCTGTGGATAACTCCGCCTTATGGATACAGATAACACACCTGAAGGTTTGACGCTAGAACTAGAGAAGTAGCCTAGTTGACAACATGGACACGAATTGTCTTTTTAGGTTAAAATAAATATGTTTTATATTAGAACACGTTTGTTTGTTTTTCATATATATTTTTATATGGTTAAAGGCAAAATTTAAAATATAATAAACAAACAATAACAAATTATTTCAAGGCCAGCAAATATAAATAAACTGTTTACAGTCTATTCTACAGAACTGGTCCAATTAGATTTACTAAAATCCTTTTATTATACATTGGAACCCAGAATAATATTTAAAATATCATCTTAATATCATCATTTCGTGGCTACTTGCAATTGGGATGTGGCTGTCCTGAACCCTAACCCCTAAACCACTAAACTTATGAAATTTGCACTTTATTCAGTTGTTGATATTAAATATCTTTTAGATTTTTTTAAAGTGAAGTTAAATATATATATATATATATATATATATATATATATATATATCATATTTTCTTTGTAAATTATGAAACCGAATGTTTTAGTCCATTGGCCGAGAATGATTTTGACAACACCCCTACATTTATAAATATTTATATCACTCTCTCTCATAACTACACGGTGAGTAAATGTGTTTAATGACGCCACTACCAAACACCATTTTTTCTATAATTAAATGATGTTGATTCGGCCGTTCCCGAGCTCGGAGCCCTTCCCCGGACAGCACGCCAAATACGCATTACAATACTCCAGCTAATTATAAGTGGGAACTCCTGAAGCAATTTTTTTGGAAGTTATTTAGGTTTTTTTTTATGTGTACAACCGTTCAGACTGTGCTAGCTAACCATGTTAGCATCTTTGAGCTAAAAAATTCTAAAACTGTCACTTCCGAAACAATCACGACCGAAACATTTAAGTTGCGTTCACACCAGCCGCCACTTTTGTCGCTGCATGTGGCCAGAGGCTGGCGATGAGATTTAAAGTAGGTGTTTCCATTAATGGTTGCCTTGACAGTGAATTTTGAAGGCAAAAGACTAAATATAATCTAAATATAAAATAAATCTGTACATACAAACAAAAATGAATGAGAAGCAGAGCCTGCTTTTTTCTGTTGCCTATGTTTATCTAGGGCTGAAAGGAGAACGATCACATGAGCTCAACTGTCTTCTTTACTATTGGCTGCCGCTCCAGAAAGTCGCTTTTCATTCATCTGGACTTTGTGGCATCGCCCTGTTGAAAAAAAAAACAGCATATGCTGGTTATGTATGTTTTGATGCTGGTTTTAGCTGGTCCTTGCTGGTTTACGCTTATTGTTAACTGGTCATGTTGCTGGTCAAGGACCAGCAGCTAAAACCAGCATCCCAGCACCAAAACATACCTAACCAGCATATGCTGTTTTTTTTTCAACACGTTGCGTTGTCGCTGCGTGTCGCTTGTGGTTTGAACGGGGCTTCGGTAGTTTCGGTAGTGACATCTTTGTTTTTTGGGTGTTTGTTATCCCATAAAACTGTCACTACTGTAGGCTAATGCTGTGTTCCAGGCAGGTTTTTGAGCCCGTAAATCATGACTTCAAAACACGACTCAAGACTTTGTAGCATTCCAGGCAAGTCACGCCAAAGTGCCTGAGCACATTTATTATTATTATTATATTATTATTAATTTGATTGCATAAACACTGCACCCGTAGGGGCTGAAATTGTTGTTTCGCGGGCTATGTCACGTCAGAACTAGGAACTGGGAGTACATCGATCTAGTACAAGTTCACGGGTGGGAAGTCACGGGTTTGACTACCACTCCAGTGCACTTTCACTGGTAGAAGGTTGGAAAAACACGGGTAAAGGGTTGCCTGAAACGTGGCATAATAGTCACGACCGAAACATGTCATCATTAGTAGTGACAAAAGGGAACATATAATTCTTTATCTGTGAAAAAAAAAACACAATTTTTGTACAGTTATGCAAATTTGTAGTATTTTAGTATGTTTTATTTTATCTTAGTATGTGGGTTAAAATTCTGTAATGTGATGTGGTCGCTACCAAAGCATTACTGTCATGACCGTAACATGTTTTGTCAAAAATAAAGTAGGCCTACTAAATTATCAACTAAGATGTTATGATAGTGTTTGGTTCAATGTATATTTGAACTAATGAATCCTTAAGTTTGAAATCAGTTTGATCAATGCTTTGCCTTTTACAAAGAAAAATTGGATTCAAAATACAACAAATTTCATAAATCACACTTGAAATATTGTTACAATTGAAATTGAAATTGTTGGTTTACCTTTAAAAAAAATGAATAAAATAGAAAAAATATATTTACAAGGAAGATGTAAGCAAAATCGTATAGGTTAATATAATCCTTCTTATTAAATTATATATTACTGTGTTTCAGTAGTGACTAATTTGGAGAAAGGACAAATATTCCAAAACTTTCTTAAAATACAATTTGAGAATTAACTGCACAATTACTAGAAATGTGTACCTTACATGATACAATTGGCATACAAACAAAATTTGTGGAAAAAGAGCTTTCCAATTCTGACTTTGAACTGAATGGCCCATATATGAACTGAAGAATGGCCCATATATTTTTAAAATGTAAAAGTATTGATATTTTATTTTGAAGGACTATCAAAAACATTTCGTTTATTAGATTTTTCAATCAGTCTTACTGAGTTATAACTCGTGAGAGGCCTATGAGGTGACTATAGGAACACTGAAACTTTCTGCTGTTCTCATGAGTGTTTGCCTGATGAGAATTGTTTGTTAAGTTGTGATGCCACTGTGGGTTTTTCCGGAGGTTTCAGCATGAGCACCTGCTGTAAAATGCAGAATTTGTGTTTTGAAAAATGGTTTGGAACTTGTGTGAAATGCCGTTATGGTTTAGAATTTCGGTCAATGTTTTATTTTTTAACTGAGAAAAACTGCGATACACATCACAACCGAACTCATTTCCTATGTTTCACTTTTTTATTTTTGTAGAAAATACTTTTTGAAACAGAGTTAATGGCAACTACATGACATTTCCCAGGTACATATAAGTTTCTGACTGTGCAATTGATTTGACAAACACTTTTGAACCCACACATTTTCATACACATCCTCTTGTTTCTGGTAAGTCTCACAACAGTTTTTCCCCAAAATGTTTACCACTTTGAGTTTTCAAATGCCACTCAGATCTGAATAAACTCCTTTAGTTGTACATGTTGGTGGACAAAAGCGAAAATGTAGGTGACATTCTCTGAAGGAGAGGCGAGTTTCCTCTAAAAGGGGTCTTCATACAAATATGTTCCACCACAGGAGGAAGTCTGCAGCGAAGTCACAGAGAAGCCTCAGAGAAGCAGATTGTGCAAGCCCCAATATAGACTAAGACCACACAGCAAATAAAATGCACAGACTGGAACTAAGGTGACATTTTCAAATCCTGTTTTTCGTTCACCATATATTATTCTTGTAAAGCAGTATTTTAAATGTACACAACTAAAACTATACATCAAAGTTCTCAAAATATTTACATCAGGTATTTTACATATGCAACATCCACATTAGACAACATATAGAACCAACATACACAAATTCATTCATTAAAAATTGAATAAACAAATGCATAGATAACAGAATTTAACACTAAGTATATACAGCACATCATTTAATGCTAAAAGTTTTGAACGAACATACAAAGCTGAAATAAATACACAAAAGCCCTCAGAATAGAATATGTACAGAAAATGGAAAAGACTAAAAAATAACATTTAGAAGAGATGAACAAATTTCTCTGAATCCTCAAATGTTACCATATTGCAAGAGAAACAGGTCAGAAAACCAACCTCAAAGGTGCGTAGGACTGAATGAGTTGAATGAATCATATAGCAACATGCAAAACAGTACAAAAACAAGTTAGTTTTTGTACGTGTATGTATACATACATATATATATATATATATATATATATATATATATATATATATATATATACCACACCAACTTGTGGTTTTCCAGTAATTTGGCATGAAAAAAAAAATCGAACCAGAACTAGGGACATTTATGTGAATGTCTCATATAAACCCTGTATTTCGGGGTACAGTCATGACCTCGTACACTCCATTGTTACACCTTTTATCCTCTTCTTCTTTCTCTTCTTCTCTTCTTCTGATCATTTTCTTCATCTGGGACAAAAGAGAAGAACAATTCAACTTGATTTGTTGACACATTTGCTGAAAAATGCCTCTTGATATATAATATGAAAGTGTTGGTCATAGACACTAAGTGAGCAAACATATGGCACTTCCTGTTTGCATATGTGTAATGCATTTAGTGTAATGCAGTTTGTGACGACCTTTGGATTTACAGTTATGCAACCAGTTTTAGGTGTATGACACTTACCTTTGGCACCAGCCACACTAAAACAACAAGGAGGACAAGTAAGAGCACACTGCCAGCTGTCAGAGCCGTCACTGGTATCAGTAAATCATTCATGCCACCCGGCTTTGGATTAGCACTTGTGGAAGGGGCCGGATTGATAGGTGGATCTGTAAAGAGAAGTCCAAATAACTTTAGTACAGCGAAAGTATACAGCCAAAGCAACATCACCAGCTTCAAACTATAGCAACAGTGCAAACACTTGCTGAATAAAAGTATTCATTTTTTTTAAGAAACTAACAAACAAACATAAATTTGACCCTGGACCACAAAACCATTTGGCCAGGATACAACTATTTGAACATCTGGAATCTGAGGGTGAAAAAAAATCTAAATACTAAGAAAATAATTTCAAATGAAGTTCTTAGCAATTCTTTTTACTAATCAAAAATTTAGTTTTATATATTTATGGAAGAAAATTTACAAAATATCTTCATGGACATGATCTTTACTTAATATTCGAATGATTTTTAGCATTAAAAAAAATTATCGTTTTGCATCATACAATGTATTGTTGATTATTGCTACAAATATACCTGTGCTACTTAAAATTGGTTTTGTGGTCCAGGGTCTAGGGTTATAAATAAATAAATAACCCAAAACCTTTAAATGGTAATGTATGTCTTAAATCACACGTATTACTACCGGTATTGTAACTACAAAATTGTTAATTAAATACTAAAAATGACGTCAATAAACAAAACAGAAATGTACACTCACCTTTCACCACAAGAAAAACACCTGACTCATCCATTGTACATTTTTTCTTAGATAAAAGATTGCAGGTGCACCAGTAAGCCCCAGTGTCTGTCAGTTGTAGGTTCGTGATGTCTACAGTCAGAGTCTTGCTGTCATATTTGACTTCAGTACGTCCTTCATAGTCTTTATGATACGTTTTTTTCTTGGTTTCGATAAAGTAGT
This sequence comes from Garra rufa, assembly GCF_049309525.1. NCBI lineage: Eukaryota > Metazoa > Chordata > Actinopteri > Cypriniformes > Cyprinidae > Garra > Garra rufa. The sequence continues at coordinate 36,943,847 of NC_133361.1, read as the reverse complement.
AGACAGCTTCACGGCTGATCACACGTCTGCTGTATAGCTGCACACCGAGTGCATCCTCCTGATGTGTAGGACACTTGATGGTGAAGTTGTCACCTTTATATTTGATCTCATCTAAAAAGGATCAAAGAACAGCCTGGATCAGATCACAGCAGCCAAACAAACTGCAGTTAAATGTTAAATTTGATATAAAGAGTTGTGAGAGAGAACAAAAAAGAATCAGGTGTTCCTGGCACTACACTCTTAAAAATAAAGGTGCTTTAAAAGGTTCTTCACAACGATGCCATAGAAGGATCATTTTTTGCTCCAGAAAGAACCATTCATTCAAGGTTCTTTAAAGAACCATCTCTTTCTTACCTTTTTATAATCTGAAAAACCTTCTTTAACTATAAAGAATCTTTTGTGAAACAGAAAGGTTCTTCAGATGTTTAAGGTTCTTTATGGAACTATTTACCATTTTCTAAACTATAGCAAATAAACTGTGATAATGTGAATTTTAAAGGTGTCTGAAAATTTTTTGGTTTGACTATATATAAAAAACAACAATACATTTATCACTGCCTAAAGATTATTTCTGCTTCACATGTATAACCCTAGCTGTGAAGTGATTGAAAGTAGGTCAAATCTAAACTAATGTAAACACTGCTGCAACACTTTGTAACACGAATGAACAAAATGTATAACAGTAAATACACAAAGCACTAACCTGCACTTGCAACAAAGTTGCTGAGACAAAGAACAACCAGCAAAAAGTTGACGAATTGCAGAGACATTGTTACTGCCATCAGTATCTTAGTTGGTGCTCTCCATCTAACAGGAAATAAGAACAACCTCTCTCTGCACTGCACGAGAGTATATATATGCACTCTAGCCCACAACTTCTGATCACTGCACTTAGTCAGCAAACCACAGATGACTGAAGTCACATCAAAACAATTAAAAAACATTTCCAAGAGTTGCTCTTTTAAATGTGAAAATCGAAAATTGTTCCATTCATTTCATTTATCAATCAATCAAAGTGAAGGCAACAGAGAAACAAACACAATCACAACCGGACTTCAGCTGACAGTTATAAATATTAGGCAGCAGGACAGGATGTAAAGCATACATCATCAAAGAGATTCCGGTGCAAGTATAGAACAACTACAAAATTAAATCAACAGCACATCCTTCTCAAACACTTGTCCTCGGGCTGTACAAAAGGGCTTTGAGGTGTTTTAGATCTTTCAATTAATCTTCAGCCTAACAAGAAGGGCATAGACCCAGCAGACGACTGGCCCTAAATCTTGACTCCACTGCAGCTGATAAAGGTATGTGTCATAAAACGATAGTTCACCAAAAAAAAAAAGAAAAAGAAAAGAAAATTCTGTCACCAATAATTCAAGTTCCAAATCAGATTTTTGTGCAATCATATTGAACGGCAGCAAACTACATGAAATCCGTTTCGCTGCATTCAAATGTGGTTTGGAATCGTATTCAAATTGCATTCCTAGAGATTCGTTTTGTCTGACCGGTCAGATCGGATTTAACGTAGCCTTTTCATGTTCTCACGTCAGACGTTTTTGTTTTAAAAAAAAAACAAAATGACAAATGAAGGTTTTTGCAGAAAAAGCTTGTGTTGTTGCGAACTGCAAGTCAAGCGGAAAAAGACAATGTTGGGTACGATGGTGCTAAAGGCACCCTGAGGTAAAAGGCGCCTTTGATATAATTTTCCTCTAAACCACTAGATGGCACAAAAACGTGCCGTAGCAATTGCTAAAATTCTTTAATATATCTTGAGACAAAGGTCTTTTTAATGATTTTCAGTTTTATTTAAGATAATTAAAGCAACAGTTTTAAAATAACAAAATAATATGTAAAAGTATGGTATTTGGGGTAAAAATCACCCCTGCTATAGGGGTTAAAGGCACAAAAATAAACGTTGAATGCTTGAATCTGATTGGCTGACGAACATTCTGGAGGTGTGCATTATTTTCAGGGAAACGCACGGCGAACGTATGCTGCCTTCATGTGCTATCGTAATTATGGTAAATACCAAAATCCGACATCTCAATTGCACATGAACACCCACTCATGTTGTAATTTCCACTGGAAAGCTCAAAATTTTTTATGATACCCGAGTTGCCGAGATGGGATAAACTTTGACCTTTCAACATGGCGGACAGCAACGAAACTATACTGAATGGTAAGCATTGCATGATGTTAAAAGTTCTCTGCTGTTTAGTTGGTTAGTTTGTAGCCCCCATAATGCTGGGACATAAAGGATTTTAATAACGTCGCTATTTAAACGTAGTTTTGTCTTTAAAAATACCGTTAAGAGAAGATGCTAGCTCGTCGTGGCTTGCCTCCAGTAGGGTGCTGTGCGGTACAGTGTTCTGAAGGAGGCAATTTTCTCATGTTATTTTATTTGGTCTGTTTTACCAAAGTAACATGTGAGGACAAATTACGAGTCCGCCATGTTTCTCTTCACTACGACAACAAAAGCACCTGAACACGACACACTGGTAATTTCCACTTCACAAGTTGAAAGCATCATCTTTCCCATATCACATGAAGGCAGCAGTAGTTCCAGGCAACATTTAACAGCATTACATGTCTATATCACTTCGCCACATGATTTCAGTTATTTCAAAGGTCTTTACGGCCTAAAACAGCAAAATAACCAAAACCCACAACGCCATTGGCCAAACAAATAAACACAGTAAATAATAGGGAAAAAACGACAGACTATTTCAATGTTTTTGCTACAAAATTACGTTTTATTACGTACGGAAAGCACATACTTTATTTCTCCCATTCTGTCTTCTTTACAGACGCACACACATGTTAGCATAGGCGCTAATGTTGTTAGCCCTGATCTAGCGATTAACAACTTAAAAAACATCAACAAAAAGAATTCAACGGCCCGTCGTCAATTACTCCTTACTTATCTTGGAAGTAGGGCTGCACGATTAATTGAACGATGTTGTGAGGCGCTTTAAGTCAATGAAGCCAGTACTTTGATTAGTAGTAAATCTCCATCACGTGCATTCAGCTGGAGCTTCATTGACTAAACGCACCTCACAACATCGTTCGATTAATCGTGCAGCCCTACTTGGGAGTCATCTTAAAGATAATCACCATGTTTAGAATGAAGCCATCATATTTAAAAGTATGCTATTAATTATATCATATAATAAAATATTGTTTGCTGTTACTATACTGTAAATCTATATTAAATTAATGATCTCCTTCTATGCTTTCAGAATCTCTACATTTTAAAATGATTTTGTTTCTATATTTTAAAATGTTTTATTTTTAAATATTTTAATGACAGTTATTGAACAAAAATGTATACTTTCATTTATCAAAATAAGCAGAAAACAGTACAAACTTTGCTAAAGTGATTGTTTTAAACAAGTATTAACTCAGACATTATTTAAAAAGAAAAACATTATTTTAGCTAAAGTATTTGTATCCATACTGTGTACCTTTTCCCCCATGCTGGTGAGCCTTTTATCTCGTGTGTGGGGGTAAAAGGCCCCCTTTACCACTTCATACATTTATAAGATTTTTTAACAAAATTAACGACTTGTATGATTTTTTTTTTTTCACACAAAATCTGTTGCTCCATAAATGTTCAATGCAAATGTATATGTAGCAGAACAACATATTTAGTAGTACATGAGTAACTGTAATCCATGCTGTTGTTTTCATCTGTAAACACGCATCTGGGTAACTGACCAAATTGTGACGGAAGTGCCAACCCTCTGTTATTAGGTCAGTAGCCTACTTTTACAATAGCATGCGCAAATGCAAAACAAGCTGCTGTACAGTCCGTTGGACAGAGGAGCTGGAGGAAACTGCTTATCAAAGTTTTGCAATAACACGATTGTCTGTATAATGTGTTAAAAACGTACCAAAGACAAGCGCTGGGGTGAAATCGCCTCAGTTTTGAACATACCAGGTGAGTGTAAAAAAGCTGCTAGCACACTAGCTAACATATGTAAACATTAGTTGCTGAATTGTCCATTTTTGTCAGCTTTTAGGTACACTTGTGCATACTTTTTTAGGTAGCTTTGCAGGAAGGTCTCTTAAAGCATCTTGGAGACGTTTCCACAGTTCTTCTGGATTTAGTCTGTCTCAGCTTGTTTTGTTTCTTCATGTCATTTCAGACAGATCTCTTTGTGGAGCACTGACTGTTGTCAGACTCTTTGTGCAAAAAAAAAAAAACTCACTGGATTACAAATAATGGCAAAATGAATGTTTTGAAATGTTAACTCGAATTTCCTACTGGTGGCCACCACTGTATATTTCAACAGAAATGGGTAAGAAAACCAGCCTCAGTCAGAGTTTATGTAGATATGGTAATTTCTTTATTAATATTGTAAGTAGATTGTATAGAGCAGTGCAGTAGCAGTAAAATTTACTTTAAAAATGAGTGCAAATTGTTACAAAGATTTTTTTTGGGTTAATCCTACAAGTATTTTTTTTTTAATTACGTATGACTAAATGAGTGACATGCAACATGCAACACAGTATAAAAAACAGTCATGACCTCATACACTTTTTTTACACCTTTTCTCCTCTTCTTTCACTTTCTCCTCCTCTCTTCTTCTGCGCAGTTTCTTCATCTGGGACAAAAGAAAGAAACATTTTAACTTAATTATTAACCTCTAGAAACATATGCTGAAAATGCCTCTTGATATATAATACAAAAGTGTTGGTCATAGACACTTAGTGAGTAAACATATGGCTGGAGGTAAACAAAAATACCCCAACAGACACATCTGAAATCTGCACTTTGCATATGTGTAATGTATTTACAAAGTTTCTGATGACCTTTGGATTTACAGACATTCACCTTGGAAACAGAAAGAGTAATGGTAAGAGCACACTTCCAGCTGTCAGAGCCGTGACTGGTATCAGTAAGTCATTCATGCCACCCCACTTTGGATTAGCACTTGTGGAAGGGGCCGAATTGTTTGGTGGCTCTATAAAGAAAAATCCAACTAACTTAAATACAGCACAAGTACACAGCCAAAGCAGCATCACCAGCTTCAAACTATAGCAATAAAACTATACGGCTATTGTGAGTTCTAAATTGTTTTTTTAATGAAATACTGAAAATGACGTCAATAAACAAAACAGAAAGGTACACTCACCGAGCACCACAAGAAAAACACCTGACTCATCCATTGTACATTTTTTCTTAGATAAGAGATTGCAGGTGCACCAGTAAGCCCCAGTGTCTGTCAGTTGTAGGTTCGTGATGTCTACAGTCAGAGTCTTGCTGTCATATTTGACTTCAGTACGTCCTTCATAGTCTTTATAAATAGTTATTTTCTTGGTTTCGATAAAGTAGTAGACAACTTCACGGCTGATCACACGTCTGCTGTATAGCTGCACACCGAGTGCATCCTCCTGATGTGCAGGACACTTGATGGTGAAGTTGTCACCTTTATATCTGATCTCATCTAAAATGATTAAAGAACAGCCTGAATCAGATCACAGCATTCAAACAAACAGCAGTTAAGAAAGAGAACATGGAAGAATCAGGTGTTTCTGACACCAAAACCAACACCTGGACAGCGTAGATGAATGCTCCTGAGTTAAAGGGGGTCATCAGATGCTAAATTCATTTTTACATGTTGTTTGAACTGAAATGTGTGTTCATAACTGAAATCATAACTATTTTCTCAAATTAAGCCGTTCACTGATTCTTGGCAGAGTGACGTAGTTCTGCATAGGCCCCTCCCACATCTGTTGACTGACACTGGTGACTTTTAGCACAGACCCGCCCAGAGTGAGCTGTACACAGTCCGCCATTGTTTCAATGCCAGAACAGGAACAGACTCGACTGAGGTGTTCTGTTGTTGGATGTATTAATAAACATCAGCCTATAATTTGAATGGTAGGTTTATTTTAACAGTGAGAGACAGAATAACAAAAAAATAAATAAATTCAAAATTCAACATTTAAAAAAAGTTATGAAATTGATTTGCCTTTTAATGAGTGAAATAACTATTCGATCCCCTTCCAATAGCAAGATTTCGGTCTGGGGCTCTATGCAAGATCTCACCTCGTGGAGTTTCAATGATCATCAGAACAGTGAGGAATCAGCCCAGAACTACACAGGAGGATCTTGTCAATGATCTCAAGGCAGCTGGGACCATAGTCACCAGGAAAACAATTAGTAAAACGCTACGCTGTGAAGAACTGAAATCCTGCAGCGCCCACAAGGTCCCCCTGCTCAAGAAAGCACTTGTACAGGCCCGTCTAAAGTTTGCCATTAAACATCTTAATGATTCAGAGGAGAACTGGGTGAAAGTGTTGTGGTCAGCTGAAACCAAATTCAAGGTTTTTGGCTTCAACTCAACTCGCAGTGTTTGGAGAAGGAGGAGTGCTGCCTATGACCCCCAAGAACACCATCCCCACCCTCAAACATGGAAATACTACGCTTTGGCTGTGTTTTTCCGCTAAGGGGAAAGGACAACTGCACTGCATCAAAGGCACGATGGATGGGGTCATGTACTGTAAAATCTTGGGTGAGAACCTCCTTCCCTCAGCCAGGGTATTGAAAATGGGTTGTGGATGGGTATTCCAGCATGACAATGACCAAGGCACACATGGCCAAGGCAACAAAAGAGTGGCTCGAGAAGAATCACATTAAGGTCCTGAAGTGGCCTAGCCAGTCTCCAGACCTTAGTCCCATTAAAAAAAATAAAATTAAAAAATTAAGAAGGGAGCTGAAGATTCGAGCTGTCAAACATCAGCCTCGAAACCTTAATGACTTGGAGAGGATCTGCAAAGAGGATTGGGACAAAATCCTTCCTGAGATGTGTGCAAACCTGGTGGCCAACTACAAGAAACATCTGACCTCTGTGATTGCCAACAAGGGCTTTGCCGCCAAGTACTAAGTCATGTTTTGCGATATACTTGTTTTTTTAACTCATTAAAATGCAAATCAATTTATAACTTTTTGCTGAATTTTTGTATTTCTATTCTGTCTCTTACTGTTCAAGATTTATGTGCATGCTCCAAGTCGTCTTATCCATTTTTATTGTATCTCTGTGGCAGAATTACAGTGACACATACTTGTCTGACATGTACACTACAGCGTTTTAAGTCGGTTTCAGTGGTTTTGTGTATAGGCAGATATTTCTTGAGACGACGCCGTGTTTATGGATTTTTTAAATTTTAAATAAGGGAAAAAAAGACCAGATATGTAAAGCTCTGGCTATGGATGGGCACTGAATCCACCTTCAGTGGATTACTTTTGTTTTTGAAAGGAACATACAGATCTACCTAAATGCATCTATGTTTGCGCAAATCTTTGTGATCCAGCTTCACCTACACCTACAAGAAGTATAAAGTTTTTTTTTTATGAATCTTTGCAAATTGCCCTTACTAATATGTAATAGAAAGTTCCTCGACAAATGCCGCTAAAGTTAACCATCTCAGAGAACTGCTCCTCACCCATTGAAGGGGAAGGTGAGCAGAGCTCATTAGCATCTAAAACACCAAAAGAGAGTCACTGTGTTTTTGACAAGATAAAAGGTTGTTGTTTTACACTACCATTTAGAAATGAACCAAAGTATGTTATAGACTTTTCACCTAGACCCTAAAGAATCTATTAACTTGTGGAAAATGGGCATCTGACCCCTTTAAGTCATGTATTTTCTTATTGTTATGAGTAATAACACTTTCTTCTGTGCAACATAAAGTATGATATCTATAAAAAATGTATTTATGAAAAACGATCAGCTATCCAATATGGGGGAGCAAAAACACTCAGACATTTCTCAAAATATGTTCCACAGAAGGAGGTTTAAAATTACATGAGGGTGCCTAAAGTTTTTTAATCATCATGAGGCATTTTTGATGTGCTCACAAATTAAAAAATATAAAAACAACACTAAATGTATCAGTCTAAAAATTATTTCCAAGTGACTGAAAATAGGTAAAATCTAAACTAATGTAAACATTACTGCAACACTTTGTAACACACAAATGACCAAAATGTATAACAGTAAAAACACAAAGCACTAACCTGCACTTGCAACAAAGTTGCCGAGACAAAGAACAACCAGCAACAAGATTATTTGCAGAGACCTCATTGTTATTGCCATCAGTGTATCGATATGCACACGACTTCTAATCACCGAGCTCTTAGTAAGCAAACCTTAAATTAGGGGTGAGTGATATACTTGTAGACAGGATCGAGTAGAAACGGGCTCACGTGACTTTGCCACGTGGTCACAAAAACGTATTATTTGCGCGGGTTTATAAGTATTGCAGTTTAAAAATAGCTGATTTTAAGCCGTCAAAACACAATTAGCAGCTAAATGTCTGTCGTTGCAAGTATCTTCTTAAACACAGTAATTTGTGAAGTGAAATAAGTGATGAAGTGAAAGCAAAGAGAAAAGAAAAAAAATGGGGAACAGAAAAATGGATCGGTCAGATCAGCAGTCTAATATTTCTGCTGTCTGTCATTCATGTTAATCAGACAACAAAAGAGAGAAACTGCTCTTGACTAAATTACTTTAAAAGTAGTTCACATCCAGAACAAAAATTTACAGATAATGTCATCCAAGATGTTCATGTCTTTCTTTAATTAAATGCAGCTTCAAAGGGCTCTAAATGATCCCAGCCAAGGAAGCAGGGTCTTATCCTGCAAAACGTTTGGTTATTTTCTAAAATGTATATACTTTTTAACCTCAAACGCTCGTCTAGTCTAGCTCTGCGTAAACAGTGTGTATTCCAGTTCATGACAGGGTATGTTGAAAAACATCTCATTTTCTTCTCCAGCTTCAAAATTGTCTTACATTGTTGCAGAAGTACCGACCCAGTGTTTACAAAGTGAACATGCAAAAGGTTAAATGCCTTTTACAAAAAAAGGTAAAACCACAATGTAGGACGATTTAGAAGTTTTCTTTTGTAAGTGTAAGTGAGAATAAATGCTGATTTTTGGCTGATTTTCTCCAACATATGGCTCTAAGCAAACATTATAGGGATAAACAAAAGTATTTAATACATTACACTTTACACATACATCTTACATACAGTTTGAATATTTTACATAACTAATTGCTATTCAAAGTCACATGGACTTTTTTGCTTCAAAACACATTAATACATTTGTACAAAGAAATTCATTATAAAATCATTTGTCTGTCTTTATTAACATGTACTGTGATTCACATCAAGTCAAAAATTGTAGGGCTGTAGCGATACACTAATCTCACGATACGATACGATACACGATATTCTATTTTGCTAACGATACGATTCGATATAATTCGATACTATTCTATATAATTCGACACACATCATTTTCTGATAGATTTAAAAGAGACAGAGTGATTTTGGTGACATCTTGTAAGTGTTTCATTTACTTGGATTGAATTAATTGAAATAAACTCAAAAAACATCAGACAGCTTGAAATAAATGCTGGACAAAATTAATCAAAGATGTGTTGAGAAAATTAGTTCCATTTATTGAAACAGTGCAAACTGTAGCTTACAAGCCTTTGAAAAGTAAATAAAATGCAACATTGCAATTTGCAATTAAAGGGATAGTTCACCCAAAAATGAAAATTTGATGTTTATATGCTTACCCCCGGGGCATCCAAGATGTAGGTGACTTCGTTTCCTCAGCAGAACACAAACGAAGATTTTTAACAAAAACCAGTGCAGTCTGCCAGTCAAATAATACTGGTGGATGGGCACCAAACTTTTAAAAGTAAGCAAAAACATGCACAGACAAATCCAAATTACACCCTGCGGCTCGTGACGATACATTGATGTCCTAAGACACGAAACGATCGGTTTTTGTGAGAAACTGAACAGTATTTATATCATTTTTTACCTTTGATACACAGCCACGTCCATCTGTCCTGAGCACGAGCTTTGAATGCGGCTCGTCACATGTGAACGCGCTTTGTCGTAGAATACGCAAACTCAGTAAGGGGAAATCGGTTAAAAGTCCCGCATGAGTTTGCGCAAGCAGATGTAATCTTTTAGCTTTAAATTGGTTTGAACAATCAGGATAAGCGCAAGTAATTACCATTTTGAATAGCGGCTATACCCACAATCTCTGTGTGCACAGTGTAAACAATGAGTGTTGTATACACGCGACAGATCGCTTCCGGTGTTTGCATATTCTACTTCAGAGCGCGTTCACATGTGACGATCCGAAAGCTAACCTCCTGCTCAGGACAGATGGACGTGGCTGTGTGTCAAAGGTAAAAAATGATACAAATACTGTTCAGTTTCTCACAAAAACCGATCGTTTCGTGTCTTAGGACATCAGTGTATCGTCACGAGCTGCAGGGTGTAATTTGGATTTGTCTGTGTGTGTTTCTCTTTCCTCTAAAGATTTTTATTAACCATTGACTGCCATTATTTGACTTCACCGGTTTTTGTTAAAAATCTTCGTTTGTGTTCTGCTGAGAAAACAAAGTCACCTACATCTTGGATGCCCTGGGGGTAAGCAAATAAACATCAAATTATATATAAAGGGATCCCTTTAAGCAGGCGGGTGCTGGATTTATATTCGCCGCCATTCTCTGAATATCCTCGCTCTGACTTGGTAAACAGGAAGAGGTAGACGTCTGCGTCTGTGTAAAGTTACGGGTAACTTGCTCTACAGCAACACTAGCGGCTGGCTGACCAAATCGCTCTTCCTGCAACGCGAACAGGGGTAAACAACACGGGGGATTAGAATGGGACGTATGTATCGATACTCGCGGCTAAAAAATCGATACTTTCTTTGGAGAGAAAAAAATATCGATTTATATCGCAGAATCGATAAAATCCTCCAGCCCTAAAAAAAATTGTTCATAAACATGATCTTCTCTGTTAATTCACTTATTTTGAGTACTAATAATGCACGCTTTAGATTGTCATGTGATGGTCTCATATCTTGCAGCAAATGCACTTTAATGAGGAAGTGAAATCAGACATTAATAAATGCTATGACAAACTTGTTGATATACTTGCAGAGACAGACAGCTGAAAATGTTGGTCCTTATAATCTGGAAAATTATTCAGATAGAGAAAGAAATTAATTAATCAGTGTACATGGCAAAAACATTTAAGTGTGCTGCAATATTACTACTCAACTACTCACGTGACAACTCATCTCTGTGTTACCATAAGCATTTCCTGAACGTCTGCATAAACAGTTGAGAGCAACGTCTCGCTCTTTTGCGTGCCATCCAGAAACACTGTATAAAGTGCAAACACCTCACTCACGCAATTCACCACAGTAGAACTTATTTAGGTCACTGTGCTTATTGAGTGTTAAAAAATATTTACAGTACCTATATCATTTACAGTTTCTTCCATCGCTTTTCTGTTTTTTAAGTACATGGGCCAGACATATCCATCAAAGTAGCCTGGTGGATCCGGAGGCACATAGACTCTTGAGCTATGGATTAAAGAGAGAGAAAAATGTGACAGTCTCAATCCAAACATTAATGGTTTATGGAACCATTCGCCCCGTTCTTACCTTCTTCTCTCTTTACACGTCTCATAAGGGATCTGTAGGAAGTACCTCTTGTTGAACAAGCTATTAAGTGGCCTGGAAGTACAATTGTTAAACTGTTCATGATGGTGCAATCCATACTCAAAGGTCAAGCATGTTTAGGTGATCCAGAGGTCATTCACACTTCTGAATAACGCAATACAAATGTTACAATAAGTTGGTTGCAACACTCACTGAACTAATGCTGTACATACCTCAACATCTTAACATACCAGGCTTTAAGAAAAGATATTAAGCACTCCTCTTTGCAGTGACAACCAAAAGAGCAAACATAAGGTAAAATACTTATTCTTTTTGAGGACAAAACTGCTTTAGAAACGTCTCTAGAGTATTTATTGACCTCAAATGGCCTAAACTAATGATCATGTAAATAAACTATTATTAAATGTTGTCAATGTGTCTGAGCATACATAATATAAATACATTCAAATGTGCATCAAGTAAATATGGTTGAGCTTCTGTTTGACATATTTAAATTGCTTTATGTATGTGCTTTGATCAGTGTTTATGTCAATTACACAATTACTGTAAAGTGATTGTGTCTTTTCAGAATACTCATTACTCATTCATGAGTATTATGTTTACAATGACTTTAGGAACTTTTCGAAGCATTGAAGTTTTGGTTTCGGTTTCACAGACCTTGATTCCTTGAACACCTTGAATTACAGAATTGTAATCTTTGAGTGAACTATGTCACAAGTTTGTCATAATATATCTTTTGCATTTAATGATGGGTGAATTTCTTCCTCCAAGACTGATAGAGTTGCCTTTCAAATCATAGCGACTGTACAAAAACATTAATCGGTATGACTTCCTCTTCTGTGGACAGCTGTGGATCATTTTTTTGGGACTTTGTCCCTAAAATTCTTTGTTTTTTTTTTTTTTAGCATTTTTGTGTATTTGAACCCTTTCTAACAATGACTGTATGATTTTGAGATCCATCTTTTCACACTATGGACAACTGAAGGACTCACTGATGCTTCAGAAGGAAATACAATCCATTATAAGCCAGTGGTGTAAACTTTTTGCATTTAAAGATCAGGGTAAATGTAACTAATTTTGTCTTCTGGGAAACATGTAAATAATTTTCTGTAGTTTCTGAAGGGCAATACTAAAAGAAAATATGATATTTAGGCAAAGTAAGATTTTTTTTTAATTTTGATCAAAAGTTTACACCCCTGGCGCTTAATGCATCATTTTACCTTCCGGAGCATCAGTGAGCGTTTGAACCTTCTGTAATAGTCCCTCAGTTGTCCTCAGTGTGAAAAGATGGATCTCAAAATCATACAGTCATTGCTGGAAAGCATTCAAATACAAAAAAATGCTGAAAAAGCAAAGAATTTGTGAGACCTGAAGGACTTTTCGGAAGAACTGCAGTCAGTTTAACTGTTCAGGACAAACAAGGAACTCATGAACAACTATCACTAAACAAAAAAAAAAAAAAAAAACAGCGGTGGATCATTCAGGTAACAACACAGTATTAAGAATCAAGTGTATGTAAACTTTTGAACAGGTTCATTTTTATAAATTCAACTATTACTTTCTTTTGTGCGGATGTAAACATCTTTTATGAGAAATATCTTATTCATGTCAGTACTAAATAAAAAAATAACATGCATTTTGTATGATCCCTCTTATTTTGGTAAAATAATTAACATTTTGCAGATTAAGCAAGGTGTATGTAAACGTTTGACCTCAACTGTAAAAAGTAGTCTGTTGAACAAAATTACCTATGATTAAAAATGAGGAATCCCTCCACTATGAGAACAAACACATTGGATGGCTCAGATGCTGTGGATCTCACTGCACAACCACGAGACGTCATGAAACTCTGAGGATCCTCCTGCCACAAGCCAATGACTGCCATCATCCTGTCCATGTGCAGGGCGTCCAAAGCTGCAGAGGAGTTTTGTAAAAAAAAAAAAAAAAAAAAAAAAAAAAAAATTGTATATAAAACAGCGTTTTGCAAAACTGGACAACTGGCATGTCAAGATACAATAAACAGAAACAAAGCTAAGCAGAGATGTCATCCAATAATAATAAGAGAACTGTTCTTACTGTCATATTCCTTAAAGCCATTGACATCAACAGGGACCACTGAATCATCCTGAGAAACAGACACGAATAATAAGAGTATGACATCGACACGTTTGGTTCTAAACGACTAGCTATTATACGTACACAGGGAATGACAAATGAATTAACATATAAAGTGGGCGTAGTACCTTGAAAAAGTTGTCTTGAGAAATAACACAGCTGTTATGGAGACGCTTCTGGAGGTTTTTACTCAGAGTAGTCTTTCCTCCATTTGTCATCCTGTCACGACAATACATGTATAACTCATATATGCTGGGACTGTACAGGGGACAAAATGTAAACTTAATACGTGTAATATTATTTACTCACCCACCAATTCCTAAGATTATTTTTCTCATTTTAAGTAAATACCGGAATTTACGTATGTTTTACATTTCAACTATTGTTAAGCAGCCGGAGACGTGCGTTTAAGAAGACAGAGTACATTTTGTCAAGCGGTTAGTGGACTTTAGCTCAACTAACGGGTTTAAGAAACTCGTGTATTGTGCAGCTCTTCTTCTTTGTTTACTTACCAATCAAAACTGCTTCATAGCGCCGCTTGCAGTGCTGGGTCCGCACTGGAGTACAGAACATTGCATGTCTCTGAATTGTTCTCCATATACTTTCAGTCAAAAGTAAGATTTTTAATGTTTTTTTAAGAAGTCTCTTCTGCTCACCAAGCATGCATTTATTTGATCCAAAGTACAGCAAAAATAGTATAATTTTAAAAGATTTTTATTATTTAAAATTTGTTAGTATTTAATTTGAACCTATTTCAAAATGTAATTTATTCCTGTGATTTCAAAGCTGATTTTTTAGCATCATTACTCCAGTCACATGATCCTTCAGAAATCATTCTAATATTCGGATTTGCTGCTCAAATAAATAAAATAAAATTATATATATATTATATTATTTATAAATATATTTAATATTTTTTATATTATTTATTTAGTATGTTTTTTTTTTCAGGTTTCTTTTAATTGAAAGTTCAGAAGAACAGTATTTATCCAAAATATAAATATTTTGTAACATAAATGTCTTTATCATCTCTTTTGATCAATTTAAAGCATCATTGCTAAATAAAAGTATTATTTTCTATAATTTCTTGTATCTTTGTATCTTTCTATTCATCAAAGAATCCTGAAAAAAAAACAATGATAACAACAACAAATCTTGAGCAGCAAATCAACACACTAGATTTCTGAAGGAATATGTGATAAAAGACTAGAGTATAAAAGACTAGAGTAATGATGCAGAAAAGTTGGCTTTGATCACAGAAATAAATTAAAATATATTCAAATAGAAAACAGTTATTTTAAATAGTAACAATATTTTAAAAAATGTATTGTTTTAGCTGTACTTTGGATTAAACAAATGCAGACTTCTTTAAAAACATACAAAACTTTTGACTGGTATAGTAGCCTATAATGGAAATCAATGGCCACCATAACTGTAAAAAACAAAAAATAAAACTATCATCTTTTGTGTTTCACAGAAGTAAAAAAAAAAAAAAAAAAAAGTTATAATGCTGGCTTCTGCGTCATGTTTGGATGAACTGTCTCTTTGAGGCTTTGATCTTTATAGTTCACATATTTTATATAAACCGTATAAACGTGCTTATTGGGAAAGATATAATGCACTGCTGTAGTTCTGTAAATTTCACACTAGTAAAATGCACAGTCTGTCTAGAATTCACAGAAACAGACAAGCACAGGGATGTGAACAATTAAACTTCTCTGTGCTGTTGGACTTCATATCAGCAATTTTGAAATATAGTATGTATAACATGAACCGAAATAAAGACAAGGGATATAGAAAGAAATGAAACACGCAAGATGCTTCTTGTACAGTTTTAAAAATAATTTTATTTCTTTATAATATTTGAACAAGGCAACAGTGCAAATCTGCTTCTTTATTTACAGTCTATGTACACTGAAAAACATGAGGACGTAAACAATACAAAATTTTTAGTTTCTTTGGAAATAATCTGATCTTTCTAGCAGTGCACCTGAAAAATAAGATTAAAAACATTATGCTTTCTAACATCACATCAAACAACAATTAAATGTTATTTTTATTCAGGTCTCTTACCGAAGTTTCTGACACAGCTGCTTGATTGTTGGCGTCAGTGGTTGGGATGACAAAAGAACTCAAGCGGACATCAGTAGCACTGTACTATAGAGACCAACCCAACCACACCAAACCAAACCAAAAATAATTAAATAAACCAAGTAATGATAGCTTAATACATTCTTATGAAACAATGTAAACTGTGAGGGACATGTTAACTTACAGGCAGTTCTCTGGGTGTTGATGAAAACGGCGGGTCACTGGCACACATGCGGGTGAAGGGTTTCTCTTTAGTCGTGGGGTGATTGGTGCAGCAGAGGCGCAGAGTGGCGGCAGGGAGGAGGATATGCCAGATGCTGCCATGCTTCTTTACCAGCTCATCCAGCATCCTGAAATATACATGAAGTAATGCTGGATGTGTAGAAACTAAATATTTTTGCAATGCAGCTTCTCCTATTTACATGATAAAAAAATAAAAGTAATTGAAATAGATACTCAAAAATTAATTACTCACCCTCATGTCGTTCTAAACTCGTTCATCTTCAGAACACAAATTAAGATATTTTTGATTAAATCCCAGAGATTTCTGACCCTGCATAGACAGCAACACAACTGACACATTCAAGGCCCAGAATGGCAAATTATTTCATCAAAAATATTTAAATTTGTGTTCCAAAGGTGAACGAAGGTCTATCGGGTTTGGAACAACATGAGAGTAGTTAATTCATTTTTGTGTGTAATATCCCTTTAAATGTCATCCCAGTTTTAAGAAGTAAATATTAGCATTACATCAAGTAACATCACACATTGAATAAAGTTTTCAAGTTCAAATTAATAAAAAAATAATATTGACAACTGAGATAAATTGAGCAATAAATGCATGAAGATGTCGTACTCATTAAGAAGAGATTCAGTGACCAGGTCCATGTAACCAGTTTGCCGGTGATGTATCACTAAGGCACTTGCATTCAACCTCAGGTGTTTCTTTAACTCACGATTTACCTAATAGAGAGCCAGAAGAAAAATGACAACCATTAATCCATAATATAAAAATCAACTGACCGATTTTGGATTTTCTAGATGCATACAATACTTTTCAAAATGTTGTGGTTGGTATGATTTTTTTTTATTTAGGTACTAAATTAAAGTCTCAAATGTTCATCAAGGATGCATTTATTTGATCAGAAACAGTAAAAACAGCAATATTGTAAAATACTGTTACAATTTGTAACTTGTTACAACTTGTTATCTATTTGATTATAGTTTAAAATGGTGGTAATTTATTCCTGTGATGACCAAACTGAATTTTCTGCATCATTACTCCAGTTCTCAGTGTCACATGATCCTTTAGAAATCATTCTAATGTGCTGATTTGCTGCTAAAAAAACATTTCTTATTATTATCAATGTTTAAAACAGTTAAAACCTAATATTTTTGTGAAAACCATACAAGATTTTTTTGATGAATGGAAAGTTCAAAAGATCCGCATTTATTTGAAATAGATTATATTTGTAACATTATGCCTTTACTGTCACTTCTAATTATCTTATCACGTCACTGCTAAATAAAAGTAATGATTTCTTTAAAAAAAAAAATCTTACTGACACCAAACTTTTGAAAGGTGTATGTGTCTCTTACCTCCATGAGGATCCGCCTGGGAAGCCTGGAGAGAATTCCGAGAGGATATCCCTGCTGATTGATGACTTCAGCGAGACACTTAGCCACATCCTGACTGATTTTCTCAGTCAGAGGAAAAGCTTCCACCCATTTGGAATGGTAGTCAGTCAGGGTCATGATGTGCGTGTGCTGGTCTACCGTCGGAGAGAATGGCCCTCTGACATCCAGTCCAAGCCATTCCCACCTCTCTTTAACCTGAGACAAAGGCAGTGCTACAGTTAAAAAAAAAATCGAATTCCGTTCTGTAATCTTTAAAGGCTTTTATCTATAACGATAACTATAGTGGCATCAGAAGAGGCCTTACCTCAATTATATGGGGTTTCATTTGTCCTAAAACTCCATAAGCCACATGGGGCATCTGATTAAGAGGATTACGTATTGATAAACAAAACTTTCACAGTACTCTATTAGGAAATGTATATTTAGGACTCTCTTTTATTCAACAGTACCACATAGTTACTTACAATATTTAATTCATCGTCTCCATCCCAGTGGATGTTCTGAAGGAAAAACAACAGTTACTTTTGTGAACCACATTCTGGTGCTTAGGAATAAAAGAAGAAATAACATTTTATATGAAAAAATTTAAATGTTATTACATTGGGCAAACAGTATCCACTGTGAAAGAAACTGGGTATAGTCATGCTTCTGTCAAGAGCTTCATCACCCAGGATGGTCCATTGTGGGCTGAAAAAAAAAAGAAAGATAACAAATAAAAGAAAGTAACAACAACACAGATTCGTCCGATGGAGGTTCTCCCTCAAAATTAGTTGCAGACCTTTTTTCTGGTTCTGTCAGCTGTTGTGTGGAAACACTTTCTGGGTCTGCTCCCGTCTGGCTGGAGCTATTTTCGGTAGCTTTCAGCTGTAAACTTTCTGTAGTTCTGTGCTCAGGCTTTTTTGAGTTAGACTTCTGTGAAGTTGCTGTTGTATCAAGTGCTCCTTGACTAGGTGAATCTGAGTCGGCAACAAATCCCTTCAATTCCAAATGATCGGGAAAAGAGAAATTTTAATAGTACATTTATATAATAAAAAAATAGTTTTTTTTTAATGAAGATGAAAGAATGATTTGCCAAGCCCTCCACAGAACACATACAATAAGCCTTACAAATTGATGAAATAACTACTATTCAGACATTAAATAATTAACAGTATTTGATGAGTTTCAGACTGCATTTAACAAATTAGAAAACATTTGCAATTGGATTGTAAAAGATGTCTGATATGCATGTTTGGACTGTTTCGTTGCATTTACATTATTTTGACCAGCAGATGTCACCAGATGTTTCCAGAGGTTTTATTTTTTGCAGATTTTGCCAAACAAATTTTTGATGATGAAGCAGCAGTGCAGTCTTAAACACTGTCATGATTTTATCATTATGGTTAAAATATCCATTTTATAAATTAATTCTGAAATTGACATTTCTCTTTAAATGCATTTTTTAAATCATTTGTGTAAATACACCCCTTCATGTGTAATTCGAAGAAATATTTCATAACTGCAGAATGCATATTAAAAGTTTCTGTAACTCACCAAAGCCCTTCTGCTTCTAGGATTGATTTTAGCCTGTAGGTGAGAGTAGAAAATAAAGTTTTAAAAAATGTTATGTAGAAAGATTACATTTAAATGGCTAGTTCACATGAAATTTCAGACAGTTTCAGGAGTGTACTGTGGTGGTGTGGGATACTATGTTTTCACAACATGTCATCAACCGGCCACATTGGTGGCACAGAACATAAACAATGCCACTGAATTGAATAAAACTTGCAAATCTTTCTGATTATTTCTGCTGAAAATGGTCAGTTATTGTCATGTTTTGGGCTGTACTAATCGGTCGGACCGGGAAAAACATTTGGAGTACTATAGACTGCCAAAAGTTATAACAAATCAAGGAGAAGAGTGCAAAAACTGGAAAAAAGGCATTTGTGGCCAAACTGAACAAGAATCTCCATGGCAAGTATCTTGACAACACTAGTGTTTGTGCTTATCATTTCCTGTCAAGTAGGTGAAATATTAGGGGATTATCTTAATTAATACTGCTTGTACATATATTCGCCACTTAACTTAACAAATTAACTTAGTTTATTATAATATTGTGCCCTTCCCTGCTTACTAAGTCCTTCTCTACATGATTTAGCAGCTTCCACACGTTTTGTGACAGCATAAATTAGCTTATAAACGTATTCAGTAGTACTTTAACTGTCCAATCCATGCTTTAGTTTACATCTGAGTATCGCCAATATTCTAAACTTGCTTTACTTTAAAATAATATTTCATTTGTGCTGTTATCATTTAGATTTTTTAGTGAAAAAGCTAAGAGTTACCAGAGGCATAAAGAGACACTGCACATCCTTTAAAAACATGTTAATTTTGCATAAAATATTTATAGTTTATAAATAGCCTATGTATATTAAAAAATACCCAAATACCGACTTCTATCAACACGTCAGCTTTCACTCACCTTTCTCTCTAGATATCGGTTTGGAAATGAAAAGATGGTTGGCACAGCCCATGAATGAAGTCTTGTTCTCTTCCCATCTTCAATTAAACACTTCTTTTTAAAGTGGACGGAACAGATTTTACTGTTTGGAGCAGGTTTCCAGTCTTTCCATCTTAAATTGTTAAGCCACTTTTTTAGCAAAGTGGGGTCTTTCAGCGGGAATCTGACAAATACAAACAAATACGAGAAAAAAACTTAATACAGTCGACCACTCTTTTAACATATTGCAAAGTGAAAGCTGTGCACTTACTTGTGGAACGAGAGACCCTTATCCCTCGCGGTGTTTTTACAGTTATATGCACAACAAGTAAACACCATAGTGTTTGGCGACTCAACATTCAAGTAATCTAACGTTACCAATTGTATATTTTTCCAATGGAGAGAGAGATTGTTCTACTTATCGTTAATGCTATGTTGTATAATTTTTTAAAGAACGAGCAAACAGCCTAAACACCAAAAACCAAAACAGACATCTAACAGCCAATCCTTCAAAGCTCCGGCTACTACTGTGGTGTCTACCGTCGAGAACTAGAAACAGCTATTGCCTCCTACTGGCTAAATTGAGCGGACATTTCTTGACTGCAATGATTGCTCTTGAAAGCTCTTTTTAACTCAGAAAACCTTTTTTATTATTCTTATTTGGAACATGCATGACTAGCCTACATTTTAAAAGACATTCAAGCATCAGTTGTGTCCTTACAGATTGTGCACTTCAGTGAAATGTATTTCTTTTTACACTACCAATAATCAAAAAGAAAAGTTTTATTGCCATTAGTCGTTGTTTATTTTATTTTCCACCTCGTTTCATTAATTGTGTTTTTAAATATCAACTTACAATACGCAAACAGGTAATAAAATAATAAACTAAGCATCCAGAGAACACTGTAAAGTAAGTAATTCTAATCAGTCATTTAGCACACTTGTTAATGGCTTAAACTCTTGTGTTGTGTACTTCTTGATCTAACAGAGCCTAATTATTGTAATCATTTAGGTTTTTAAAAATTTGGGAAAAGATGATATCATTAAACAACACTGATAACAGAGAATTCACTGCGTTCATTCACATGTGTAACCTTCGTAGCATTATATTTATTGTGTTTTAATTTAATTGAGTGCATATAGCTAAAACTTTAAACTGCACATAGTTAGTAGAGTTGTGGTCGGTCCCATTCCTCTTGAAATTCTGTAAACAAAGAAGAAATGTCTAACAAGATTCATAAATTTCAGAAAAAACAAAACAAAACAAAACATAAATGTTCAGGAAAATGTGCCCAGTGTTCACACACTTATACTGCAATTTAATTTTCCATTACCTTGTCATATTCAGAATAATTTGCTAATGAATCATTCAGACAATATGCAAACCACTAAGCAATTCGGTAAAAAGAAAACGGTAAGATATCACTGTGTCTTGCAAGTTTTAATACATACATGACCCCTTTAAAAAAAAAAATTAACAGAAAATGCATATTCAATTTTCCTTTAAGATTTTATTCATTTTGGTGATTTTTTAAATAAAATCTCTTAAACTGCACAGATAAAAACTTCAATTTCAAAGAAGAAAAAAACCATAAATGGTCTTAATGTATATATATTAAAAAACAACAACAGCTGATCTTTACCTCCACTAGAAGATCTCCTTCCCATAAGTCCAACAAAGATCTCCCCCTTGTTTCCTAAAAGTTTATGTGAGACGTAAGATCTGCTTAATCTAAATTATTTTAAGTACCAGTGCATCAAATAAAACAAGCAGCCACATGCACAATGACAAAAACCTACTTCTCTGGCCAAGTCGCACTGGTTGAGTGATTCCTAAAGAGAGAGAATAAACTAAAAATTAACTTAAACTACCTAAATAAAACAGATTTCTATTTTTTTAATTCAAGCTGTATTTGAAACACTAAAGTAACATTTTATTGGAACAAGTTATCAAGTTATCAAGATTTAAAAAAAAATATATTTTTTAAAGAAGTCTCTTCTGCTTATCATGCCTGCATTGATTTGATCCAAAGTACAGCAAAAACAGCTAATTTTTAACAGAATTTTTACTATTTAAAATAACTGTTTTCTATTTGAATATATTTTAAAATATAATTTATTCCTGTGATTTCAAAGCTGACTTTTAGCATCATTACTCCAGTCACATGAACCTTCAGAAATCATTCTAATATTTTGATTTTCTGCTCATGAAACATTTATTGTTAATATTATTATGTCGAAAACAGCTGAGTTTTTTTCAGGTTCCTTTGATGAATAGAAAGTTCAGAAGATCAGCTTTTAAATGAAATAGAATAACATTAAACATTGCATGTCTTTCTCATCACTTTTGATCAATTTAAAGCATCCTTGCTAAATAAAAGTATTAATTTCTATAATTTATAATTTAAAAAGTTATACTGGTCCAAGCTTTTGAATGGTACATGTATAGTGTTTACAAAAGCTTTTTATTTCAGATAAATGCCGATCTGTCTTTCTATTCATCATAGAACCCTTAAAAAATGTACTCAACTGTTCTAAATTTTGATTATTATAATAATACAAAATGTTTCTTGAACAGCAAATCAGCATAGAATGATTTCCAAAGAATCATGTGACACTAAACACTTGAGTATGATGCTGAAAATTTAGCTTGGATCACAGGAATAAATTACATTTTAAAATTTATTCTAATAGAAAGCAGTTTTTTTAAATAGTAAAATTGCTGTATTGTGAATCAGATAAATGCAGGTGAATAAATTTCAAATCAAATAAATTTGTGCAGCAGAGAACATAAAAACATAAAACATAAAAATCTTACTGTTCAAAAACTTTTGACTGGTAGTGTAAATTTGTATAAACGGGGATGCTATAAATTTGCTTACTTATTTTAATTACAGTACAGCCGATGTCTTGAGAAGTGAAGTGAAGACAATACCTGTACTCCTGCCCATTAATCCATCAAACTGCTGCGATCTGGATCGCTTCACCAGATCAGCAATGTGCACCAATATATCTGTTTCCTTCGGCTTCTCCTGACAAAAACAGATAAAGGGTGTTTCAAATGATGTTGACAATTTACTTTTTTAAACAACAGATTATGAAACTGCAAATTATTGATATAATAATAATAAATATTTTCAACCTGTAGGTTCTCCACGGTCCAGATATGCATGTCTTCACTGGGACTGGATCCGACAACATGCACCTGTGCGTAAAGAACGAAAGCTAAAACGGAAAGTTTAAAAATTTCCATTTTTTTTAAATATATAATATATATATATAAAGTATGCGTTTTGAGTATGGTATTTCAGTTCCCAAAAAATACAAAGTCTGTTCGTCGCAGATGCTTATATAGAGACATCAGCCACGCTCCTCCCATTCATAACCTATAGCTCATAAATTTCCAAGTATCTATCTTTTTTTTATTTGTCCACACTTTTAACCGTCATGGGTTAAACAGATTCATTTAAATAGATAAACATATTTAATAAGTTCAATATGTAAGAGGTTACATAAATTCTGTTGGTAGGCCTATAGGCTATCTGCTGTAACTTTTGAGACACATTATGTCGGTTGCGGTTTGCCTCGCAGGCTCGCAACCCAACATTTTCTTCTGGCTTCACTAGCACAGTAAGCTATCAAAACTAGAGGGTCATCTAACGTGTAAATCTGTAATCAAGCAATGCTCAATTTTTGTCGATGGACCATGTGGTTACCCCCACCTGTGACACGAATTCCGTTTAAAGCATTCTAATTCGGATTTGTAAAAACGACTTCAAACATAATCGCATGCAAAACAATACATACTCTCAATCCTGCTTTTCATCATTGGTCTCGCAGTGTCCAATTTTGTTTCCTTTCCGTCTGATTGGTTTGGACTTGATGCTTTGACGAATGCATTGCCTCCTGCACTGCAGTAATATTTGCAGAGTCCAGCACATATGAGTTCAGCAGCTTGATGTTTAGGTTCTCACCCCGATGTCCAGCCAGGAAAGGCGGACTGGTGTTTCTGTTTTCATCTCAGTTCCGCGCCTAAGCAAAAAGGTCACAATGGGGTGATTTTCAATCTTGAGCAATAAATCTCAGAAATATCAGAGTGCTGTTTGGTGGTTCAGAGATGTGGAGTCAGTTTCGGTTTCATTCTTTAATCTCTAAATTAGACAACCTCAAATTTTCCAGGTAGTGTGATTATACACATTAAAGGGTTGTTTTGTATGGAAAAGAGCCTGAAGAAACCTGAAGATTTTCTGTACTGCATTATTTTGTTGCGACATACCTGTAATAATGTTTTATAATATGCATATAAACATATTATTATTTCATGTTCATTTTCTTTGCCAAAACTACACAGCTTCTGTAATAACAATAATGGAGTGTTTGGTTTGAACTATTTCTCACCAAATTCACCAATGCTATTTTGCAGACATGCACTACAGGAAGGGAAATAAGGAAGCAGTGATTGAATTTGCTTCAGAAAGCATTACTGATTGATTGATTTAACTCTATAGTTTTATTGTTTTCTATTATTATTAACATCTAAAACAAGCGGAAAGCAGCATTAATACTATATCAAAAATCACATTTATCTTTGTGTATCCAAAGGGGAACACACATTGTAGTGTTGATTTGACACCTGTGGTATTAATTTATTTTTACCTCCTGCATTTTCTCAATTTTTTGTTAAACCCATCACTCTTTGTAAGGATTGATAATGAATAAAACTTCCCTTAATTAATAAACCACATATATAAAACATTTGTGGTATTTACATATTATATACAATTGAAGTCAAAAGTTTACATGCACCTTGCAGAATCTACAAAATGTTATCTGACCAAAAAAAAAGGGATTGTACAAAATGCATGTTATTTTTTATTTAGTTCCTCAATAATATATTTCATGTTTAGGGGAGAGCGGGGTAAATTGTCACACTTTTCACACTGTTTAACTTTTACTGAGCACCATACATCACAATGTAATAAATTTCATACCAAATGAAAGAAGGAAGTCTTGGGCACATATGATGTATTCATTGCATTTTCATATCTTATCTCATTAGTTGTAGACTGTTGAATGGAGAATGTGCACTTGTGACAATTTGCCCCATCAGCAGGTAAATTGTCACACTAGATTATCTAAAAATAAGATCACAACTACTTAATTGTGATTATTGATTTTAATTGTTAAATTCAAACCAAAACTGGAAATATGAACAATTATGCCTAGAGAATTTGAAAAAAAAACTATTATTTCAATCCGATACACATTTCAATCAAAACATTAAGTAGCAAGACAACTTTACTTTGAACTTTAAACTCAAATGTTCTCCGGCTTGCACATAAATGCATGATACCTGAATGGAATGCTGCATATAACTCACTTAACTTAATATGTTTAACCTCTGAACAAAACAGATGCCCTGTATCTGATTAATCAGACTCATCTTCAGAGTCACAATTCTGGCACACATAAATTGCCTGGCCTGAGGTGCAAGCATCATAGGCCCATTTGTTTTTTGAGCATGTATTTGTACTGGGGCAAGTTGTCACTGAGTCAATGAGACAACTTCCCCCCAAACTGACATGTAGGCTAATGTTGGCTAAATGTCAGGGTTAGCTCAACATAGCACGTCGGCTAAAGTATCAAAAGACACGTTACTGTCTCCTTCATTTTTTGCAAAATAATAATTTTTAACATCTATACCTAAGTTGTACTGAAGAAAATTTAAAGTGATTTTTTTTTTTACTTTTTAGGTCAAAAATTTAAAAAAATTGTGCTCACCTCAGATTAGAGCAGTCTTGAGCACATGTGAACAGGAGGTTGACTACAGAAGAAGAAGTCACACAAAGTGGCTATTTCATTTTTGAGATAGAGCTTCTAGTGTTGGAGTTATGAACAGTGTGACAACTTACCCTGCTTTTTTTTTTTTTTTTTGCTATGTTAAGCTAACCCTGACATTTAGCCAACATTAGCATACATGTCAGTTTGGGGCAAGTCGTCATATGTGACAACTTGCCCCAGTACAAATACATGCTCAAAAAACAAATGGGCCCATGATGCTTGCACCTCAGGCCAGGCAATTTATGTGTGCCAGAATTGTGACTCTGAAGAAAAGTCTGATTAATCAGATACAGGGCATCTGTTTTGTTCAGAGGTTAAACATATTAAGTTAAGTGAGTTATATGCAGCATTCCATTCAAGTAAAGTTGTCTTGCCACTTAATGTTTTGATTGAAATGTGTATTGGATGGAAATAATAGTTTTTTTTTTTTTCCAAATTCTCTAGGTATAATTGTATTTCCAGTTTTGGTTTGAATTTAACAATTAAAATCAATAATCACAATTAATTAGCTGTGTTCTTAAGTTTAGTTAATCTAGTGTGACAACTTACCTGTCGATGGGGCAAATTGTCACAAGTGCACATTCTCCATTCAACAGTCTACAACTCCGTAATGAGATAAGATATGAAAATGTGATACATCACATGTGCCTGAGACTTCCTTCTTTCATTTGGTATGACATTTATTACATTGTGATGTATGGTGCTCAGTAAAAGCCAGTGTGACAGCGTACCCCGCTCTCCCCTTACTTAAGTACAAAAAGTATTTTTTAATCTTAAATTTACTTAAGGATTTAAAGTAAAATTGCGAGTTTATATCATCCATTTCTGAGAAAAAAAGTCAGAATTATGAGTTTATATAATAATAATAATAATACACTTTATTTTATATAGCAATTCTGAATATAATATATTTTATTCAATTTTGAATATAAAATATTTTTTATATTGCAGTTCTGACTTTATTTCTCACAATTGTCAGTTTATATCACCCAATTCGGAAAACAAGGTCAGAACTGTGAGATACAAACTTGCATTTGTGAGGAAAAAAGTCAGATTTGTGAGATACAAACTGCATTTGTGAGGAATATTCTGAGTTTATATCTCGCAGTTCTGATATTATATCACCCAATTCTGAAAAAAAAAAAAAAAAAAAAACAGAATTGAGTTTGTATCACGCAATTCTGGGGGCGAAAATCCAGAATTTCCTGAAAAGAAGTTCCTCAAACTCGCATTTGCGAGAAAAAATAAACATAAAAAGTCAGAATTATGAGTTTATAAACGTTGTGCTTGATATTTTTGTGAGCAAACACTTTCTAGATAGAACGCAATACTTTTGTGACATCATTTGTTTCATACAGTTTTGTAAAATTAGGGGAAAAAAACTTTTTTCTCACAGTTGCGAATTTACATCTTGTAATTCTCACTGAGATCCAGACTTCTGGCTATTTTGTAGTAAGTAGCGAATATGCTTCGGGGAAATGTCGGAGTAAAAGTATACATTCTAATTAGGATATGTAGTGGAGTAAAAGTTAAAGTAGGCTGAAAAAAAATAGTAGTACAGATACTCCCAAAAATACTTGTGACGAAGTATTGTTACTTCGTTACATTACACCACTGCTTTTCACTTAATATTATTACAACCAATATTTCATTTACATAATGTACTTAGCCTACCAATATACTGTATAATACCAGTCAATATTTCACTCATTAAATCTCTACAACTGAAAATGATAATAATATTGAATGACCTTTTACTAATGGTTTTCAAAGCAGACAGTTGCGCACATTTGCACGCCAACAGCCAACAATTCCCTCATTATGTTTCTTACAGTAATTTGATTAAAATCAAAG
Source organism: Garra rufa (assembly GCF_049309525.1). Lineage (NCBI taxonomy): Eukaryota > Metazoa > Chordata > Actinopteri > Cypriniformes > Cyprinidae > Garra > Garra rufa. The sequence continues at coordinate 36,916,320 of NC_133361.1, read as the reverse complement.
ACTATAGAAGGGACTTTTTTTTTTTTTTTTTTTTTTAAAGTTGCTTTAGGGCTGATAAAAGAAGGGCTTTTTACAAACAACAAAAATTGCACGCATTCAACAAATAATGTGAGAAAACATCATGTCTACACTCTAAAAAATGTCTATAAAATAGGGGGCAATGTAGCCTGTACAATTTGAAAGAATTTTTCCATATTTGTTTGTGTGTTTTACCAGTATTTTGATTTTTTTTGTGTGTTTTAGAGTTAACAGAAAATGAGCTGCCGGTACTTTTTTTCCGTTTTATATATATATATATATATTTTTTTATTTTTTTATTTTTCGCAGTGATTTGCACACCAAGTGACTCGCACTGCTATTCCCCGAGCTCTCCACCAGAGGTATCAGTTCATTCGAAGCCTTTTAATTTACTGTAATCTTACTGTTCATTTGTGGCTTCTTCAATTATTATAAATTATCTCATTAATACTAATCCAACAGTCAAACACTCCCTACAGTATTGCAGAGCCAGACCTCTGTGTTTCAGCATCAAGTGAACAGCCCCTGGGCACAGCGCCGTCTGATACTGAAACTAAACACTCCCTGTATTCAGAACATACCCTATTATCTGAACTCAGATACAGTACAGTATGTACAGTATTTAAATATTGCTTTGTTTGTTGTGGATACTTTGTTACTTTTATACTTTGTTTGTGCACACAGCAATATATCTCTATTTTCCTCATCTGATAAATTACAGGGACCCCAATTAGCAAATAAATCGCCATTATTTAATATATGAAGACGTATTTATTTATTTATTTATTTATTTTTAATTTAATTTGTACTTTTTTCTCAATAGTAGCTAAACATTCTCTTTAAGCGCAAGTTGGAAAGTATGACCATACCGGTGTTTATCGAACTTTTGGAAAAATCCATTTTTGCCTTTTTTAGTCAATCATAAACACTGTCTGTGAATCATTTTGCATGTTCACGTTTTAATACCATTTGTTTGACGGTGGTAAAATGACAATTATGAAGATAACAATAGATTTTTCATGATGTAGGTCTATCTTTATGACTACATGATAAAATGAAGCAAATGAATGTCACCAGTAGAGGGCAGCACAACCCAACAAGCATTACAGATAGCGGATTGTGAGCATAATGTGTTTTTTGTAATAGTATGCTCATAGGCTACATTTACAGTTTGTCAATATTAACAAAGGGCGACTGAGTGATGCATTTTTCTTCTACTCTTGCAGACTATATTCTCTTTATCTGAGAAAAGGACTGAGCTCATTTAATCAGAGGTAGGCTACATCATAACATCAAATGAGATCGAGTTTGAATTTATTTGTTGGATTTTTTTTTTTACTAATTTCAGTTGAGTTTCATGTATTGTGAATCCAGAGCCATCTAGGTCACAGTTATGAATCAACAAAAACATTTCAGCAATAACAGAAAATTAAGTGAAAAAAAAAAATGCACAAATTCTTTTATTTTTTTAACAAGCTATTTTAACAATTTGAATAATTTAATCTGAAAACTAATATCGTAATATTTGTATAACTCTTTTTTTATCTATAAAATAAAGTCTCAAAAAGTGCACTACGCCTGACAAATGCCCAATAAAAGTACTTTTTTAGATAAAAAAAATAACTGCGAGCTTTATTATAAATTTAAAAAAGAACATTAAACAAAGACAATGTCTCATCATAAACTGATGAACAGTTGAAACACAGTTTCAACAGCTAGATTTCAAGTATGGATATAGTTTTGAGAAGTATGCTAATAAAATGTTGGCAAAACCCAAGTTCGGTTTAAATACAGCGGGAGATTTAACTGACACAAGAGTAAAAAGCAAAAGCACTGGAGGGGCTGTTCACAGTCATTATAAATCAATTACAGAACAGCTGGAGAGCTGTCTTTCAGCCATTACAAATCTATTACAGAACAGCTGGATGGTTAATTCTGGCCTTTATAATAGTTTTACAGTGCAGCTGTTCTGCTAAAATCACTGCTAGATGTTCTGGCATTACACTAAAAAGTCTTAGCATTAAAAAATGTGTAAGGAGATGTAAACAGCTCAAAAGCATTCAGAGCCTGATCTACACACTATAAACAGCTTGCTTGATTATAGCATCAAACACTTCTACAAAAAAATATATAATCTTGTACTTTAAATTTTGCTATTCTATTGTTCCAATTTTTAAAAAATATTTACTGAAATATTTACTTATTTTACTGAGAATTGTATTTAATACTTAATATAAGGTTTATGAGGAAATATACTAAAAGTGTCCAAAATGTATTCAAACATTTCAGTAGTTAGATATCAGTAATGACTGATTTACCCCTGAAATATCAAGAAAATTTGCAATGTTTAGCTTTTGTTGTATTAATAAATACTTTTTTGTATATTTAATTCATTTCACATGTTTATGTATTAATATACAATCATTTAAATTAAAATTCTGTAGATTCTATTATTACTGTATAGAAACTAAAAAGAAAAAAGAAACTTTGATTTTAACTTTAGCTTTCAGCTTTTTTAAGCTAAACTCTTATTAAATGCTTGTCGTGGGATAATGCCATAGAGCACAAACTTCCAAACAACCCACTCAGCTAAAGGAAAACAGGGTCTGATGGAATCGACAAACCTAAAACAAACAAGCAAGCAGGATGATCACACAGTGAGAAAATAGATCGCATCAGGCTGAATTTTCACAAAAGAAAAGCCTGTTGCCTTATGAAATACTTTCCGGTAATGCAGCTGAATGGATCTCAGGCATCTTCCTTCCCCTTTTTCAATCTTGAGGCTCTGGACCAGCAGACATACTGAAACAATCAGCAGTTCCTATAGTCTCAGGGAAAGCCACTGGGGCCAAAGACGTGCCTTAAATTCTCTGGAGAGAGCAGTGAATGTGTCCAAATGGATCACTGAAAAAAAATAAATAAATACGATCAAATAAATAAATAAATGTAAATATTTTTTCCAATATGTGAAAAAAGTATTTTCTGAAAAAAAAAAAACAATGTATCATAATTCATGACTTACTTTACAATGTTCAATTGAAATTCAGTAAAATCATTTAGAATTTAAAACAATAATGATTTCAGTTAGCAAATTGTACAAATGTCCACAGTTCAAAGGTTTGGGGTTGGTAAGATTTAATAATTTTGTGAAGTCTCTCACAGTTTTAATTTTGACATCAAATTTTGATTCAGTCTCAGTCATGGTCTTTTGAGTAAAATGCCACTTAGTTTTAGTCATATTTAATTAATCTGAATTGTTTTAGTCTTTTAGTCGACTAAATATCATACGATTTTAGTCAAATAAATCTACAGTAACTTTAGTCTGATAAAATCAAATGGGTTTAGTTACAGTATAATGCATTTATTAAGCATTTCTCTAAAATGTATAGTTATATAACTAGTTATATGTGTTTGATATTAAGGTTTATCATGACAGACACAGATTTAACTGCTGTAACACGCAACATGCCTTTCTATTAAAATTAAATTAAACTACTTCTCATAAATAAACAAGAACATGATCTTCTTTCAATGAAATACCAATGTTTATACAGGCTAAAAAAAACATTTAGATTAATCTTTATAAGGGCTACTAAAGTGATTCAGTCAAGAGCAGTGAGTGATTTTCTGTCTTTCTTTTGTTGCTTAATTCTGAATGAATCTCTTCTTCGTTTTCATTTGTTGACGAAAATGTCAATAGAAGTAACACTGGTCTCTCATGCTAAATTTAAGTCTCAAGGCTGCATTTTCTGTACATTCTTAGCATTCATTTAAAATAGAAATTCTGCCAAATTTAATAAAATTATAAATGCGTTTACTGTCACTTTTGATCAGTTTATTGCTTTGTTGCTGAAAAAAGTATTAATTAAAAAAAAACATAACTGACCTCAAGCTGTTCAATAGTACTGTACCAAAGGTTTTTTCTAGACAACAATAAGATTAAATGGATTACAAATGGAGACTTGAGTTGCTCTGCTGCATGCTGTAGTAATCATCTAGAGTTCGTAATGTGCTCAGACTTGACAACACAACAAATTCTGCCAACGCCAACATTTTCAAACCATTCTCATTATAAAATTCTCTCAGATGAAATCATCTGAGCATCTTTGCTATTTATTTGCATAACCTCGGAGAATACATTTTCACATGAATGATGACGATACTGCAAAATCCCTGCGAAAGAACTCATGTCTAGATCCTCAATGATAATTCATTCCATATTATGACAAAGCAACCATAATTGAAAAGCATCCTGGATGCTGGTCGTACGCTTGAGTACACTTGTCAGTCATGGTCAAGTTTGCATAATGGTTGTGTGGTAGACTCTAGCTTCTTTCATAGCTGGAGCAAACCAACCTGTTTCCTCTCTCAGCTGGAGGTGAGGTTCCTGATCCACAGAGCACCCACAAATGAGCCCTTTCATTTCAGAGCGGCTTATCAAGGGCCACCACATGTGTCTGACCACACGAACCCCCCCACTCCCCCCCCCCCCCCCCCAATCCCCACACACCTGTCAGTCATTAGGCACTTTACACTGATAGGGCCATTTGTCTTTATGTCTACGGCATGCCAACGCACTATTGGCTGAAACTTGGTGAAGGCCAGGTCAAAGTTCACGCAGGTTCGATGGTTTGGGCAATGGCTGGTTGTAGAGTGTTCCCAGGTGAAACGAGAAGGTTTGGTTTGCATGTGTGTGTCTGTGTCTTTCTGTGTGTTGTTTCTAGACCTTCAATTGGATTCAAACATCTGTTGCAGCCCATTAGTCAGGTGACAAGAAAGACGGAGACATTTTATAAGCTACACAAAAGACAAATAGCATGGTATTTTTTGGTTTTATATTTTGTTGTCATAGATATTTAAAACTGGAAGGTTTGCATAAACGAATAGAAAAGACTGGATCCAGAATAGAAATGAATCCATAATATTTTTTTATATTCGCTTGTAAGACTATAAAAGAATATACAGATGGCTATAAAAAAATCCTACGATGGCTAATTTAAGTAATTGGCCTGCTACAAGCAAGAATGAGAAATAGTGCTATTGTGCTTACAACTGTGAGCGGAATATTGCTTTTGCACAACAGTTCAAAAAACAAGAAGTTCATATTGTACCTTATACAACAGTTCTTTCTGGTCCTCGAATCTGATTATCTGTAAGAGTGCGATATACTAGTGATATCAGAACTTAAACCATTTCATTGTTCATATCATTACACTTGTGGTATTTCTAAGACTGAGTGTCATGGCAGATGGCCAAATCCAGTCTAATTTTATAAATAATACTAATAAATAATAATACAGAATCAGGGCTTGACATTAACACCCGCCAACCCGCCAAATATGGGTAGATTTCAGCAGTGGCGGGTAACATGGTCACTCCCACTAGCCACTTTGGCGGGTTGAAATTTATAACAGAGCTCGACATTAATGCTTGTCTAGGACAAGTGGAATTTTTAAAGAGGCACGTGAAAAAGAACTTAGGGAAGCATTGAAATTTCAGCGAGAATAATTCTGATTTTATTACTTTTGGTGTAAATGAAGAGATAATGCCAACCCCTCAGAGGACCGCCGATGATGCCAGCCTTGAAACAACATACAGCACTACACAATTTTTCTACAAGTTTAATTGCAACACATAATCATTACTATTAGTGTTCATCATCTGTTTTTGATTACACCATTACTGTTTTTAATATTTATACCATACATCAACTTAACATACAGTAGTCACCATTAATAAGCTACTAAATATATTGTAGTAGGCTACATTTTTCTTTGTACAGCTGCTTTGCAACGATTTGTATTGTGAAAAGCGCTATTCAAATAAACTTGAATTGAATTGTAAATGTCAATTGATAATAGATAATGTATTGAAGGTAACACGGTCACGCCAGTTGAGGATGGCATAGTCTGCCTGTGTGTGAGACAATCTCCTGGAGAAATCAACACAAATGAACACTTAAATTGAAAATTTAGTTTTTATATTCATAGCATATAGCCTACTGTAGTTAAGCAACATGACACGACCAAGACAGTGGCGTTTTCCCTGAAAACCATGATTGTAAATTTGACGTTGATTTTATACAAACGAGTTTAAATGAGTAGTTAATATACATTTAGTACAATATTGTCAGTGTTGGCTGTTTCTGCTCGATTTGGTTGACGAAAATAGTTCAAAACAAAGATCACAGCAGAACAGTCACGCATCTCTGAGCAACATACAGCGACGTTTCGTTACGGTATGATTCGCCATTTCTGAATGAATCATTTGAGTGAATGATTCAGTGGTCCATTCATGAAAACAGGCACTTGCTTCATTATTGAATAAATCAGCCTTTTGAACGAATCGCATGACTCAATAACACATTCATTAAGATTCATTAAGTCACTTGCTGCCATCTATTGGCGGTTTACTTTAATATTTAAAAGTAGCTTATTTTTGCATTTTTTCCAACATTTCATATTTTTATAGTTATATAAAAAAAACAGATTTTAAACACCAAGCTTATAATATTATTTATACTCTTGTAATTTTGCAATGTAAATGCTTTCATGCTACATTTTAGTGTCATTAAACATGTGTAAATGCATCTAAATGCCACTTCAGCTGCTACTGTTTCTTCTGCAGTGGAAAGATCGGTTTTGATAACACTGTTTTCATTTGATTCTTAAATTAAGTGAAATTATGAATAAAATATAAGAATTTGTAATGAAAGATGACATATGCATTTATTACAGTTTGGGGGAAATGCCCTTTAAAATAGCAAAATAAAATTAAAAAAAACTGGAAATCAATTCAAGTAAATTTCAGCACGCAGTAAATTTACTAATATAAAACGTAATTTGTGGCCAGTGAAAATGCTGAGTGTCCAGTAAAAACCAATAGGAAAAACACTAGCCACAGTGTCTGGTGAGCAAAAAAAAGTTAACATGAAGCCCTGCATGGAATGTATTTTAAAGAGTTTTTAGGCGAATATGCATGTATTTGTTTAGACTTCAAGATAACGCAGTTTGTTAATAAAGATAACGTCTATTTGAAAATTTGCTTCAATGTCTTTGGAGATGTGAGGTCCAGGGAGTCAGCGACCATCAGCGCTCATGAACCAGCTGAGAGCAGCCTTACCTCGGCCAGTTCTTCTTGAATTTTCCCGCAGACTCTGATGTCTCTATAGTGGTTAAACATGAGATATAATTAGGGATGCACCGATCCGAATCGGCCGAGATGCATGCGCGTTTTGTCAGTAAAGCCGGTTCTGTAATCAGCGGTAAATGCCATCAGGTGCGTGATTTCACGTTGAGCCGTATATACTACACACAGCCGTTGTTCACTGACGAGCTGCGCAAATCCATGTTCATTATCAGTGTGAATGTGCGCAGCTCGTCAGTGAACAACGGCTGTGTGTAGTATATACGGCTCAACGTGAAATCACGCACCTGATGGCATTTACCGCTGATTACAGAACCGGCTTTACTGACAAAACGCGCAAGCATGATCGGCCGATTCGGATCGGTGCATCCCTATATATAATTAATTTTGGGTAAATCTAACGGGACATCTTTGGTCTCATTTACCTATTTGTTCCAGAGCAAATAGTTTTGTCAAACTCTCATCATGCTATATTTTATGTAAATACAATGCTGTATATCATAGCACTGCCTTTGTATTTTTGACTACGGCCCAATCACAGCCATGCCGACATACAGCCATTGCGCTGCTACTCATGAGATATTGCTCATTTACATTATAGACAATACTGTATTTCCATTATTTTTGCCTAATATTGCTCCTTCAATGAAAATAGTTATAAACTAAGTGGTAAAGCACAACTGACCATTGCTCATTTCTGAGCAATACACACAGTGGGGTTTACTTACTGAATCAGTGTTTATGAATGATTTGGTTGAGTGAATAATTCAATGATTCAATGATTCTCACTCATAAAGACAGTCATATGTTTTGTTTGTGAATGAATAAGTGTTTTGAAAAATTAGTTAAATTACTGATTCAATGACCTACTCATACACTGTCAGAAAAAAGGTGTCACTCACAAAAGCTGTCACTGGGGCGGTACCTTTAAAAAAGGTACACATTTGTATCTTGTTTACCTCTAAAGAGTGCATATTAAAAGTCCTTCGAACTACTTGCCCCAAACATCCATGTATTCTGTAAAGTGAATGTACTGCTGTCAGTTGACATCTTAATGTTGTGAGTGACAAAACATCATTGATGTTATCGCAAAGGATTTCTATACTACAATATTCTGCAGAGAGTTGCCATCTATTCTGAGCCAAAGCCCTGCTGCCTGGGGCTGTGCTACAATTATAGCTCATTATGTGTGTGTGTGTGTGTGTGTGTGTGTGTTTGCAGGTGATCTGTAAATGGGACCTCCGCTATTTATGGGGCCATGGTCAAAGTCTTCTGAGCGTTCTGTCAAAGGCCAGAGGTCATGATTCCTTTATGTACTCCAGAGTTTATTTTTAGTCCAAACAAGGCTGCTATTTAGGGAATCATATAGAGGTGTCTGTTGTATTCGTATTTATAATGAACAAACGGAGCGAGACTGCGAGCCGTGAACAGTTTCCTTTTTACTCCACTCTCATCCAGCATCTACAACACATTAGCCAGGCCAAAGCAATCGATGGATGAGCGACACCTCAGCCCATCCAATCAACACAGAACTACCAACCAAATCCACCACATCCCCCTTTTTAACTAACAATGATTTATCTCTAATTGCATATTCTTATATGCGCCTTATATGCATATTCAAGTATATCAACAGTAGCTTTAACTGAACATGTAACTATAAGCACTGCACCAAATATTTACACTATGAACATTAATAGTCCATTCAAATTGCTTTGAGTAGTGTTCTGCTTTTCATTTCTTTTCTTTTTTTTCAATTGTCCATAACATAATCATCATATCTAGATGGCCGTATTACTGTTCTCCCACTTCTTGTACGGCATGTTGGCTGCTCTTCCTTTCTCACTGGAGAATTTTCAGATGATTGTTCAGCTGGTCTGGGTGTCTGAGAGGATACTTCATCCGAATGTTCATCAGAATCAATGCCTTTGCACAGACTGTGATGTATCTTTCTCAAGTGTCGCCTGTTTCTCCTGAATGTCTTTCCTGCCGGTGTTTGCACCGTATAAGACCGAGGCTCATCTCTCTGTTGCACTACTACAGCGGGCACCCATCCACGTCTGCTCTGCATATGTACAGTGGATCCTGGAGCCAGCTCAGGTAGTGTCTTGGCATTACGGTTGAACTGACGCCGCGTTCGAGACTGCAAATCCACCAGCCTTTTGTGTATGTGTTGTGGGGTCGACTGTTGGAGAACAGCACTAGAGCACGGAATTGTGCTCCGCAGGACTCTACCCATTAACATTTGTGCAGGAGATTCATTCATGCCTGTCACTGGTGTATTTCTTAGTGACAGCAGCACTAGATGTGGGTCAGTGCCAGTATGCAATGCTTTTTTCAATGCATGCTTAACAGTCTTTATTGCTCTTTCAGCAAGTCCATTGGACTGAGGGTATCCTGGACTGGAGAATGTGAGCTTGACGTCCCATGATGCTGCAAATGACTGCATCTCGTAACTAGCAAATGGAACATTGTCACTCACTAATTCTTTCGGGATGCCATGTCTGGCAAAGACTGACTTCATTTTTTGTATGACAGTGTGGGCTGATTTGTCTGGTATGTTCAGTACCTCTGGATACTTTGTCAAGTAGTCCACCAGCAATAGATAAGACTGACCTCTCAGCTCGAAGATATCTGCTCCAACCTTCATCCATGGTAATTCTGGAACATCATGAGTGATCAGTGGCTCTTTTTGTTGCCGTGGCTGGAGTTGTTGGCACGGCGCACATTTCTCCACCATCATCTCTATGTCTCTTGCCATTCCAGGCCAGAAGAGGGATTTTCTGGCTTTAGCCTTCGTTCTTTGGATACCTTGATGAGCTATATGTAGCTTCTCTAAGATGACTTTTTTGAAGTTGTGAGGTATGATTATCTTGTCTCCAGCCATTACAATGCCGTTTTGCACGCTAATCTTGTGTCGCATAGGCCAGTAGCTGTGTAGGTTGCTGTTTATGCTGCGTCTTCTCTGCGGCCAGCCAGTCTCTACCTTTTCACACAGATCTTGCAACACTTGGTCTGCAACAGTGGCCTCTTTTAGTTGTTGAAGTGTTTGTGGACTCAATGCATCTGTTGCCTCCAAGCCATGTACAACTTTCTCGTCATAGAGGTCTCCGCTGTCATCAGCCTCACTACTACTCACCGTTGCACGGGACAGCATATCAGCAATATGCATGTGTTTGCCTGGTGTATATGCAATGTTCAGCTCATACTTCTGTAACTGTAGGAGCATTCGCTGCAACCGAGCAGGGGCCTTGCACAGCTGTTTCTGCATGATGTTCTCAAGAGGCTTATGATCTGATTGCACCATCACTGCCCTGCCATATATGTACTGATGAAACTTCCTTGCTGCGAAGAGTATGGCGAGTAACTCTTTTTCTATTTGAGCATATCTTTGCTCAGTGTCAGTGAGTGCTCGTGATGCATAACACACCGGGTGGCCCTCTTGCATAAGACAGGCTCCCAAGCCGTCCTTTGACGAGTCTGCCTGTATCGTTAGTGGTTCTTTGTGATCAAAGAATCTCAACACAGGCGCTTTTGTGAGAGCAGACTTCAAATTGTCCAAAGCAGTGCTGTGATGGGGATTCCACTGCCATACAGCATCCTTCCTAAGCAGTTGTCTTAGGGGCGCTGTCAGCGAAGCTTCATTTGGGATGTACTGCGCTAAATACTTAGTCATTCCAAGTAGACGTTGCAGGCCTTGTTTATCCTCTGGGGGTGGCATGTCCGTGATCGCCTTTACTTTTGCCTCATCAGGTCGCAGGCCCTCTGGAGTGATGATGTGCCCCATGTATTTCACAGTCTTGACCTTAAACTGGATCTTATCGCCATTAAATCTCACTTTGGCAGCTTTTGCTCTCTCCATGACTTTATCAAGTATCTCATCATGCTCCTGCTCTGATGAGGCCGCTATGATCATGTCATCTGCAATGATGTGTACTCCTTGTATATCACCAAATGTCTCACAGTTTTTCTGCTGAAACACCTCACTGGCTGACTTGATGCCGAATGGGAGTCTCTGAAAACGATATCTGCCCCAAGGTGAGTTGAAAGTGCATAGTTTTGAGGATGGCTCATCCAACTTAATTTGCCAGTAACCATCTTTCTCATCAAGAATGGTGAAAACTGACTTTCCAGCCAGGTTACTGCACACATCATCAGGAGTGGGAATGGAATAGTGCTGGCGTTTTATGGCTTTGTTCAGATCACGAGGGTCCAAACATACCCTCAGTGACCCGTTTTTCTTTTCTGTAATGACAAGGCTGTTTACCCATTCTGTGGGCTCGGTTACAGGGGATATAACATTTCTACACACAAGATCTTGAAGAGTTTCCTTCAGCTTGTCGCGAACAGCCAGTGGAATATTTCTGCATCCATGTATCACAGGCATTACCGTCGGGTCAACATATATGTGATGAACTCCTGGGAACTCACCTAGCCCGGTGAAGACTGATGGATACCTGTTGATCAGTTCTTCTTTGGTTGACACCGGTGTTTTTGCTAGCGTTTCAATCCGTTTCACCAGCTGTAACTGCTCACATGCTGCTCTGCCAAGGATTGGCATGTCTGATTGATCGGACACATAGAACTGTAATGTGGCTGTAGCTTTGTCAGCCTTGCATTTCAGCAACACAACACCTTTCGGGGAGGAGCGTATTCCCCCGAATGCTACTAACACCGTTGATGTAGGCTGTGGCTTAACTGGACCAGGAATCTTCTGTATAATGGATGCAGGTAGCACATTTGCCTCTGCCCCTGTGTCCAGTTTGAATTTTATCTCTACACCTCGGATGGTGGCTATTGTGTACCATGCACTGTCTTTTGTATGTTCCAATTTATGCACTTGAGCGTGTGTTAATGTGCCAATGTACATGGATTCTGTTTCACTCTCTATGCTGTGCATCGTCTTTGGTCTGCTATCATGGCGAGTGGCTGCATGGCATACCTTGGAGAAGTGATTACTTTTGCCACACTTATGGCATACCGCACCGAAGGCTGGGCATTGACGTGGCTCATGGCTCTTTCCACATCTTCTACAGCTTCGTGTAATTGGCTTTTTGTTGCTTTTGTGTCTTACACCTGATTTTCTCAGTTCTGTCATTTTCTCTATAGCGTTTATTTGAGAGTCTTTGACAACTGCAGCATTTTTCATTGCCTCTATCTGTGTTTTGGCTAACTCAGTTGCTCTGCAAACTTCAATAGCCCTGTGCAATGTCAAGTCATTTTCACGAAGTAATCTTTCTTTGAGTGAAGGGTTTGTAATACTAAACACCAACTTATCTCTGAGCATGTCATTCTCACTTGCTCCAAACTCACAGTCTTTGCTTTTTTGTCTCAACTCAGTAATAAATCTGTCCACTGTAATTCCGTCTGCCATGGGATGAGACCAGAATTGATGCCTCTCAAACACAACGTTTTTTTGTGGGCTGCAGTAATTTCTGAATGCTGTGAGCACGTCTTCCATCGTCTCGTTCTCTTCATCAACTAAATTGACGGTGAGTGTATTGTACACTTCCAACGCCTCTTCTCCAATAGTGTGTAACAGAATGGCTATTTTGACTGGCTCTTGTTTGGCAGTCGCACCCGTTGCAGTCATATACAAGCGAAAACGTTGCTCCCATCTCCGCCAATTTTCCGCTAGATTTCCCGTTAGCATTAATGACGAGGGTGGCTTAAACTGATCCATCTTTTCATATGCCGACAGCATGCAAATTTTTGCTGCGCGCTAGTTCGTATCAACAAAACAGTTTGTTACTCACTCTGACACCATGTTGTATTCGTATTTATAATGAACAAACGGAGCGAGACTGCGAGCCGTGAACAGTTTCCTTTTTACTCCACTCTCATCCAGCATCTACAACACATTAGCCAGGCCAAAGCAATCGATGGATGAGCGACACCTCAGCCCATCCAATCAACACAGAACTACCAACCAAATCCACCACAGTGTCCTAGTAATTACCAGCAAGCACGTCCACCCACCATCTCCTGCTCAATTGAAGCCATCTGCTGGCAGGCCGGGGGGCGGCCGATCTGCCACCTCGATTGTCCCTCCCACTAACACACATATGCGTTCAGATAAAGTGTTTACAAGCATGTTGCTTTCCATGAGTGATGGTGTCTGCGGACTCATCAAACACTGGGGAATTATTCCAGTCAAACATAAGTGTGCTGCAACTGACTACGCATTTAACAAACTTTTGATTGCAGTCCTGTTCTTTATACCAAAGACATTTTCATCTGTTCATACATCTTTGCTCAAATTGCTTAAAGAAAAGCCTTATGCTTTCAAACTGTGAACAAACACTCTTAAGAATTAGTTCACTCCTGAATAAAAATTCACTGATAATTTACTCATCCCCATGTCATCCAATATGTTCATGTCTTTCTTTCTTGAGTCGGAAAGAAATTAAGGTTTTTGAGGAAAACGGTCCAGGATTTTTTCCATATAGTGGACTTCAATGGCAACCAATGGGTTGAAGGTCCAATGCAGCTTCAAAGAGCTCTCAGCTGAGGAATAAGGGTCTTATCTATAGCGAAACAATCGGTCATTTTCTAGAAAAACACAAATGCTTGTCTTGCACTAGCTTGACTTCACGCATTACGTAGTTATGTTGGAAAGATCACGCATGACATAGGTGGAAGTACTGACCCAGTGTTTACAAAGCAATCATGTAAAGAAAGTCAAACGTCCTTTACAAAAGTCGGACGATTTTGAAGTTGGAGGAGAAGAGGTGGTGTTTTTCACCCTTTTTTTGAGTAAATTATCCTTTAATAAAAAATTTTAACCCGATCTGTTCTTTAAAAATGATTCTCATTGGTTTAGCCTAATATGATAAGGTCGTATAAAATTCCTCACAATCAAATTCATTTTAGTTCATTTTTGTCAGTAGTTATTTTAATGAGAATACATGAATATGTGAGATTATTTGATTTGAAAATAAATATGCTTGCAATGAATTCTCAATATAAAATAATGATCCTGTAAGTGATTTAATTATTTGTTCATTTTTTTTTTATTTAAAATGTTAATTCTTATTTATTTTATCTGTATATGTTAACTGCTGGATTTACTCTACCATGTGTTTGAAAAAACTTAACTATACAGTTACTTTTGTCAACCAAAAAAAAAAAACTGGGCTCAACCATCCTTACAAGGTTTCGCTGGTTAATAGCACAGTGATACTAAACCAGCACTATATTTAGTTTGTTAACCTAAAAATATGAACTTGTTTTTTACAGTGCAAGTCATTGCTGAGCACCTTCCCAGCTCAAAATGCCAACATTATGTGAATGTTGCATTTGAATTAACAAACGTCCAACTAAAATGCTTCAGAAAAACATTCTATAAATGATGGATAATGTTTTTGTGCTAGTCTTTTGAGAATGCTCATTAAAAACCAGATAAAGTTAAATGAACATTCTATTAATGTTACCGGCAGAACATTTGCTCATAATTTTGCCAGAACGTTCTGAGAATGTACCCTGTTTTCTGGGTTCCTCTCCCCTCCATTCCCGTATTTTCTATTCAGTCCTTCTTTCCACCTCTGTGCTCCTGCCCTACCGCACACTGAATTCAAAATGTTGTTTCTTAAATCTGCAGGTCCCTCATTAAATGCCTCCGTGAGCTCCAAGTTACAGGGCTGGAGGCTTCCACACAACACCGCGTGGGTTTGCGATCCTGTCATTAAAGTGACATAAGTTATACAAGAACGCAATCAAATTTCGCAGACTCAATGACCGGACAGCATCTACGTAGCTTTCCAAGAGAATTTCGACCAATGCACGCGTGCACGTGCGAGTGCATATGTGCGTTTGTACTGCTTTTAATGCTATTCTTTTTCATCACACAATTACTAGACAATAAAATGTTTCATTATGGCTCAATTACACCTCCCGCTGGGACTTTACGGGCTCTTTGTCACCTCAGACTGGAGAAAGCAGACTTTGCCATCTTCATCTCATGCCAGACATTCCCTGCCACTTTCCCTCATGAACAAAGTTTCCGCCATATCATGTGTTTCCAGGCTCCGCGCTTTGCTTTTACTCCCAAATCATCTGCACGATGTAGATTATGCTGCATTAAACATTATATGTGCTGACTTTGTGAAGGTCAATTAAGATAGTCGATGCAAACCTTTGTGTTTCATGGCACGTCTCATGTACGTTGCATCAAACCTCCCAGATGTGTGTTCCGCGCTCTTTTGCCTGCTGATCCCTATCTGTGAAATGAACAACCGGTGCTTAGTAGCACAGGCTTCCGTTGCAATTTACCCATTCTCGAGGGTATTGAAGATTTGGCTTTGAAACAAGTCTCGCATGTTTCTCTGAATAAAATCTAAGCTGTCACACTGAAAATTGCTCGAGACCAAACGTGGCATGATATTGCTTCATCCAAAAACAACAGAGCTCTCTCTCTGAAAAACGCTGTTGGATAAAATCAAAACCACCCCAGGGTTAAATAACTGAGACTACCCTGAACGACTAAAAAGACTGTTTAAGTAAATATTTCATCCATATAGAGAAAAACCCCCGCTAATACTGCTACATTTTCAGCGCAATTTGAGGATTAAGGTAAAATCGTTCAGTCCAAGAAAGGCTGAAAGTTGAAATACAATCCACTACGGGATGGGCTGTCAATACACTCAACAGAGAAAAATACAGAGCCCAGCTTGAGAAAAGTTAAAAGACAGTCTACAATATTCAGATTTGTATTTTACTGATTTAGCTGTACCTTGCGGATGACATCATAAATCATAGTTTGTTGCCATGTGGTTGCATGGTGTTTTTGTTTTTTTAATCTGAGAAAGCTTTAAGCAAAGCAAAGCTCAAGGATAAGATAACCTCCACCACGAGACATCTGGTAACACTTCACAATAATTGCTGCAAAACCCTGAAGATCTGAGAAAAAATTCCAATGTTTTTTTTTTCTTTCTCTGTTTGCCTTGTGTCTGAATTTCTGGTGCCTTTCTTCAGCTTTATACAAACATATCTAGAGAAATGCATTTCTAACACAACATGTAATATTGTATAACTATTTTAAAATTCATTTACATTCCAAAATAGCATCACACATACAAATCCCCAAAATGACCTTGTTGTATAATCAAAGAAAGAAAGAAAGAAAGAAAGAAAAACAGAAATGTAAATCCCACTTTGATCATTTGATGATTTTGGAACGCTTGACGTAATGAAACTAAATGGTAAATTTGTCACAACCTGCCAAATTATTATAATCATAGTCCTTAATCCAACTGTTTATGATGATTGATAATTTATATTTTCTGTTTCTGTGTGTGTGTGTGTGTGTGTGTGTACCTGGTATTCATCACGTTGTGGGGACCAAATGTCCCCACAAGGATAGGAATACCAGTAGATTTTGACCTTGTGGGGACATTTCTCAGGTCCCCATGAGGAAACAGGCTTATAAATCATGCACAATGAGTTTTTTTGATGAAGTAAAAGTATGCACAATCTCCTATGAGGGCTAGGTTTAGGTGTAGGGTAGGTGTAGGGCCATAGAAAATACGGATTGTACAGTATAAAAACCATTACGCCTATGGAATGTCCCCATAAAACATGTAAACCCAACATGTGTGTGTGTGTGTGTGTGTGTGTGTGTGTGTGTGTGTGTGTTATATATATATATATATATATATATATATATATATATATATATATATATATATATATGCTTAATCCATAAACATACACTAAAAAAATACAAATCCAAAATACAGCAAAAACAGTACACTTTTTAAAATATTTTTACAATTAAATTTTTTATATAACTGCTTTCTATTTGAATGTTTTAAAATTTGATTTCAAAGCTGAATTTTTTGCATCATTACTCCAGTCTTCAGTGTCACATGATCCTTCAGAAATCATTCTAATATGCTGATTTGCTGCTAAAAAGCATTTATTATTATTATTATTATTATTATTATTATTATTATTATTTTGAAAACAGATAAATTGATTTTTTTAGGTTTCTCTGATAAATAGGAAGTTCAGAAGAACAGCATTTATCTGAAATAGAAATCTTGTAGATGTTTAAATGTTTTTTCATCACATTTGATCAAATAAAAAATTTAAAGCATCCTTGCTCAATAAAAGTATTAATTTCTATATTTTCTATGTTTTTTAATGGTATCGTGTATAATGTTATAAAAGCTTTTTATTTCAGATAAATGCTGATCTTTGGATCGTTCTAGTCATCAAAGAATCCCTAAAAAGGTACTCAACTGATTTAAATATTGATAATAATAATAATAATAATAATAATAAATGTTGAACAGCAAATCAGCATATTAGAATGATGTCTGAAGGATCATGTGACACTGAAGACTGGAGTAATAAAATTTAGCTTGGATCACATAAAAATAAATTACATTTTAAAATATATTAAAAAAGAAAACAGTTAATTTAAAAATGTTACTGTTTATTGCTGTACTTTGGATTAAATAAATGCGGGCACGCAGAAGACACTTCTTTAAAAAACATTTAAAAACGTTTGACTGGTAGTGTATATTTTATCTATGCTGTGCCTTTCACAAAAACCTGCAAAACCTATTATATTATTGTCTATTTATTGTGATTTAAGTCATTTAAAGCTAAAAAAAAAAAAGCATTTTAATTAAACAAAACAAGTGTAATACTTTTTTTTAACCCCTACTATGAACCCACCAGATCGTCAGCCAGACTGGCATCATCTTGTTTGCCTGGGTGTCCTGATGATGCCCGGTGCGACATACAGGTCCCCTGTAGCTCAGACACCCACAGTGCTGTGATTACAGAGAGTAATGAACCACAGCCACAGGAAGGGGCACCACCAGCAGACCACCAGTTCCCATATGTGCCCCAGGCCTGCAGCTCAGCCTCCAGGATGAAACCACTGGGTGGGTAAACACAGGGGAGGGCACAGACAGATTGCCATCTCCCACAGTCCACAGAGGGCATGGCCACGGCAGGGTCAGACAGGGAGGAGTTTGGCTAACTTATCTAAGAGTTCAATCAGCCTCTGACCATACATAACCGAACGATTTAGCATCTCAGTGTGGATGAAAAAGCACAGTTTCTCATTACTACTTCTGTGTTTTTACTGTATGTCCTCAAGAATTACAGTCCAACCAAAACAATGCATAATAGCTGGGCTAAATGTCAGTGAATCAATGAATTATTTTCATGATTTTTTTCCAGTGTACACTACTGTTCAATAGTTTGGGGTCATTAGTTTTTTTTTCTTTGTTAATACTTTAATTCAGCAAGAACACTGATCAAACATGACAATAAAATCTTTTATAATGCTACCAAAACCTATTTCAAATTAATGTTGCAGGTCTTTTGAACTTTCTATTCATCCAAAAAAATCATTATAGGTTCTACAAAATAAATAAAGAAAAAGGTTCTAGAAAAAGTGTTTTAAACACTGATGATAATAATAAGAAATATGTCTAGTTGTCTTGTTTTCTTTCTCTAATTTTTCATCTACAGTCAAACTTTTTCAAAAATGAAGACACCAGATATACGTTCTGATATTTTTTACTAGTGGGTGCAGGACACTAGCATATAGTTAATTTATGTAAGTGAGAATATCAAAATAAAGTATACTGTGACATATTATACCCAAAAACTGTTCATACAATGGACTACCAGCAAAATAATTGATAAAAATTTGGGAGTAAAAATTAGATTTGACGCTTTGACCTGACCATGTTTTGTTACCAAATCTGACATTATCAAGAAGAATTTGTTCTGACACAGCTTAACTCTTCAGTTCTTGACATATTTTATTACCATTTTCTAAACCATAGCGATAGAACTCTGATAATGTGAGGAATGTCGAAGGTGTCTAAATTTCTTTTGGTTTGACTGTATGTATAACGTATCTGACCTGACGCTGTCAAGTTTAAAGAAGTTCGTTTTTCAAAATTCCCGCCGTACTAAATCCATGTTGTCCGTTGCTCTTTGTCTCGTTCTATTTGAAAGGGCTCTAATTTAGCATGGGCTCAAAAAATACATACAAAACTGTATTTTTTATCTTTGTTTACATAAGTTCTGCGCAGTACCGAATTATTAATATTTATTATAATTTTGAGGCTTCAGAGTGCCGCAGATCTACACGCATACGACGCTTTAAAATATAGAACTTGCACTCTTCTTAGACAACATACGTAATTTTAACCAATTTAAACCAATAAATACAAACATTTACTTACCAAATTTGTAGAGAAAATTCCCAAACTTTATGGAGAAGCTCACCAAGATGACTGACGAACGTCTTCTCTGCAACCACGGACTGCAACCATGAGATCTCGCAATAAGTGATGTTGAGAACGTGATATTGTTATTGAATTAATTCAACAAATTATTTTTTTAAGTTGAGGGAACAAATACTTTAGTTCAGTTAACTTACAAACTAGTTGAAAAAATGAAAACGTGAGGTAAAATGTTAAGCTGAATGAACAAATTCAGAAATTGCAAGTTGTGTCAAGTAAAAAAAAATCTTTAAAAACAACTAAATTGCGAAATAATTTTACAGTGTTGAGCAGCAAATCAGCATATTAGAATAATTTCTGAAGGATCATGAAGGACACTGAACACTGAGTAATGATGCTGAAAATTCAGCTTTGCTATCAGGAATTTCAAAATATCTTAAAACAGAAAACAGTTATTTTGAATTGTTTACAATAATATGTTTTTTACTGTTGATTAAATACATGCAGTTTTGTAATGTATAGTACACGTACAAATGAAAAATCTGTCATTTACTGTCATCATTTACTCACCTTCATGTCTTTCATGAAATCAATTTGACTTTCTTTTTTTAATGGAACTAAGTTATTTGTAAAAGGGTTTCAATTAATAATGGCTCAAATTTTCAGTTTCTCACATGAAGCTGCTTAGATATTGCATATGGATACTTTTTATGATGAATTTATAGCATTTTTTCGTCCATATCCCATGTTCACTGCAAGGAAAACAGCAACTCAAACATTCCCCTATACTTTATATTTTTCTAAAAAATAAATGAAATCATACAAATTTGGAGCAGCATGAATGTAAATAATAACAAATTTGTCATTTTTTGAGTAAACTGTCTTTATATGCAACACGAATGCTTCGTTGTGTCACCAGTTCCAGCGATTAAATGATAATGTGAGCAGGGCATTTTACTTTTACATGTAGTAGCTTTTTACACTGTGTGGTCTCCCTTTTGCCATCCGTGTGTCTCTCTTATGGGTGAGGATTTGATATCAGGCCAAAAAGATCAGAAGTATGCAAAAACTGTGGTTGCAAAGCACGCAAACTCTTGAGAAAATCAGACTCAAGGTGTTGCGTTCTGTCAAATGAATTGTTTGGAGATGATTAATGCTAGAAGCATGCCACACAAAACACTGTGTTTAGCAGACACTGTGACACCTAGTTCTTCAAAGGTGTGAATTATATATAGGGCATTGACGCCTGATAAATGCAATGCCAACCCGTGGGTTGCCAAAGGTACAACATGTATCCGTCTGTGTTGTTTTGGTCCTTTTCCAAGGGTGTGAGAAGCAGCATTCTCACACTACTCGACATGTCTTTGCTAAATGAGCGTCTTCAAATCATAAAAATCTTTTACAGAAATAATAACCTCTGATGTTGAACCACTGATGTAGATGAAGTCCACCAGAGACCCCTAGAAACACTCTTGTCAGTTCTTGAAATTGCTTCCTTGGTAATCTGAGTAAGTGAAGCGCCTCTTGAAGTAGCCGCTTGTAAAGTAATCCTGCTTAAGACAAGTGTTGTTGTACTGGAATGTTTATCCATATACAATCTCTTCCTTTGATAAAGTTACCCAGCTTAAAGAATGATGACGCTGGACCAAAGGCTCTTGACTCTCAAATAGTTTTTTGGAAGCTGACAGTTTGTTGACATAGTGTAATATGAATGAAAATAATACTTACTAAAGCAGATGTTTGGCAGGGTGGCTTAATCAAATGAAGTCGGATATTATATTGTAGCTACACTGAGAAATTTTGGGTAACACTTTACAGTAAGGTGCAGAAGGTAAGGTGCAATAGTAACAATGAACAAATACATCTAAAGCATTTTTTAATCTTAGTTAATTTACTAGTGCATTATTAAAATCACAAGTTGTGTTTGTTAACATTAGTTAATGCATGTGAGCTTACATGAACAAACAATAAACTGTATTTCCATTAACTAACATTAACAAAGATTAAGAAATACTGTAATAAATATATTGTTCATTGTTCGTTCATGTTACTTAATACATGAACTAATGTTAACAAGTGACACCTTATTGTAAAGTGTTACCAGATTTTGTTTTTCTGAAGGTTTTCTTCGGGATGTCTTTATGCAGTAACAGTCTAAAAGTAGACTTGGTCTTTACTTTGTACTGATTTATGATTTAATGGTTCTTTGTTTTGGCAGACTCAGTTGTCAGCCAGTCTTCATCTAAGCTGTAAATAATTGTGTCGTAGCATTGCTCATAATTTAATTTTGGCAATTATAGGCATCGCAATATAGGTTAACAAGGTGTTCCCTCATTAAATGTACTAGGTGTGCATATAAAAACTCATACTCATTTATACTGACACTAAACCCACAGTCCCAGTAGCATGGTTAACGCACAGCTTTAAAGTCAGCATGAAATTAAAAAAAGTCATCCCGTGTATTTTCTAAATGCATGTAATTGACCCTTCACAGAGAGTTTGATTGACAGTTGATCTGAAAAAAATGTAAAATGTGCCATTTTTGTTCAACAAACCAACCATGAACTTGATGTTCATTCATGTTTATTCCATGCTATAAATAGTAGTAAATATGAAGAGATAATCGGGTCATGTGCTGCTTGAACTGAGGTGCTACAGCAATCTGTCACAACACATGAATGAGCCACAAAACAGTATTTATTGTTTGAAATTTCTTTAAAAAAAATCACCACATTTGAGCTGATTAATACTTCTTTACCTCATAATTTTAAACCAAAATGTCATAACTCTGTCTTCTGAAATGACAGACTTTTCGTATGCAGGTTTCTCCAATCATTAGTCCAGTTAAATTCCACCCCTTCCCTACAACTGACTGCAAGTTCACATTCAACTGCCCCCGTCCAATCAACAACCAATGGATAAAACCAAGACCTCACTCTACATTTATTTTCACTTTAATAATTATTTTCACTCAAAATATGCAAGAAAAGATCTGCCACTACTTCAGTTTCATCACGACTTTAAAAAAACCTAAATCTGTTGATGAGTGCACCCTGCTGAAAATGATCGCAGGATTTGTAATGGGTTTACTGGTTATAATGGGAATTGTACTGGTCTTAATGTAAACTGTAATGGACCCTGTGGGTTTCTATTGGTATTTGGTCGCCTTCTATTGGTGGCTTGTTAAAACCACTAAATCGTAATGGAATATGTCCCAAAATACACTACAGAAAACTATTTTTTAATGGGTTTTAATGGTTAAAAGTTGATGGTTTGTAATGTTTGTAATGTAATGTAGTGGAAACCATTCCAATTTCTGAGATGGTTTCTATTGTTTTTTTGTTTGTTTGTTTTTGGTTTGGAAGGGCAGTTTTCTTTCCTGCATTGACACAGTTTAAGTTTGGTAGGTACATAAGTCTCATCCAAATAAAATAACAAATAAAATAGTCAATAGACACCAACCAGTTATTCTCTACTTAATCCATACAAAGCTTTTAATTACACTCTTAAAAATAAAGGTGCTTTAAAAGGTTCGTCACAGCGATGCCATAGAAGAACTGTCAAACTTTCTTTCACCACAAAGAACCTTTTGTCAAACAGAAAAGTTCTTCAGATGTTAAAGCTTCTTTATGGAACCATTTAGACCAAAAAGGTTCTTCTATGGCATCGTGAAGCACCTTTATTTTTAGTGCATCAATAAACTTTGGATTCAACTTTGACATTTTTTCTTGCCTTTTGGTTATGGGCAGCAATATGATTGCCTATTAACCGATCTTTGTTGTAAATAACAATGGCATCACTTCACCTGTGATTTTTTTACTGTGCATATAATTCCTGTCCAAAGTTTGGACTAAAACAGTAATATTGTGAAATAATATTACAATTTGAAATAACTATTCTCTATTTGAATGAATGTTAAAATGTAATTTATTCCTGTGAGGCAAAACTGATTTTTTTGCATCATTACTCCAGTCTTAAGTGTCTTCAGAAATCATTCCAACAATCTGATTTTCAGTAATAATACCAAATATTCAGCTTTGCATCACAGGAATAAAGTAAATTTTAAAATGTATTCAAATAGAAAACAGTTATTTTAAACAGTATTAGTGTTTTACTGTATTTTTAAACACATAAAGGCAGACTTGGTGAGAAGAGACTTCATTGTAAACATTTAGATATCATAATGTTTCTAAACTTTTGACCAGTACACACACACACACACACACACACACACACACACACACACACAAAGGTACAAAAGCTGTCACTGGATCACTATATATGAAAAGGTATCCCTATTGTACCCAAAGGTTCCATATTGGTACCTTAAAGGTATATATTAGTACGTAAAGTATACATATTAACACATAAAAGGTACAAAAGTGTAGCTTCGAAAAGGTGACAACTTTTGTACCTTTTTTCTGAGAGTGTGAATGTCACTATATGACAAAGTTTGAGCTTCAGCTATAGGACTGTTTGCCTGAGGCTCTGAATTACAGGTGATAATGTAGAAAATAATGTTCATTTTCTTACACAGACCAAGCATTTGGTTTTAGAAGACCGCAATACACCATGAGGCACAAGTTGACTTGAATAAATGGGTTTAGCTAAAACAATCTTTAATGATCTACTGAAGAAAGTAAGTCTTTAACTTTTATTTGAGGAATTGCTTGCTTTTAATATGCCTATATTGGCTGGCATTAAGTGAGTGTTTATACAGTGATCATGTATATATGTATATTCATTGTGGGATCTGTTTGGTTAATATGAACGTGGACCATTTTTCTTAGTAAATGTGCTGTGTAGCAAAACGTTTTATTTTTTCATTTCTGTGCTTCTTAAAAGTTTTGAATCTATAGCACCTGTTCAGTTCTGTTAAAAGTCTAATTTCTCACCTTGCCATCTGGCCTAAACAAAATAAATATGACTGTACTTAATAGTATAACAACTGTTTGCAAAATCTTCAAATTCATGATGGGCATATACTTACCTTTCTGCTGAATCTGCAGTATTTAATTGAACTGAAGTGAATCACAAAACGGGATTAAAAAACCATTAACTCACTGTAGATTAGTTGGTGATTAATCTCTCTCATTTATTCAGGAGGAGTCTGATGAACCAGAGCTTGGAGATGTTCCAGTGACAGTTTTGCCAGTATGCTATTATTGAAGTGAAGGTGATTTTGCTTTCGTTTGAACCCCCATAAATCCGGGCCTGGGCTTGGTTAACCGCTCTAAAGTGCAACAGGAGACTGTTGAGACTGACACTAGAGACTCTCATTCTTTGAATAACTGACACTTGTCTGCTCAATTACTGTCTGCTCTTGTTGTTGTTTTTGTTTTGGCTTAGAATAGTAAACACTTATTCACTATTAATTACAAGTACTCTGTCAATAAACTCTTATTTGCTGTTTATTAATAGTTAGTAAGGTAGTTGTTAAGTATAGGTAAGAGATAGGGATCTAAAATATTGCAATTAGATGTACTACAGTTTTTCACTATATAAGTGAATGTATTTAACCATTGAACAGGTTTTTACTGTAGCATTTTTAAATTACGATCATTTTTACAGAGTACACTGCCATTTAAACGTTTTTTTCAAGAAGTTTCTTATGCTCACCAAGGCTGCATTTATTTGATCAAAAATAGAGAAAAACAGTAATATTGTGAAATATTATTTCAATGTAAAATAATTGTTTTCTATGTGAATACATATTAAAATGTAATTTATTCCTGTGATACAAAGTCTTTAGTGTCACATAATCCTTCAGAAATCATTCTAATATGCTGATTTATTATCAATGTTGAAAACAGTTGTGCTGCTTAATATTTTGTTAGAACCTGTGAAATTAATATAAATCAATTAAATAAATCCTGTTCTTTTAAACTTTTTATTCATCAAAGAATCCTGAAAAAGAATCACAGGTTCCAAAAAACATTAATCAGCACAACAGTTTTCAACATTCATATTCAAAGTAATAAATCAGCATATTAGAATGATTTCGGAAGGATCAGGTGACACTGAAGACTGAAGTAATGGCTACTAATAATTTAGCTTTGCATCACAAGAATAAATCATATTTTAAAATATATTAAAATAGAAAACCATTATTTTAAACTTTAATAATATTTCACAATATTACTGTTTTTTTTCCTGTATTTTTGATCAAGTAAATGCAGCATAAGATGAGCATAAGATAATTCTTTAAAATCTTACTGATCCCAAACTTTGGAACGGCAGTGTAGGTCATTAGGGTGAATGAGGGAAATGAAAAATAAAGGTTCTTTATTGGTATACGGTTCCATGATGAACCTTTAACGTCCATGGAATCTGTCCATCGCACATTCTTTACAGTAGTAAAAGTCTCTTTAGATTTTTTTCTAAAATTCTTCATACAGAGGAAAAAATGGTTCATAGTCACTGAAAAGAGAACAATGTGTGTCATAGTAAATAATGTGTCAAACTGAATTCAGAAATAGGAAACTGTGTTTACACATTCTAAACATTATCGCAAAGCCTGGTTACACTCTTGGAAATAAAGGTTCTTTATTAGCATTGATGGTTCCATAAAGAACCTTGAACATCTATGGAACCTTTCAAATGCAGAAAAGGTTCTTTAGATTTAAAAATGTTCTTCAAAATGGTTCTTTAAGGAACTGTTCACTGAAAGGTTCTTTGGAGAACCAAAAGTGGTTCTTCTATGGCATCACCGCAAAAAGACAACAGACTAAACAAATGAAAAGGAAGCTCCAATTCTTGCATTTCCACGCTTTCTGTATCTAGAAGTGAAATTTAGAGGGCATCGTCCTCTCCTCTTATCCTCTTACATGACGTTTTTGTTTTGACACTCAGCTGTAATGTTAGCCCCTAAATGATTGATGACCTTAAAAATGAGTGTGTGAGAGGGTGTGTGCTGGGAGATTAAGTTCTTACCACCTGCAAGGTGGCTACTGGGTGTTTCCTCCTGGCAGAGGTGTAAATCTTCCATCTTTGATTCTCCTACATTTTCGAGTCTCCTCTCTGGAGCCTTGGGACATGGACACACCCACTGCTGAAAGCGGATTTGGCTAATCGGGCAGAGAAGCTGGGCTACATTCCTCTGGCAGTTGTGTGGAACACTTAAATGTTACAGAGATGTGGCTTTTGGAAATTGTTCAAAACCTTTACAACAGCATTTCAAATCCCCAATAGGAGGAACAGCAGTTCAGCCAACATGAACAGGGAGTACTGTACTTAAACATCCCTGCATTTACTGTAAACATTTAATGCTTGTGGAAAAAGATCATTTGCTCAATAATCATTCATTTGAACAAACCTGGCATAAGAACAACAACTGATATGATCATATAATTAAGGTCATTAATCAAATTAATAGTGACACTTTTTATTCATGCTAAGTCTTCCTTGTTTTTAATGTAAAGTGGCAAACAAGCAGTGCAGAAATTCTAATTGTATTTCTAATATTTTGTAAGCATTTAAATAGAGGAACAATCAGTGAATAAACAAACACATATTGTCATGTATAAACTACTTGTAGGCTTCAAGACAATCCACATCCAGACAATAAATGTAGCTATAAATCTATCAAGCGTCAGTTGTATATGTTAAGGGTTTGGTCTTGTTGGTTGACTTGTATCTTTAACCACTTGTTTAAGTAATTACCAATTACACAATACTTTGTAAATTGTCTTGACAGGTTGTAAATCTTCCAAGGGGGGTATGTACATATATATACATACACACACATACAGTATATATACAACAGTTCGACGGCACGAGTGTGTGAATACATAAGAAACAACAAGTGTCTTTAAAAACCCTCTTGTGCAGAACTACTTCCTTCGGCCACAGATTTAAATCTCAGTTTGACAGTTTAACAGCTGAGCCCAAGCCTCCTTTACTAATTCAAAAACATAACTTTAAAACTAGTAATGAATGAACGTTGAGTTGCTTCATTAAAAGCTTACTGTATTACTGCATTAAAAGCTCACTGTATTGTATGTAGTAGAGCATTATGAGAGAGAGATGGACTGAGCGAGTGTGATTACCTGCATCTGATACAGCATTCATTCTTCAGCTTCAAACATTAGTTTGAATGTCCGCTGAGGAAAGCGTTATCTTTGTCGTAACGTTAATATTCTTTCATCTGTTATGGGTGATTTCTGATGACAGTGCTGCTTAGTGCATTTGTTAGATGTGTCAAGCTGTTGTTGAAAGTGAAAATAACTACCGTTTATACCATATATTATTTACTGAATAATAACATTTCATAAACAACAACAACAACCTTTATAAAAGTTGCTAGGCAATTAAGTCAAAAGTACACAGGCAGTGCTTTGATATACAGCACTGAATATACATAAACATGATGAGATTTTGCAAAAACTACTTGCTCTGGAACAAATAATAGATTAATGAGTCCAAAAACTGCTCATTAGATTTACCCAAAACAAATCATATCTCATGTTTAACCACTATAGAGTCACATATACATACATATATATATATATATATCTTTATAGTGGAAATGGTTGTTGAAGTTCTGTTGGACTCTACTGCTGCCTTCACACCATGTCGTAATTACCATAATTCCGAGATGAAAACACGTGACATTTTACTCATAGCTTTCCATGCTGTCGAACTCAGAGGTAGCGCCAAAGTAGCACCAAAATTTTTTTTTTTTAAAAGATTTATTTTTTGGCATTTTTGCCTTTATTACGATAGGACAGATCAGACATGACAGGAAGCGAAGTGTGAGACAGATGGGGGGCGGGATCAGGAAAGGTCCTCGAGTCGGGACCTGAACACGGGACGCCCAAAGCACAACGGCACTACACGTCGACGCACCGCCCACAAGGCTATCGGCGCCGACAAGTAGCACCAAAATTAACCTGACGGGGGTCACGTGGTGCATCTGAAACTGGTTTAAGTCGTAACTCTCAGAAGAACGAGTTTACAAGTTAATGTATAATGTCGTATAATGTCACGTATTTTCATCTCGGAATTACAACATGCTGTGAATGCAGCATTATATCTCACTCTTAATAGCCAATCAGATTGCAGGACCAGAAAGAACTGTTGTATATACTGTTGTATATATATATATATATACACACACACACACATACATATATACACATATAAATACACACACACACACAACTGAAAATTAAAAAAAAATGATATTTAAAATACATATATTCATTTTAAAATATATTTTACCAATAAATTTTGGATGGATGGATAGGCAGATGTTTTATTGATAGATAATTAGATGTTTTATGGATGGATGGATGGATGGATGGATGGATGGAAAGATGAGTGATTAGCACAGATCAGTATCCTCATGGTTGGTATAGGTCAGATCTTTTTCCCAAATGCTGTGCATGTTACAGTCTTGCTTTGCCATCTACCCACACATCCTTAATTTCTTGCCATACAGCTGCCCCAGGCTCGGGTAGACCTGCCAGAGCCTGCTCCCAGATAGCAGATCACGGAGTGGGAGAAAGAAGACAGAAATAAAACGAGCACACGGTGTAAGGTAGAGAGAACTTCGGCAATGTTCAAAGGCAAAATTAGTTCACATCAACACCTTTGATGTTGCTGGCAGCTGCCAGACAGAAGGAGACAATCTGTCTCTCTGGTGAACCGCCCAGCTTGAGCAGTGCCTTAAACCACCCAAAACCCTGCAGCTAGTTTTAAAACACATTCACTAACTGAAACATGCTTAATTACGCTGACAGGTAAAGGCACCTGAGACACCAGTGAGGCGCAGAGTCATCAGGTCAGTTCTGAATGCTGACACCTCTCAAATTCACTTTTACCATTTAGCAATGACAAAGGGCTGAATATTTGGACTGTTGCTCAAACTAATTGCCATTTACAGGGAAAGTTAAGTCACTCATTCATCCCAGAAAAGCTGTATTGTGCTTGATGATCATGCATGTCTGTTGCATGTATTGAGGTCAGCGATTATTGTGTCAGAGGTTAAATTTACACAATAGTGATATCATAAACTTGTCAACCACACATTGAAATAATCTTAAAACGCACAACTTCTGGTCTGAAAGTGTCTAAGGAAAAGTGAAAGAGGGTCAGAAAATATCAATTGTGTATTGTATTGCAATTATTTTTCTTATTTTTTTCTTTTGTCGTAACACATTTAAACAACATTATACTCAAACCTTTTATTAAACATTAACAATGCACTCTTTTTTTCAATCAGTTAAGAAAAAGGGTAGTTAAACAAGTGCATCATACTATAAAACTACTGTATTAGTCCTATTAGATGTTTCTTTTAATTTTTAACTTTTATACGTTTATAACTTAAAATAAAGGTCGCTTTTATACAAGATATCCATTATTATGGTCTATATTTGTTTGAGAGTAAATGCTCTTTTAACGAGAAAACGTCAAAACGTACAGTCAAAACTTAAAATTACAAAACTGCGCTCGAAATATTTTTCAGAAATCGTTCATAAAATACACCGGTCCGGCTGTATTCACATTCTGACAGCAATTAATCAAACAATCAAAAAATCTATCTATCTATCTATCTATCTATCTATCTATCTATCTATCTATCTATCTATCTATCTATCTATCTATCTATCTATCTATCTATCTATCCCTAAAAAATGATTTTTAGATTTGATTGTTTTACTCACGGAAAGTAATTGTCACGTTCTACACGCTTAACAGTTTAACTCTTCAGACAGCATAAATAATATA
The DNA here is from genome assembly GCF_049309525.1 of Garra rufa. Taxonomy (NCBI): domain Eukaryota; kingdom Metazoa; phylum Chordata; class Actinopteri; order Cypriniformes; family Cyprinidae; genus Garra; species Garra rufa. Next base: position 36,886,210 of record NC_133361.1, on the reverse strand, counting down.
AATTGAACATTTTCAAAACATCAAGAAAAGAACATTCTTGTGCGGTTTGGCCAGCAAATAATCATGTCTTTGTAATGATATCTAAGTTGTTTCATAAAATATAATTCCAAAATGAATTCGTTCACGAGAACATCCTGTAGTCTTGAAAACAAAAAGCTGTAATTGTCAGACTACCTCGTTAAAGAGAGTAGGCCAACATATTTGACAGAAACGCATGAAATATTACCTAAACAAGGACGTGTCGTGCATTATAATTACAAGACATGTTTATTTTAGATGTGGGTTGCCACGCCTGCATTAAAATTATGATTACCTTCGATAAAATGGGCAAAAGGATGGATCTTTGGGACGTTGAAATAGTGTTAGGTTTAATCAAGTGGATAAGAATGCACATTAATTGTTGATCAGGTTCATTTTATCACTTGTGATAAAACCAGAACAAAAGCGCACATTAAGTCTCCTTTTTGAGCGAATATTATTTTAAAACGTTGGAAACCGCTAAAACAGGTTAACCGAAATTGTTAGCGGAAGTGGTTTGTGTTTAGGCTAAGTCAATTTATGGTAACCTACGCATTCCTGTGACATATTTGGAAGATTCTTCATTTTCGTACTTCAGAGGGGCATTATTGATTTGCTTAGAAATGAATAATTTATATTTAAAATATTTAAATAATAATTTTCAATCAATGCGGTTTTGAAAAAAAAAAAAAGCTCTCGGACCATTTTAAAACAGGTTTTAAATAGGTTAATATAAGGATGGTAAAGAGAGGGAGTTACATAACGACTATTCACCTTACTGGCAATGTCAATAGGAACTATAACTGAAAGGACTTTTAGGTACTTTTGCGTTGGATGTTATATTTGTCTGTCACTCCATAGTGCTTTATGATCTGCTTATACAAGACATTATTAGCCCAACTGATGGACAACTTATCCACACCTAAGCTAATTACAACGTACTTCAAAGAACTTGGATTGCCTGTCAATTTAACAAATTATCTAATTTGTTATGCCATACTATTATCTCACATATTTCAAAGCAAAACTATCTTCCAAAAAGGTAGACCTACTTAAATTTCTCCTTAACGTTCTTGTATCGATTAAAGGCCTTGTGATATATTCCTTCCTCATCCACTGGAGAGCATTTGTCAGCACCAGTCTTCAGCCTTAGTCAGTGAAACACGTGCCAGCATTATTACCTGCCCTCAAATCATAGGTGACATAAACACACCTACACAATACACAGTATCTTGGCAACAGAGTGCAGAAGTATACATACGTACACACCAGAAGAGACACACACACAGTAACGACGCCAGCTAGTCTGGCCTAAGAGGAGAAGTATTGTTATTAACCTCTTTTCCCCTAGTGTGAATGAAAACCAAAGTGAGGGTATATCCTTGTGTTATGACTTCAGGGGCTAGCTTTGTTCTCCTCTATAATGTACACGTAATTACAGACTGCGATGGAGTACACTTTCTTTCTCTGCGTCTCTCGGGCTATCCTCTCTTTCTGTCTTCTTGTGACCCATGGTCTTATCTCTCTTATCCCTGTCAGACTCATACTTTCTCAATCCTTGTTATCTCCCTCTCTCTTCTATCCCTTTTTGTGTCACATTTGTCAAAGCATGCTTTAGTCAATCATAGAGGATTATGATCTGTAGGCCTGTAGTGTTTAGCTCAAATACCACCAGTTGTTGGGGAAATTAAAACATTTTTCATTCTCTTTTACAAATACATAGTTGAAAACTGTGTTAAATTAAATACACATTAGTCTACAGAAACATAAAGTAACGTTTAAATTAGGTTCTCAAATAACACAACCACAGTATAGTTTTCGGAATTCCTCGAGTTTTGCCATTAAAGGTCAGGTTTCAGTCTGGACAGGCAGGCTTCAGGACTGAGGTATCGAGGCTGGGCGTATCTTGACGGTTGGTTGTACCTGTGTGTTGAGGAATGTTGGCATGCGATAAAACACCTATAATTTGTGTAATTCTCTCTTCACGTCACTATTTTGGTTTAATAACACGTGTCCTTCAACCAAAACATGTAGAAACCTTGTGCATCAATAGCGGCTCTCTTTTCAAAGCTCCTCCTCTCAACCGCGATAAAAATGAGTTTCAACGGAAATCAAACGAGGCGGATTAATTAGCCGTGGGATGCTGCAATCACTTTGTCTTGTCTATCTGGCTTCCAATAACAATTTGTTTGAAAACTGTTAAACTGATCGCCTAAAATAACAAAATCGGATCACTGTTGATTTTTTTTTTTTTTTTTGCATCCACAAAATATTAACGTTAATCATGATTTGAATGAAAAATACAAGCTACGGCAAATTATCTTACAATCATACTTTGAAAGTTGTACGTTTTTGGAATATTTGTATAAACTCTATATAATAAAACAATATTTTGTTTGTAGTTTAAAAATATGATTTAGATCTACATATAATTTTGGTGATAAATGCTGTTTTAAGTAAAAAATAGGACTGTCTTATAGGTTTTAGACGTACAAAATATACTGACGTGACGAGGGAATTACACAAATGACAAAATATAAATATAAAATATTTACTTTAAGTAAAATCTATTTCTTTGGGACATTCCCGGAATTTCCTTCGCTTACCATCACATTTCATTTAATACGTTTATACAAGTACGTTTCTTCCTTTTGTACAAAAGATTATTTAATACGATTATTATAATATGATTATTATGAAAATAATTAAATAAGATTATTTAATTTTGTGCTGTTTAGTTCATGTTTATTGCATTATTTTAGTAGGCTATAACGTGTTGATAGCGTTTTGTTTTTTCTTTAATTTTACGTATTTTAATATTCTGATTTTCACATTTTCAGAGCTAATAATGTGGCCATATCACTTTTGTTATTCTCCTCATTGGAGAAAAACGAAT
>NC_133361.1:36752575-36882796 GCF_049309525.1 Garra rufa | reverse complement strand
TCACTTCTGGATTGAACTCCAGTATGTGATGAGACTGTTGAGATGAACTTCACATACCTCACACACAGCCAAAACGAAAGCAAACACTTGCGCGTCGCGTTTTTCACGGACTTGGATCTTTCTAATGGACCTCTTTAAGGGATGGAAATCACATGACTCATTTAAATAGATGCTGCTTTTTTTATGGTGCATCGGTCTGATGGACATAACTCTAAAAAATGACTATGACTTCACTGTCTGAAAGTTTGGTGGCTTCAGACCCCTCAAAATCGGCTTTTCTGGAGTTCAGTCACGGCTACCAGTCTCACCAGCAGCATTCACCCGGCGTATCTCACGCACACTATCCGGTGCACGGTTTGCATCAAGGCGCACACTCGCAGTACGACGCGGCCTTTTCTTCGGGCGCTGCTTCGTACGGCCGCCCGCTCACTTACCACTATTCCACAGCCCATCACCACCCCGGAGCTTACCTACCCTATCAACACAACAACGCAGTCGGACATTCAAGAGTAGAGGATGCAGGTAAAGTGTGCTTTCCTTCACCCGTTTAAAAAAAAAAAACAAAAAAAAACAATACATTTCGTGTTGCGCCGAAGTTCTGCTATCGGCTGAAAAAATAGTTACATTTCTCAGCATTCGTGATTGATTTCTGAAGACAGAAATGCAGAATTTGGGTTTGAAGTGTACGATTGCTGCTCTTGAAATTTATTTAGTTGACGTCGCAGAACGTCAAAACGTTTAAATTCACTTTGTGAAATGGGTCAAACATTTATTAGAAAGTTTTATATCTTCACATTTTTAAAATTGGCTAAGTGCAATAAAAATCCTACAGAAATAGAAGTGCGTAGTGAAAATACACGTAAATTCGTTTAATCACTTTGTCGAAAGTAATTATACTCCATGTATTTAACCAATAATTTACCAGTGAGAATATATGCTTTATACTTTTACTCAACTCTAAATGTAGACATTCGTTTAATTTGTGTAATTCAACTTTATCAAACTTCACTGGCTATGTACGCAATATGGATTAATATAGGCCTATTATAGCATAATGACTCCAATTAACAAATCAAGCAATTGTCGGACCCCGCTTGTATACATACAAACACACACACACACACAGATTATTGTTTTGTGATTTCTGTCTTTAAAATCTGATAAAAAAGAAAATCAATGATTACTGGCTTGTTTTAGTCTTCATATGACAACCTTTTACTAATTATATAATTATTTATATGCCTACCTTTTTCATTAAAGTGAAATTTGACTATAAAGTTACAAATTATTCATATAACATACAGGAACTGCTTTTTCAGATCTACGTGTAGGTATTTAATAGTGAAAATAACTGTTTAAACCTAACGTCTTGTAAGCGGTTGACAAACCTTTCCTTCTGACAGAACGGCCTACACATTTTTGAGATTTTTTTTCTTTGGTTCATTTCAAGTTATTAGTGCCTCCGATATTTTAGTAGTGCTATTATTATTATTATTATTTAAATGTAATGTTTAATCTTCCTACTTAAGATTCCGAGAAGCAAAGTTCCATTGAAAGTGGCGAAATACGGCTGAACGGGAAGGGGAAGAAGATTCGCAAACCCCGCACGATATACTCGAGCTTGCAGCTGCAGGCGCTCAACCAGCGCTTCCAACAGACCCAGTACCTCGCGCTGCCGGAACGCGCTGATCTGGCGGCCAAACTGGGGCTGACACAAACACAGGTATGTAGATACGACAACACTTAAGTAAAAATGGAAAACAAACTCCGTCTTCACACCTTTGTGTACATCTGTGTCTGCATGCTTTTGTGGACCGTTCTGAAAAGAGAAATGCTTCCTAAGAAGAATAAAAGGTCGTTATTCTTTATTAAAATACCAGAAGGATGAGTCTAGTCTATAAGAACAATGTCAAATCTTCAACAGGTAAACCAAAGTGAAGTCTTCAACAGGTAAACGTGTGTAGGCCTGTGTCTTAAAGGATTGTACAAAGGACAAAGCAGAACGATGGTAGCGCGTATAGTGCTATTCATCTCTACGGCAAGTTCTCACATGGTTATCTAAGAATTAAGTAAAAATATCAAACCATTCGAACCACATTTCAGGGACAAAGGAACGAAAAATAAACGATAATGATGGATACCTGTTTTGTATTATTATTCAATTGCTATGTCGTCTACTAGCCTATATTTAAGTGTTTGTAAATATAGCCAAAAATATATATCGTTTTGTATAAAACGATACTTCGCGAGTTGTGCCTTCCACGGACTTTACATGGCAGGCAAGTAAAACTTTAGGCTCACGTTAATAAGCGCTAATTAATATATGACCCAGCAAATGGTTTTCACCCTTAATTTCGCAAACAAGAAAATAAATAAATAAAAGTGAGAGAGTCTCTTCCTTCAATAGCAGGCTGCTTCAATAATCAAAATCGTGGCAGACGCATATGCATAACTGCAGTCAAAAGTATATATTGCATGTACTTAGACAAAGATATATCTATGAATGCATATATAGTATGCGATACTGCGGTGCGGATGTGATCGTGGCTGTAATAATCGGATTTGTTTAGTTCTGTTGTTTTCTACCAAACGAGCGCATATAGGCTCAATATAAACTGTAATGTTTCATATTTTTCGGGTTAAGTTGTTTTTTATATATTAAAAATGAATAACTTTTTGACTCCCTATATAGGCCTATAACTTTTTTCTTGTTCAGATTTAAAACAATAGTAAAACTGTCATTTACAGCAGTTGACGATTTTACCCAAAGTGATTTACTGTATATTTATTACAGTAACAGTTCCCTTGCAAGCCCATGTTGGGTACAGTGTTTTAATAAAAAATAAATATATCTAATTTCAGCCACTTTTTCCAAGCATGCTTTCTAGGGTTAATCTCTTTAGAGCATCAACATTTCTGAAACCCTGTCATAATCATTTCTTGTATCATATTCAACAACATTTGTGACCCTGTACCACAAAACCAGTCAACCAGTTTGACATTGAGATTTATACATCATAAATAAGCTTTCCATTGATGTATGGTTTGTTATGACAGGACAATATTTGACAAGACAATATTTGACTGAGACACAACTATTTGAAAATCTGGAATCTGAAGGTGCAAAAATATCAAAATATTGAGAAAATCACCTTTAAAGTTGTCCAAATGAAGTTCTTAGCAATGCATATTACTAATCAAAAATTAAGTTTAGATATATTTAAAGTAGGCAATTTACAAAATATCTTCATGGAACATGATCTTTACTTAATATCCTAATGATTTTTGATATAAAAGAAAAATCGATCATTTTGACCCATACAATGTATTGTTGGCTATTGCTACAAATATACCCATGCTACTTAAGACTGGTTTTGTGGTCCAGGGTCACATTTAGTAACTAGTAACTGGTCAAATTTAAGAACCTACTGAAACTTGTTTTTAATTTTTACTATGTATGAACCTGCGTGCTAAGCGATGTATTGAAAGGAAACATCAAAACATATCCTTTAATTAAGTTAAAATGGGCAGCAACATGTCATAAATCATAAAATAATTCAGTAAAAATGTAACATTTAAATACAAATCTAAGTTTTAGATATGAATACATCTTTTTTGAAAAGGACGTCAGGATGCTCATCCTCAGCTTTTCCACTCAAACCTTACATGACCTATTTTACACAGTGCCCAGTTCACCTGACTTCACCCCACACTTCAGTAACTATAATGAAAGAACACACTGAAGCGTCTAGAGAAATTACAAACCATCCACCCACACACAAAGTCTAACTTCGAAACAATGAAAACTTCTGTAATTCAGAAAGCAATTTTAGTGAATCATAAACCGGTGTTTCTTCAACTACTGGCACTTTTTATAATTTGTATTAAAAATACAAATCAGCTGTTATGAATAAAAGATGTCAACTTTTTTCTTTTTGTAATATAAAATATCATTAAAACATTTATCTGGCTACTTTTCAAATGCCTGTTTTTGTATAGATAGACCGATAAATCAAAAGAAAGAAAAACTAAAGAAAGTGAAACTAAAAGCGATATTTATAGTCTAAAAATAATTTATACTTATTATTTTTTTAAACACATTATGACCTTGATTCATACTAGTTACTCTTATTGTAAATGAGAACATTTGCAGATAATTATCTGTTCAGCAGCACAAATATTCAGCAGAGCAGACACACATATCAAAACTTGTGTGTGTGATAGTGTGTGTGGCCAGTTTGCAGAGCCAAATACTCTTTAATAGCAATTGAGATTCTGTCATTGCTGCAGTCAAACAGTGTTGAATGTTACCTCTGGCACTTGTTCTTGATTTTTAGTCCAGGCGTCTCATTTGATCTCATTTGATAATAATACATGCAGACAGCATTTTAGTGATAAAAATAAAGGCATCACCACATGACAGAAGTAGTCTGAATGCGGCAAGATGAGCATCAGATTAAAAAAAAAAAAATGTGAAAGCTTAAATTAGAATAATTATTATGGGTGTCAGCGTGCTGAGAAAATGTTAAAAGGGTAATTGGACTTTCATCCAGCTTAAAAGTTTCTTGGAAAACATCACTTTAATTATGCTTCATTACAGAAGATTTTACAGCTCTGTGGGTGTCACTTTGATTGTAAATTCACAATTAGTATGAATTTTCCACAGTGGTCTCACAGTTAAAAAATGAAAAACTCCACGAGTATAATATCAAGTCTTGTTTATATCTCATATTCTTAAAACAAGGCATGCACAAGTTTGTGCAAGGGAGGGCTCTGGGTTTTGGACTGATCACAAGTAACAGCAATAATGCTAGAGTTTTGTTTTATCCAAAAAACTGTCAAGCTTTTTCCACCTTCTCACTTGCAGCAAGCTCAAGCTGGTGTTGGCAAAAAAAAAAATGAATTGAAATCAAATGGCAGAAATTCACACTTAAAGCTTCTGCTTGGGATATTCCTCTGATTTTGAAAATCAGTGTTTTTGTAGAACTCAGTAAATGTGAAGTGCTCTACGACCACAAAAAGACAAAAATAAAAAGTCTGATTCCCTGATGTTGATATTGTAAAAGTTAATAAAACAAAAATCTAAAAATGCTAGCATTTTTTTTTATGGAAAAACTTAAAAATGCCCCAGTGAAATCTGCTCATGCTTTAAGTTAATTTACCTTAAATAGTGAACAAATGTAATTTAATAGGACAAAACATGTAATTTTACTGTAAAACAGCAACATTACTTGTTGTTTAAAAAGTATAAACTATAACAATTTACTATAAAAAAATCTGTATTTAACAGGATAACATGTCCCTTTATATAGAAATGTTTAAAAATGGAAAAAGGGGGAAAACATTCATAGTACTTTATTTACCATTATAAATAATTTTGCACTTAAAAAGGCTCCCAGAAGTCTCTGTGTGATTGATGACTATTTTAGTTAAATTGTTATATGTATTATTTTTGTGTATCATCATGGGGATATTTTTTCATTGGCATTTTATTAGTTTAAATATACAGTTAATATCTAAAACGTCACCATGCATACATCCATCCAACCAACCCAAAAAGTGCTTATTGTTCTACATTTATTTTATTAATTCCTTCCAATCTTGCTTGACTTGCACTACCAATGGTTTTTGAACAGAAAGATTTTTAATGTTTTTTTAAAGAAGTCTCAAGCCTGCATTAATTTGATCTAAAGTACAGCAAAAACAGTAAAATTTAGAAAATAAAATTACTATGTAAAATAACTTTTCTATTTAAATATATTTTAAAATGTAATTTATTCTTGTGATCAAAGCTACTATGTTTTCAGCATCCAGTCTTCAGTGCCATACGATCCTTTAGAAATTCTAATATATTATTATTATTATTAATATTTAAAACAGTTGAGTACATTTTTTCAGTATTCTTTGATGAATAGAAAGATCCAAAGATAAGCTTTTATTTGAAATAAAAAGCTTTTGTAACATTATACACTATACCATTCAAAAGCTTGTAGTTAGTATACATTTTTTATCAAAAAGTGATAATAAAGACATTTATAATATTGTTATATATATATTATATATAATGTGCTGTTCTTCTGAACTTTCTATTCATCAAAGTAACCTGAAAAAAATCTACTCACCTGTTTTTAACATAATAATAATAAATGTTTTTTTGAGCAGCAAATCAGAATATTAGAATGATTTCTGAAGGATCATATAACTGGAGTAATGATGCTACATATTCAGCTTAAAATAAATTAAAATAGAAAAAAGTTATTTTAAATGGTAAAAATATTTCATAATTTTACTGTTTTTGCTGTACTTTAGATCAAATAAATGCAGGCATGGTGAGTAGAACAAAACATTACTGTTCAAAAACGTTTGACTAGTAGTGTATGTGTTATGAATAATAAAAAATAATGTTCATCACATACTATCAAACAGTGTTGTAACAAATGCTAATCCAAATGCAAATGTTGCAGGTAAAGATATGGTTCCAGAACAAACGTTCCAAGTACAAAAAGATCATGAAGCATGGCTCAGGTGGACCAGAAGGAGAACACCTTCAAGCAGCTTCTGCATCCGGAACGCCATGTTCACCAGGAATGCCACCCCTGTGGGATGTTTCCATGTCAAGCAAAGGTGCCCCCATCCACTCTGGAGGATATATGAACTCTTTTGGACACTGGTACCCTGGTCATCATCAAGACCCAATGGCCAGAACTCAGATGATGTGATGGGATGTTTAGGACAGTCTACAGTGCATCCACATCCCCTACACTGATTCGACCAGCTCACCCTATTTCAGATCACACCAGCCCTTTTTAGCACTGTTTACTTACAGCCAAACTTTCTTCAAGTTCCTCCCCAGTATTTTCTTCATGAAGATTTACATTGCTGATATTTTTGCTTGCAAGTTGTGTGTTTTTTTTTTTGTTTTGTTTTGTTTTTTGTGGTGGACTAAATAAGCAACCTTACCCAAATGTGGATATTGTAAGCTCTTGTAAATTTGAATAAAATGCCATTGTCTGATTGCCATGTACGTCTATCCATGTTTCAAAGCCTGTAAGCTATTATCCTGATTCCAAACTTCTTAGTTTGACCCTTTCATTAATATACTTGAACAGGGTTTCTGCAGATATGAACAAGTGAAATTTAAGACTTTTTAAGACCTTTTTAATACCACCTTTTATGAAATTTAAGACCTAAACCTGTAATGGATATACACATTATATCATATATGTACTATTTAATGTGTTTAATGTAAAAAGTAAACAATTTCATGGCTGTCATAAATGAAATTCAGTTTCAGTTTAAATCAGGCTGTTTGTTCGGTCCGGCAAGTAAAAAAAAAAAAAAAAAAAAAAAAAAAATAACATTTTAAAAGTATCTCGAAAGCTGGCGGTCAGCTAGCTCGACCTATATTTATTATTATTATTAAGAACATTATATACATAAAAAAGGTAGCTTGACCTGTATTCTACTACTGCAATTCTGTCTGAAGACACAGTAACTTCTGCAGGGGAAGAAAAAAAAATCTTCAGTTGTTAGCAACTGGCCTTTGCCAAGCCCTATATTCAGTTTTTTTCAAGCCAAGTATCGCTAAACTTGCACTTACCCATAGCTAAAAAGTTAAATCCATTTTACTTCTGTGGTACAATCCGAGAGAGACTCACGCCAATATCAGAAAGCTGACTGGCTATTGCATGTTGGTCTGATTTGTAGTTGTAATACAGCAAATTATATTTGGACTAGTGAAATAAAGAACTACAACACCACGGGAACAACAAAAAGAGAATTTAAATGAGCATTAGCGGTAGCGTTACATGGACATTGGAAAAATAAGAACTGTGTAAAATTATTTAAGACCTAGAACAGCGAATTTAAGACTTTTTAAGGCCTAAAATTTAGATTTTAAAACTTTAGACTTTTTAAGACTTTTTAAGACCCCGCGGAAACCCTGTTGAATATGGTCAATATTCAATTGTCAGGGATTTCAGATTAATTTTTAGGAAAACATATTCGTTTTATGCCCCTGCTGTGTGACAATGAAATGTTCAATGAAACTAGTTTCATTATAAAAATATTTGTAATGAATCTACAAACATTCCATGTTGTCTCTTAGTCGATACAATAAAAATCTAAAATAAACACCAAACAAATAAATAAATGTGACCCTCGACCACAAAACCAGTTTTAAGTAGCATGAGTGTATTTGTAGCAATAGCCAACAATACATTGTATGGGTCAAAATTATTGATTTTTCTTTTATGTCAAAAATCATTAGGATATTAAGTAAAGATCGTGTTCCATGAAGATATTTTGTAAATTTTCTACCAGAAATATATCAAAACTTAATTTTTGATTAGTAATATACATTGCTAAAAACTTCATTTGGACAACTTTAAAGGTGATTTTCTCATTTTTTATTTATTTATTTGCACCCTCAGATTCCAGATTTTCAAATAGTTGTATCTCAGCCAAATATTGTCCTATCCTAACAAACCATACATCAATAGAAAGATGTATAATTCTTTCAAAAATTACCCTTATGACTAGTTTTGTGGTCCAGGGTCACAAATGAAAGTTGCATGCATAATAATTTTAAAATAATGCATTTCTTCTGAAAGTCTCAAAATATCTTTTTAAAAGCTACAATCCATCAAGTTAACTATGTTCAAAACACAAGACTGTTTGATGCCACCTAGTGGTTTGAGTGTATCAGCTTGAGCATTTGGCTGTAGTTAACTCTCTCTAGGCCTAACAAACAAAAACAACTAACAAATGAACGTGAACCGCTATAGAATCATGTTGAGTTGAATACTAGCCATTGGACCGAAAACACTAGACTATTATTTAATACTCTAAAAGGCGAGACAATGAAGATGGGACTGGATTACAGAAAATCACGTCAGCATTGAGGCCTGAGGAGCAACATTTTCTACTTGAAAGGCAATTTATCTTCAGCTGAGCATGACAGACTATGAAGTGTCTGTTCAACAGCTCAATGATCTGTTGACAGATGAAAACGGAGACTTCTATATGCCCTCCAAACATTTCAATGAAGTTTACCCCGGGATACTCCTAGGGAATGAGTAAGTCTTCACATTAGCCTCCAGAGATGTAGTGGGTGGATTATTTTCTCTTTTCATACCATTAATTATAAGAATTACAGCAGGAGTGCTCAGCAAACATTTACATTTTGCAATCATATGTTTAGTCTCTCTTATCTGACAAGTCGAGTTTCAAATCATGTTCATGTATCCTGTTGCAAATTCCAAGGGCAAGCCTTTAAATAAACATGGCCTATTTTCCATGTGTGAAGGACGCCCTCTAATGCTTGATGCTTTCACACACTTAAACTGAAGTAGCTATTATATTACTGTATCTGAACAGGTCTGTAGCTACAAATGTAACACGTTTGCATCAGCTGGGAGTGACACACATCCTCAATGCTGCAGAAGGCCAATCGGATATGCATGTGAACACGGATGAAGAGTTCTATGCAGACACAGGGATCATCTATCATGGGATACCAGCCTTTGACACGGACCATTTTGACCTCAGCGTATATTTTGAAGAGGCTTCTAACTTCATTGAAAGAGCTTTGGCAATGAAAGGTCTGCAGAGTCTTGCTAAAAGGAAGTACTTAAAATGAATATCTTTTTCATCACTCATTCAGTGGCAGTGGTACTGCAATTAGTTTTTCAGAGGTAGATACTCATTAATAAAGAAATAATATCTGTTAAAGTAATAGTTCACCTAAAATTTAAATACAGATTTTTTATTTTCTCACCCACATGTCATTTCAAACCTGTATGGCTTTCTTTCGTTGCAAAACATAATTGAATGTTTTCATGACGCGACATCAATCGGCCATATTGGCGGCAATGCCACTGACCCGAACAAAACTCGCATATATTTTGCTGATTATTGCTGCTGAAAATAGGGTTGGGCGGTATACCTTTTCATACCGAATACCGGTGTTTTTTTTTAAATGATATTCATTTTTCATATACCCCAATACCGGTGAGTGTGTGCGTACAAAGCGTCGGGAACTGATTTATTCTTTGAAACTTTAATATTAATTTATGCAATTGCAATGCCTTGATTCTAGTAAGATTTAGTACACAGTCATAGCCATAAATGCAATGGTACTAATAATTGGCATAATTCTTTCGGTTTTCGGTTTCGGCCAAGAATTTTCATTTCGGTGCATCACTACATCATATGTAAATGTGGTCAGGCTAAAGTTGTAGCCGCAGGAGGCAACACAAGCAATTTGCGTCACCACCTCCGCCACAAACATGTCCTGGAATATGAAGAATGCACAATAAAGTGTTGTGTATTTTGACTGCAAGTCATGAATTCTGATTTCTTCACCTCATTAAAATTATGAGTGCCACTGTCACTTCTTTGTGAACAGCAGCATTTTGTGAGACCAATCAAACCTGGGTTAATACTAGTCCGGTCAATGTAAGCCAATATACTGCAGTAATTAATTTATTAGGAAATGTGGTTAACACCTAGTCATGCATGGCAAAAAAATAAATAAATAAATAAAAAATACCGTCATATACCGCGAGACTGTATAATTTTGAAAAAATACCGTGATATAAACTTTTGGTCATACCGCCCAGCAGTGTAGTCTAGTTTTTTATAGTGAGTATACTGTGATTTTTCCCTCCCAGCCCCATATTCACCCATCCCAGATCAACACCCCAAACGCCACCACACTCAGTAATGCATACAGGATGCATCTATATGTAATTGAAAGCATTCTAAAACACTGCTTATGTGTTATCAACATTTTGATTTATTTTTAGCAAGTTTTATGAGCTGTCAATTTTCAGTGCACATTTAGGGGTGCAAGTTGGAACTATTATTAACAATAAATTAAGGGCTCGAAATTAACTTTTTTACATGGTAGCACTGGTGCTCCCAACTTCAAAAAGTTAGGAGCACCAAAAAAAAAAAAAAAAAAAATTAGGAGCACCCAGTTTCTTTTTAGTAATGTGCCAATCTTGATTCTTCATGGCCGATTCTTATTTCTGATGTCTTTACAAGCAAATTGACTGATTTTGAAAGCCTTTTTTATTATTTTACTCCTTAAGCACAGTTTGTTTGTTTATTTAAGCACAACCTATAATAGCCCACATACTAATAACAGCCTAGATATGTTATGTAGCCTAATTTGCGCACACTGGGGAGTCGCTCTCTAAACGTGGGGTATTGAAATTGCTTTTGAATGCGCGTGCGCGTTTTACTTTTGGTTTCGTTTTAACCAGAGCCATAGAGAAACAGAGTTGCGACACGCTTTGATCTCGCCGCCGCGCGGTCACGTGGTTCATGGAGCTCTCAATAGTTCCAAACAACTCCGCGCTGTTTGAATAGCTTTAAGTAGGATAGACAGCAGTTTTACTATATTTGCAGCAATTTCGAGTAATTATTAACACATAATGTGCATTGATTGTGTATTGATAACTACTCTGAATACGCTTTACAATCGCATTTTATTCTGGGGAGTGATAAAGAGACATAATTAATATGTTCTCATACTTTTTGGCAGTCAAATGTGACCAAACACCTTAAGTGTAACTTTTATTCAATTAAATAATTGTAATATATAGTTCAGTTCTAATTAGTTAATATTTTGAGGAGTTTACTAAATAATATGTGCAATAATGATCCTGGCCGTTTAAAAGATAACATTTTCTAATATAGTATTTATATTACAGTTAGTGTAATATTTAAGGTTAAATACATTTGAATGTGTATTTGGACATGATCAAACACTCTCTTTTTTGTTTCGATTTAACGATTTAATGTTAAATAAAAAAAAGTAATTTACTCGAGTTATTTTATGATATTCAAATATACAACATAACTGAATATTAAAAGGCAAGCAAAAATGGCATTTAACATAACAGAAAAGATGAAAATAGTGTTTAAAAAACACAAGACAACGAATTGCATTCAGCATACATTTTTATCGTATTTCTTGAATGCAGTCTTTACTGAAACTCATTCAACCTCCTACAGTGAGAGAAAGATTGCAGAAAGACTAAAAATGTAAAAAATATGACAACTAGTATCTGGTTATGGTAGCTATTACGGTGTTTCTCACGTTATCTAACCGCATTTACAGTATAACTGTTTATTTTTAACGATAAACATTAACTACAACACGCTTTATAAAATACCAATACTGGCCAGTTTTCCAATAGGTCAACTGATGCGTTAAAATGTAAAACAAAAAGCAGTAATTTCTTCAATTTACCGGCGACAGTGCTTGAGAAACGCTGAAATGAAAGGGCTTCTATGGAGGAACTATTGGTTGTTTGGAACTATTGGCCGCTCCATGACACACTTTACTTCCGCATTCCTCAGTTCCTATGGAAGCCTATGGGAGTGTCGCAACTCTGTTTCTCTATGGCTCTGGTTTTAACGATTGCGCGAAACTCGCTGTGGCGCTGAGCGTGCGGTCTACAATACAAGAGATTACTTTAACAAAACCATTTGAAAGTAGGATGACACAAACGGGATTTTGAAAAGCGTGTCCTCAGTGGAAATTACATCTTTGCGTGAGTGGAACTCTGCCGCTGAGTTAGTATTTGATGTGAATGTATGCCGCGTTGTACAGTATATTGAGACGGACAGGCTGAAAAACACTGAAAGAGTGTAATTCGAATCTGTTTTCGTTTCATAATTCATATCTCATTGGTTTGCGTAACTTGATTTCAAACTTGCGCCGAGAATGACCACTAAGCTTGATAGGTGAAGTCAGATCCAGGTCACAGCAGGCTACGGAAGCCTTAATAGTTCATATGTCATCAATCTTCAAATAGAAGCAGCTGATTGGTCTACACATCGCCGCTTCAAGTCAAACAATACGCCTCGCAAGACAGAAGTGGTTAATTTATGAAAGAAAGTAAGAAAATTATGTCACAATATCATGTTGTTACGTATCCTCGCGCTTTTTAAAGTGGGTATACGCAAATCCTTGACCTTTTCTAGTGGGTATACGGCGTATACCTGCGTATCACGTAGACTACACCACTGCCGCCCAGCTCTAGCTGAAAATGGTCAATTATTGTCATGTTTTGGCCTGTACTAATCGGTCGGACTGGGAAAAACATTTGGAGTACTATAGACTGGTAAAAGTTATAACAAATCAAGGAGAAGAGTGCAAAAAACTGTCTGAGGAACAAAAGGTGTTTGTGATTTGGCCAAACTGAACCAGGATTTGCAGGCAGGGCAAGAATTTTGACAACAAGAATTTTCGTGTTTGTTCTTATCATTCCTGGTCAGAAAGGTGAAATATTAGGCTAATATCTTTTAACATTTAATACTTTTAACTTTAGTGTATCAAAATATTGAGCCCTTTCCTACTTACTAAGTTTAGCAGCTTCCACACGTTTTTCTTGGTTTTTTTGGGATCTTGCAATCCATGCTGTTGTTTACATTGGGGTATTGTAAATATGTCCGTGCATCCGGGTAACTGACCAAATTGTGATGTAAGCACAAACCCTCCATAGATGATATTGAAGATAACCACTGTTTAGGTTACAATTGACTTCTATTGTGTGAACCACAAAAAACTTATTTCTCAACTTATCTTCTTTTATGTTACTCTAATGAGTAAATTAAGACAGATTTTTTTTTTATTTATAGGCCAACAGTCCCTTTAGCATCCTCAATGTTCAATGTCACTAATAATAAAATGGTTGCTTGCTGAATGCTCTTACTGCTAACTTGGACAATGCTTCATAAACATCAACTCTTTAAGTAGGGTTTCTTTCACTTGACCACAACAACCAGCTTTATCCAAACAATATAATATAAGCTACACAAATTAAGCAATATCAGGCAAGATATATGATAGCAAGAGTGCTATCAAGAACAATGACTGTGAACATAAGCAGTTAGCAACTTACATAGATGCAGTATTGTACCTCTGTTCACCAGAGGATGCCAAAACATAACCGCATTTCCAAGCCACAGGAACGAACGGTGTTTACTTCTTGAATCAAAATTGAAGTCATACGGTTTCATTCGTACGATTTATCTGAGGGTAAGGTTCTAAAATTCTTACCTTTTCCTACACATCAATTCTACCAAAGACTATAGAATACCAAAGACATGTCACTCGTGTAGTTTTGAATGGGGAACAATGAAACGGTCATCATGGCCGCGAAGCTCTGCTTTCTTAGTGAAAGAGCCAATCGTTGATTAGTAAAGTCAGCGCGTCACTGCATCTGCCGTTAGAAGTCCCGGTTGCTATAGAAACAGCCGGCGCTCTAAGACGTGCGTTCAGTACTGCGCATGCGCACTGGCTCACCTAGCCGGAAAAATAAGCGTTTTTTTAACGCTATTCAAGCACAAGGAACTATATTTATGAGGCAGTTCTTATTGGATTTCTTTGGAGATTTCAAATATGAAATTTAATCGTAAGTTTGGCGAACAGTTTTGGAGAATTTAATGTTTCCCCATTCAAAGAGATAGGAGCTGCACTTTGATGCCCGAGAGGCGTTTCAAAGATGGCCGCCGAGTGACATGACTTGTCTTAAAAGGACTTTGATTCTACACATTAATATTAGAAACTCGTAGTTTTCTGTTGCTTTTTCCAGGTCCAGTGTTGAGTCAGTGTGTTTACCTTCAAATCTTGAAATTTGCTTTTTTGAGAGCTGAATATGTTGTCCTCAAAGTTATCCGATAAAATAGTCACAGTCTCTTATTTTTCTGTAGGGACAGTGTATGTACACTGCCAAAAAGGCTACAGTCGTTCGGCTGCGTTGGTTATCGCACACCTGATGCTGCAGCACAGGATGGATGTAAGAGCTGCTGTGGCCACAGTGAGAGAGAAACGGGAGATCGGGCCCAATGATGGATTCCTGCGCCAGCTCTGCCAGCTAAATGATAGGCTGGAAGGTGAACGAAGGCTGTGTGTTGATAATATCTAAATATATAACCTAAAAATAAATATTACAAATTGATTAATAGCTAAATAAATGTTTTAAAACTTAAGTTATTCTGTTTTTATCATTTACATGTTAGCAGCTGGCAAGTCAATTAAGGTGAGTATTTGGTTTGTCATTTGGAATGACAGTTTTTAGAATCTTGTCTTTAGTAGGCTATCTTCTGCCCTCTAGTGGTACTGCTGATCGTAGTTTATGCAGTACAAAGTGTCATATGCTCTATATAGTTGTCAAAAGTTTACATACACCTTGCAGAATCTGCTAAGTTAATTATTAACTGAAATAACAGGGATCATATAAATTAGTTTATTTAGTACTGACCTGAATAAGAAAATATACATAAAAGATGTTTACATATAGACCACGAGAGAAAATAATAGTAAATGACCCAGTTCAAAAGTTTACATACACTTGATTTTTAATACACTGTTGTTACCTGAATGATCCTCAGCTGAGTTTTTTGTTTGTTTAGTGATAGTTGTTCATGAGTCAATTGTTTGTCCTAAACAGTTAAACCCGTTATTCTTCAGAAAAGTCTTTCAGGTCCCACAGGTTCTTTGTTTTTTCAGCATTTTTGTGTATTTGAACCCTTTCCAACAATGACTGTATGATTCTGAGATCCATCTTTTCACACTGAGGACAACTGAGGGACTCAAATGCAACTATTACAGAAGGTTTAATCGCTCACTGATGCTCCAGAAGAAAAACGATGCATTAACAGCAAGGGGTGTAAACTTTTTAGAATGAAGATTTGTACATTTTTCTTTTTTTGCCTAAATATCATATTTTTTTTCATTCAGTGCCCTTCAGAAGGCACAGAAGATACTTATATGTTCCCCAGAAGACAATATAAGTTAAATTTACCATGATCTTCAAATTCAATAAGTTGTCACCCCCCGGCTCTTAATGCATTGTTTTTCCTTCTGGAGCATCAGTGAGTGTTTGAACTTTTGTAATAGTTGCATATGAGTCCCTCAGTTGTCCTCAGTGTGAAAAGATGGATCTCAAAATCATACAGTCATTGTTGGAAAGGGTTCAAATACACAAAATGCTGAAAAACCATAGAATTTGTGGGACCTGAAGGATTTTTCTGAAGAACAGCGGGCAGTTTAACGGCTCAGGACAAACAACTATCACTAAACAAAAAAACAAAACAAAATAAATAGCTGTTTCAAAGCTCATTCAGGGGCCCGTTTCAGAAAGGAGGTTAAGTAAAAACTCTGAGTATGTCAACCCTGAAATGAGGAAAACATTTCATTACATAAACAGTTTATACATCTTTTTTTTTTTTTCTTCGATTAATCAAAATGTCCACCATCAGCAGCTATTACAGCTCTGCATAATCTGGGCATCTGAGCTGTCAGTTTATTCAAACATTGACTTGATATATTACTCCAAGCCTCCTGAAGGATTGCCCAAAGATGATTCACACTATGTTGATATCGTCCAAAACTTTGCCAGAGGTGTTTCCAAACTTTTGGAGGGCAGTGTAGGTGCTCTGACACATATATCCCTGATATTTATTTGCTACAATACCTAAGCAGTGTTTTGTCCTGTTGTTGAGCCCTTTTGAGTAGCCAATTATAATTACAGCTTTCTTGTCACAAACACTCAAACACAAGAGATCTTCACAACAGACAACAATCATTTATTAAACAATTTTAAAGTGAAAATTAGCACACATTCCTGAGTTACTTTTAAACCCCACTCTCATGTTCTGCTTTTGTCTGATTAAACACAAATATATATTTTGATTGTATAGCTGCAAATAGGACTTTTTTTTTAATGAATCATTTTTACTTGGTTCCTGCATGTAAAAACATGATCTTAATTGTTAAATTAGTTACTACGTGCAAAAATAATAGCTAAAAGCAAACACCTTGAATGATAGTCTGCGGGTTTGATAATCAGTTTAATGTTTTATCTTTCTCCAAATAAAGTAAAAAAAAAAAAAAGGAAAATGCTTTGCATTGCACCCACTAGGGAAAAAACCTCACAGGCCTTTTACATCCATTACAGGTTGGCACTAGGACAGTTTCATAGAAGGATAATGTACAATGCTACAAAGGATGATTTAACAGCAATTCTGTATCGCTGGACTAAATAGTGTATCACCGATCCATAAAGGACACAGCATCTTAACAGCTTCCTGTATAAGCATAGTGTTCAAAATTGAGTAAAAGCACATTGATTATGCTTCACAAGCAAGAAAAGGGCACAAACATCTGTGCAAGCATCATTGTCTTTGTCATAATATAGAGCTATTTGTGATAGAGAGAACGCAGAAGAAAAAATATAGCTATATACTGCATCACTTATCGAACATATTGCAGGGGTTCACAACTCCAGAAACTGAGTTCTGTACCCCTGGTCTATTGCACTGAATGGGATTACAAAACAATAGCCAGTGAGGTGCTTGCGGTGAGGATGAGGATGGTTTCTTAAAGTAAGTGCGTGAGGTCCTGTTGTGTGTTAGACCCTGTTGAATACTTTAGATTGAGGTACTGCTGATGGTGGTTGACCTCTGCTGCAGATGTGTCTTTTTCTGACTGGATAAAAATCTTGGCATCGTTTCTAAACTGTCACACAACTACAACTACATACATTCCAGCCTGATCACATTATGGCAGTCAGAGATACTGGAGGAGTGAGAACTGCTGTGTTTGACACAAATGTGACCTTAATAAGTCTATGTTGAACTCACCCTCTTATATCGTTCACAACATGTGAGGTATGAAGGTTTGAAATAACAGAAGTGTTCATCAAATCACTACAAGAGAATCTCAATATGGGAAACAGGCAGAGTAAATACTAATGAAGTCAAACCAACTAAACAAGTGAGAAGCACGATGGTTGTCCACACTGAGCACTTACACACCCACAGTACAGTTCAGATTGGAAAACGTACAACAAAGCACAGTGTCTGAAATAAATCGGCTCACTTAAAATTCAAAGCCTGCAAATGCGTTATGTCCACTCAGCATAAAATACAGCGAGTATTCTGTCTAAAGAATGAGTTCTCTTTTTCTTTTTTACATTCCTCATCAGAAGATGGACATGTTTTTTTTTTTAAGGAATGGCAGGTCTTCTTTTCACACTTAAACTTTTGAATACGACTTGCTACATTGGAGACTGTGGACATGTTGTTGACATGCGATTTATTGATGCGTGTGAATTTTCCAGAGGCCTGTTGAGAAGACTATGCCTTTAGTAAGATCTATTAAAGGAGTCATATCATGCATTTTATTCATATTTAAATGTTTTTCCCCGAGGTCCACTCGCTTCAGCAATAGTCAACAATTTACATAAACAATTCCTTTGCATCTGAAATGAGCAACAGGGCTTTGCTGTGCTCATCTGTACACTGGATCCAATCTGCGCTGAAACATTCGCTGAAACCTTAAAAATTATGTTTCCTACAGGAATATTTCACCCAAAATGATAACTGTGGCATCATTTACTCACACTCATGTCTTTTCAAACCCAACAGTTTTGAACTCTGCATTGCATGTTGTTTTTTAGGGTTTGTGTTTGTGAATTTAAGGAATATTTTCCTGTCTTTTTTTTTTAAACTAATTTTATTCTTATAGTGCATGGTAAAAACCATATTGAAATTGCGAATCGAAAATACATCTAATGGTAATGCGTCACTTACGCAAAAACCCCAATATAACGCAAAAGAGTTTCACGCTTGCATGAGGTGGTTTTTCAGGCAATTCAAAATAGGAATATTTCACAAAACTGCAATGGAAACAGTTTTTTCGCATTTACAGGTTATGATGTACATAGTCTCAGCCTCAGACGTCACGCCCACGGAACGTTGGCTAAACGTCTGATGCATATGGTACACTTAACTGGAAACACTTCAGGAATGTCGAAGTCGTCATCTGATTAGTTGAATTTGACCGGATTTCCGGAAGACGCGAGTGTCACGTTTATTTTCGGGCCGCCGGGAAACAAAGCGCAGACTGATTTACTCGGCGTTTTGCTAAAATGTGCTTATGTAGACGCCATTGTTGTTATACACATATGCGACATTCGCGAACAAATTACTGACTTACTGCTTGTTCTTCGTTATCTTTCAATGCTGGTTATTTCAATGACTGATTTGTTGCATGCCAGTCTGTTGTTGTGGGGGCATTTCCACGCACCGAAACGTGACGCTGAACGAAACAAACTGTGATTGGTTGTTTGACATGTCGATCAAACGGTCTTATGGGCGGGACTTGGCCAATGTAAGCTGCCATGAGTTCCAGACCTTCAGCCATCAGTCTGAAGGTCTGGCTACGCGAGACTATGATGTACATGACAAATCATATGATCATTCTTTAATGTACTATAACCTCCAAGAAACACTTTATATGTGGCCCCTATCAAGTATAAGGAGCTTTCCCTGCCAATAATGATTAGACAATTTGCGCTCCACACAACTTAGACATGTTACGGTTCCGACACAGCCACCGGAGCTGATCGCAGCCACTTTAGTCAATGCTTGTTTTTATACCAGCCGTGCTGTGGCATGTTTCTGAAGCGTCCCAGAAGCGGCTCTCTGCGCTGCTTCTGTAAAGACATATGCATACGCCTCCTTCAATTAAATATAATGGCTAGTGCAGTGGCACTAGTTTTAGTGGCATAACATTGGTTTAATGAAAACACCGTCATTTCGCAATACTTTTTTATCAACATTTAAAAAATATTGCCAAAGTATTGCACAAATATGTAATAGGAACATGCCTTTTTTTATTAACTCAACATATAAAGTGCTTATGTCTCTTTAGGAGACTTGATTTAAACAGCTTGATTCATATGGATTACTTTTACGACGTCTTTACTTTTTGATGCTCAAACCCTTGGTTGCATAGACTTTAAGTAAATAAAAAAATAGAATATATTAAAGAATGTGTCTTTGAAGTTTAGCTCAAAAAACCTCACAGATCATTTATTATATTGGAAATATTATATGAAATGGAAATGAAAGCAGAAACACACTGTTTTCGTGCGTGGCTCTTTAAATGCAAATGAGCTGTTGCTCCCCGTCCCCTTTTCCAGAATAGAGCTGCGACTTTATAGCTGGTACCTCAGATATTCTGCCAAAAATAACATCTGTTTAGTTTTCATTATCATATTATCAAATCAAGCATTTTAAACCATATTAGTTTAAACTCACACAGCATGTGAGTACTAAACTAAGTTCTCTTTCATGTCTTATTGCGCTTAAACTGTCACATACACACAAGTTTATGTTAAAAACACACAGGAGTTACGAAACAGTCGGCTATGTCTGTGAAGATAAACAGCTGGGAAAGAAATCAGATGTTTATATTAGATCTGTGTGGCAGTTGCGTAATATACAGTAAATCAATCAATCAATCCACTGCTCTCTTGTCTACTCTGAGGCTGGGACTCTAAATAGTGTTCTGTGCTCGTCTGTGCAGCCAAAGACAGAACAGTTAGCATGCTTTGCCCAAACTTTCACCATGGTAATAAGAGTCTTATTTTCATGATATGTCACCTTTAAAAATATCCTAATTTATGTTCGAACAAAAGTTTGAGAATGAGTAAATAATGATTCATTTTGGGGTGAAATATCCCTTTAACACTGATACCCTACAGTAGGATCTGCAGAGCTGTAGGTGCTACACACAGCCAGGAAAAGCACAAAGTTTGACGTAATTCTACAATTTTACTCTAATTGTTAGTTGTTCTGGTGTTTAAGAATAATGTTACCTATCCTACTTTGTCAGTGTGAGTGGACACCAAATAAGAATCTTCAGAAAAAGACATTTTTGCTGCATAGTTTCAGTAAATGCCCTTTAAATGTGGACAAGGGAAGAAGTTCTGAAAGCTACAGTCTGATTTCATAGTACAATGAACTTTTATTTCAAAATATCATGATATGACCCCTTTTAGAGTCAAAGTCTCAATCAACATGCGCATGATCTGGCTAGGTGTAAAGGACTGAATTCTGCTCTAATAAAAGTGCTGTAAACCAGGTTTGGACGTCCAGCAAAACAAATGGCTTCCTGATGCCCCGTTATCAAGAACAGGGTCTGTGGGCAGGGCTCAGCTGAGCTGACCCTTGCTG
Organism: Garra rufa; assembly: GCF_049309525.1. Lineage (NCBI taxonomy): Eukaryota > Metazoa > Chordata > Actinopteri > Cypriniformes > Cyprinidae > Garra > Garra rufa. The sequence goes on along the minus strand of NC_133361.1, from coordinate 36,861,751 downwards.
GTGCAGTAGATTGTGACTGTGGGCAGTGCATGTCTGCAGTGCTGGTGGGTTGGATTGAGCCTGAGTCAGGTGCATGGCCTCATGGGAGCTCAGTGCCTGAGTTTAGCTAGTCACAGTGAGTTTGTCCTTTCTGCCCTTTTGTTCCTCTGTGTCACTTTAAATGGAGGCTGCGTTTCACTTCCTGACACAGTATCGGTCAAAAAGGACGTTGGAACCCTGCTATGCGTCTGAACCAGAAAAAATTAAGCTGGTTAAACTAGTCGAAGGGATGCTTTGGGGGTCTGGCTGTGTCCTTTGCTGGGAAAGAGTTCATGTAAAGTTCTTGTGTGAGATGTACAGGACAGGTTTGGAGGCACAGGGACCACAGAACTGGACTGACAAAAAAGGAGGTTTGTGTTATGCAGGAACCATCTTCCTGTGCTGCTGCTCCAGCGTTTCCTTAAAGCAAAATAATCTTTTACAGCACAGTGAAAATCATTCAGTCCGGCACATTCGTACTGTCCTCAGAAACAGGGAACAAGACTGACACTTGGTCCCACATCACAAGTGAAAGGGAAAGCAGTATACACACACACACACACACACACACATGAGTGAGGTTGCTATCACACGCATGTGACTTTTTAGTGTACATGTGCACATGTTTATGTACAGGTTTAAGCAGGAATATATATATGCATGAGCAGGTGAGTGAAAAAAAAGTGCTTTGTAGACTGCGATGCACGGATCAGGGGTGAGGTAGAGTCTGTTTGAAGACACGGAGAGGTAAGTGACACTCATTTCCTCTTGTAAGAAGGTTGTGGAGATTGTAAGTTCTCTACTTTCAAAATAAGCAAAGATGTAAGGTACAATGGGGCTAAAAGTACATCTGAAGTAATTCTGATTAAACATAACAGTGCCAAAAATTCATATGTGACCCTGGACCACAAAACCAGTCTCAAGTAGCACGGGTATATTTGTAGCAATTATTTAATGCCAAAAATCATTAGGATATTAAGTAAAAATCATGTTCCATAATGATTTTTTGTAAATTTCCTACCGTAAACATATCAACTTCATTTTTGATTAGTAGTATGCATTGCTAAGAACTTCACTTGGAAAACTTTAAAGGCAATTTTCTCAATATTTTGTTTTTTTTTGCACCCTCAGATTGCAGATTTTCAAATAGTTAATGTATAAATCTCAATTTAAAAAAATGTACTCTTATGACTGGTTTGTGGTTTAGGGTCACATTTACGCACATATAGTTCACAAATTGGTCAATAATGTGCATTTAGAAAACAGATTTTGAATTTTCATTTCATGCCGACTGTAATTCTTTATAAACAATTGCAGTTTGAAATGTTGTGATTCATCTACAAGCTTTTATGTTTGGTTTAAAGGGCCAGTTCACACAAAAATTACAATTGTCATTTACTCATCTTCCACTTGTTGCAAATCTATATGCGTTCCTTTGTTCTGTCAAACACAAAATATATTTTGGTGAATGTTGGTAACTAAAAAGTTGATGGTCCAGGGTATTTTTTTTTTTCACTCTTAAAAATAAAGGTTCTTTATTGGCATTAATGGTTCTATGTAAAATCTGGAACATCCATGGAACCTTTCAAATGCAGAAAAGGTTCTTTATAGTCAAAAAAGGTTCTTTCGATTTTTAAAATTTCCTTCAAAATGGTTCTTTTAGGAACTGTTCACTGAAAGGTTCTTTGGGGAACCTTATGGTTCTTCTATGGCATCACTGCAAAAACACCCTTTTGGAACCTTTATTTTTAAGAGTGTACTATGGCTATAATCAGCTGTTTGGTCACCAACATTCTCCAAAATATCTTCTTTTGTGCTGAACAGGAAATGTTTGGAACAACTTGAGGGTGAGTAAATGTTGACAGAATTTTAATTTATCCCTTTAAAATAAAGTGCTCCTATTATGCCATTTCCAAAATTACCTTTCATGCAGTGTGTAACGTAACTGTTTGTGAATGTAAACAATCTGCAAAGTTGTAAACCCCAAAGTGCACGATAAATAACAGTATTGCCTCTCAAAATAAAGAACCGACTCTTCTCTAACATCTGGATGTTTAACACAGGTTTCAAAATGCTTGAAAGATGACTCAGTACCCAGTTTATTTGGACCAGCTGGCTCCACTAAACCACAACCTGTAAGTATGATGAACAGTAGATGTTCATATTTTCTATCAAGCCTTCAAAATACGTAATTATGGCAATGGGCATATCGTTTCTGACGTGCACTTTACGTGGTAGACCAATCACAACAGACTGGACCATCTGACCAATCAGAGCAGAGTAGGCTCACAAAAAAGAGGGGTTTCGAGAGACAATATTTGAACTGTTCAAACTAATCGTTTAAGAATCGCTGGAAAATGAGGTGATATTAAATGCATATTTTAAGAAAACAAAAGCGTTTGACCTTGCATGCATGTAAACCTATTGTAGGAGACTTCCAAAACAATATTAGGAACCTTAAAAATGGCATAATACGGGCACTTTAAAGCAAGTGAATGGGAAAAATAGCCCAGAAGCCAAGATGGTTGGAATTGAATTGACTGCTCCAAAAACAAACAAACAAACAAAAAAAACCAATATAGTAAAAACAAAATAATGCAGTTTTTAAATGCAATACAAAAATAATTTTAGCATTTATTCTAATTTTCAAATAGAATCGTTAAATAAACAGAAAATTGTTTTTTGTGTGTGTTTAGCCCCATTGCACCATACTATTTTAATGATCTAACCCTTATTATATTTTCTGTTTTTATGTCAAATTCTGATTTTCAGGGATCATTTACCACCCTGTACATCTAATTTGTCCAAATAAAAGTTAAAATGGATGGGGTAATATTCCCCCAAAAGAAGTAGTATTTTTTGGATAATACCATAGTATGCATTGTAATAACTGTATACCATATGGTACTACTATCTGATGATACAGGTGAGCACAAAGAGCTATCTGAAGGCCAAAATATGGAGATGGATGTGTCTCAAACCACAGCATATGGCTTAATACGTATGTACAACAATCTGTCTGTCCAAATGGATAACACTAAGACAGATAAATACAGGAGGAAATACCTCACGACAGCTATATGGGTCACACGGCAGAAAGCAACAAGAGGCTATTCAGTAAATGAGGTCACAAAATGTTCAGCTTAAGTAACATACAAGTGGATATGGTAGATAGGAAGGTTTTTGAGAACTGTAGACACTGCATTGTAAGAAGATAGATGGGTTAATGCAGGTAGAATTGTACGCATACATACATGTATGGACATGTTGCTACATGTATGTCTGTATGCTGGTGTATATGAGGTATGAGAAGTTCACACAACATATTAATGTATGTACAGAGTGCACACAGGTAGTTATGTTTACAAAGGAGATATTCTATGCGTGCAAAGAGGAAGATGAATGCTAAAATACTACTGTAATCAGGAAAATTAGCATTGTTTTTGTAGGTTAATAGTGTAGAGGCCAAATGCAGCTTATAGAGGTCTCAGCTAGCGTTTCCAAAACAGGTTATGAAATAGCTTTTCAATGTGTGGGTGGCTTTGTCACGCTTTTGAAATAAGCTCCTTCTGAGGTTGGGAGGTATGTCGGTACGAGAGGTAGGTTGATGCATGCTAGCTTTTTGTCCGTCTGTGGGAGGAATCTGAATGGCAAGTGACTATAGGGTCGAAAGGTGTGGAAGCCGACAACCCAAGACATATCCCAGACAAAGCTGATGGTGCAAAATAAAAGTACATGTTCCGGTTCGGCATTGCATGAGGATGCGAAAAACAAATGCTTCTGGTATGCTTTTTAGCAGTTTTGTCCCCTTTTTTGCCCTCCCCAAGTTCCCCATTGGCTCTCAGTCACACCTCCTGATCCTCGAAGACCTCTAGGAAGAGCGGGGGGAAGAGTTCTGTGGGACACTCCACTTTCATGTGCAGGAAGCGGCTGGCGTGACAGGCGCCGATCATGCGCAGGTTCGTCACCTTCATCAGCAGCTTGGGCCAGAAGTGCGAGATGTTGTGCTTGCGATGGTTGATGTAGTGCTCGAATGCTAACAAGTACATCTCCTGACACTTCTCGATCTTTTCCACACATGTCAGTCCGGAGCGATCTGTGCAATGATTAAAAACTGATGTTAAAGTGAATTCAGGCTGGCAAGATGCTGTCAGAAGTCATAGCAGAAAAGTTACAGGTTACAGGGGCGATTTTTCACCCCAAAATGAAAAATCGTTCATTATTTACTCACTTTCATGTGGTTTCAAATCCATATGTGACCCTGGACCACAAAACCAGTCTTAAGTAGCACCAGTGTTGTTTTCGTCAACGATGACGATGACGAAATCATTTCGTTGACGCCACTTTTTTTCATGACGATAACGAGACGATGACGAGATAAAAATGGCTCGTTGATGACTAAAACATGACGAGACGTGTGTGAGTTTTCGTTGACGAGACGAGAATAGACGAAAATGTTAGTGGGTGGTCCGTCAGACGTTTAAAATGCATGACATTTCCGCTTATTGTGCATGCCAATTAAAACTTAAAAAGTATCTGACGCTATGGCAAGCCGTTTTAGCATTAAATACTCTTTGCTATACTAGTATGGCAAGCCGTTTTAGCATTCCATCCTTGTTTGTCTTTTATGTTCTAAAACATTCCTTCATTATTGTAATTATTGGTGAAAATAGTCGATCCGGAAGCTCACATTGTGTTGAACTATAGATCTGCTATTTTCAGAATTTATAAGTGACACTACCCAACAGTAAAATACTTACTGACCTACATTAATTTGTTAAAAGACTACTTTTTTCCCTTTTTTTGACTAAAACTAGACTAAAACCTTTTTGACTTTTCGTCGACTAAAATTGGACTAAAACTATCACATATAGAAGTGACTAAAATTTGACTAAAACTAAGAAGCATTTTAGTCCAAAAGACTAAGACTAAGACTAAATCTAAGATGGTTGTCAAAAACAACACTGAGTAGCACGGGTATATTTGCAGCAATAGCCAAAAATACATTGTATAAGTCAAAAATATCATTAGGATATTATGTAAAGATCATGTTCAATGATGATATTTTGATATTATCAAAACTTAATTTTTGATTAGTTATACATATTAAAAACTTCATTTGGAAAGGCGGTTTTCTTAACATTTAGATTTTTTGCACCCTCAGATTCCAGATTTTAAAACAGCTGTATCTCAGCACTAAATATTGTCCTATTTTAACAAATCCCAATGGAAAGCTTATTTATTCATCCTTTAGATGATGCATAAATCTCAATTTTAAAAAATGTATCCTTATGGCTGGTTTTGTGGTCCAGGATTACATATGTTGCTATTTTTTCAGTTGAACACAAAAGGAAAATTCATTGACAGTTGTTTTTGTTGTGTCTAATAACTGATATGCAGAACCAATATTTAATAAGTGTTATATTAATGCTTTTTTTTGTACAGTGGTAAGTAAATAATTATTAGATACCGGTTTTGTTTAACAGAAAAGTGTTATATTTAAAATGTCATACATCAGGCATTTCTGTATTGCATCTCACTTGAGCATAAATGGATGCTACATAAAACAGTGAATAATTTATGAAATATTTTAAACATTTGTAATGCCATTTTGGCCGAGATTGTTTTTTATCCACTAGATGGTGCCATTTAGTAGGCACAATATTAAACAAAACAAAACAAATTACATATACAGTCGTGGCCAAAAGTTTTGACAATGACACAAATATTAGTTTTCACAAAGTTTGCTGCTAAACTGCTTTTAGATCTTTGTTTCAGTTGTTTCTGTGATGTACTGAAATATAATTACAAGCACTTCATACGTTTCAAAGGCTTTTATCGACAATTACATGACATTTATGCAAAGAGTCAGTATTTGCAGTGTTGGCCCTTCTTGTTCAGGACCTCTGCAATTCGACTGGGCATGCTCTCAATCAACTTCTGGGCCAAATCCTGACTGATAGCAACCCATTCTTTCATAATCACTTCTTGGAGTTTGTCAGAATTAGTGGGTTTTTGTTTGTCCACCCGCCTCTTGAGGATTGACCACAAGTTCTCAATGGGATTAAGATCTGGGGAGTTTCCAGGCCATGGACCCAAAATTTCAACGTTTTGATCCCAGAGCCACTTAGTTATCACTTTTGCCTTATGGCACGGTGCTCCATCGTGCTGGAAAATGCATTGTTCTTCACCAAACTGTTGTTGGATTGTTGGAAGAAGTTGCTGTTGGAGGGTGTTTTGGTGCCATTCTTTATTCATGGCTGTGTTTTTGGGCAAAATTGTGAGTGAGCCCACTCCCTTGGATGAGAAGCAACCCCACACATGAATGGTCTCAGGATGCTTTACTGTTGGCATGACACAGGACTGATGGTAGCGCTCACCTTTTCTTCTCCGGACAAGCCTTTTTCCAGATGCCCCAAACAATCGGAAAGAGGCTTCATCGGAGAATATGACTTTGCCCCAGTCCTCAGCAGTCCATTCGCCATACTTTTTGCAGAAGATCAATCTGTCCCTGATGTTTTTTTTTTGGAGAGAAGTGGCTTCTTTGCTGTCCTTCTTGACACCAGGCCATCTTCCTAAAGTCTTGGCCTCACTGTGCGTGCAGATGCGCTCACACCTGCCTGCTGCCATTCCTGAGCAAGCTCTGCACTGGTGGCACTCCGATCCCGCAGCTGAATCCTCTTTAGGAGACCATCCTGGCGCTTGCTGGACTTTCTTGGACGCCCTGAAGACTTCTTAACAAGAATTGAAGTTCTTGATGATCCTATAAATTGTTGATTTAGGTGCAATCTTAGTAGCCACAATATCCTTGCCTGTGAAGCCATTTTTATGCAACACAATGATGGCTGCACGCGTTTCTTTGCAGGTCACCATGGTCAACAATGGAAGAACAATGATTTCAAGCATCACCCTCCTTTTAACATGTCAAGTCTGCCATTCTAACCCAATCAGCCTGACATAATGATCTCCAGCCTTGTGCTCGTCGACATTCTCACCTGAGTTAACAAGACGATTACTGAAATGATCTCAGCAGGTTCTTTAATGACAGCAATGAAATGCAGTGGAAAGTTTTTTTCGGGATTAAGTTAATTTTTATGGCAAAGAAGGACTATGCAATTCATCTGATCACTCTTCATAACATTCTGGAGTATATGCAAATTGCTATTATAAAAAATTAAGCAGCAACTTTTCCAGTTTCCAATATTTATGTAATTCTCAAAACTTTTGGCCACGACTGTACAATACAGTCAAAAGATTTGGGCTTGGTAAGATTTCTTTAATGTATCAAATTTATCATGCTCACCAAGGCTGCATTTATTTGATCAAAAAACAGAGTAAAACAATCATGGTGAAATATTATTATCTACCTATCCATCTATCTGTTGAAAACAGATGTGCTCGTTAAGATTTTTGTGGAAACTGATACATTGTTTCAGCATTTATTTAGAAATAAATAAATACATAAATATCATAATAAGTGTTTATTATAGCTTTTGATCAATTTAATGTATCCTTGTAATGTAAATTTCTAAAAAAAAATCTTACCGACGCCAAACATTTGAATGGTACTGTATATTAAGCACAAAAGCATCATAAAAGTAGTCCATATGTCTTCTGAGGCTATACAAACAGAATGTGTGAGGAACGAACAGAGTTAAATATTTACCAACAAAGTAATTATTCAGTGGTAAACCTCCTCCCCATTACAATTCAAACATCATTAGTTTGTGTGTCTTGTCAAATGTACATCAGACCTTACACAGTGATTTTAAGGATGCCATATTTGATTTGGAAGCTGCAGCGGAGGGAGAGATCATCAGCAAATAATGATATTTAAAATTTCATATTCAAAGTCTGTGTAAAGGCAGCGGACACGCCCACACAGTTTGAGAGCAGAGAATATTTATTTTTCAAGATTTTATTATCTTATTTTATTTACTAGGTGTTTTTTTTATCATTCAAATTTGGCTGGGTGGTTAATACATTTTTCTGTGGTGTGACAGCTCTGAGTACATTTAATATTGCTTTACACAGACTTCAAATATTCTCCTTTTTTGTTCAATGGGAGAAAAGGAAAATACAGATTTGAAAGAACACAAAGGTGAGTAAATGTTGAAAGGACCTTCATTTTTGAATGAACTATCTAAAGATTAATAGTGATGATTCTTAGGAACCCACATATGGCTGTAGCAGCTGGCAGTCCATCTCACCTGAGCTCATGAGCAGAACAGCCTGCAGCAGCGCCACCTCCGAGTCATCCAGGTTGAACTGTGACAGGCTCTTGCCCAAATCAAAGATGGCATCAGACACCACTCCTAAGCCTCCATTCTTCAGCTGTTCTCGACTGACAGCCATCTCTCCGCTCAGGGTCAGCGTCTCACTTTCTGGGTCGTATCGCACCGCTGCGCGCAAGGACATTATCTCCATACAGCAGCCTTTCAGCAGAATAATCTGGTCCTCACAGGGCAGCTGGACATCAGTAGAAGAGAATAAAACACATATGATTCTTGTGCTTTTATAGATCATATGATATCAATTAAAGCTCAAAAACAAGGATGAACCGCTATTTGATTGTTAGATCAATAGTTCAACCAAAAATTTAAATTCTGTCAATAATTACTCACCCTCACATTATTCCTTCATTCATTTACAGAACACAAATTAAGATATTTTTGATGAAATCCGACCCTGCATAGACAGCATTGCAACTACCAAAAAGTAGTAAGGACATTGATAAAATAGTCCATGTGACATCAGTGGTTCAACTGCAATGTTATAAAACCATGAAAATACTTCTTATGTGCAAAGAAAACAAAAATAATGACTTTATTCAACAATTTCTTTATAAAATTAAGGTTGAACCACTAATGTCCCATGGACTATTTTAGCAATGTCTTTTTATTACAATTCTGGGCCTTGAACATATTAGTTGCGTTGCTGTCTTTGCAGGGTCAGAAAGCTCTAGGATTTAATCAAATATATCTTAATTTGTGTTCTGAAGATGAACTAAGGCTTACAGATTTGGAACAACATGAGTAATTAATAACAGGATTTAAATTTTTGAGTGAACTAACCCTTTAATATACATTAATATCAGCCATTGGGGGGAGCGGATGGAGGGGATTGGGTCAACTTGTCTAACATATACCTCATGTATTGTTGAAACTGCAAGAATGATAGTCTTTGATAGCATCACTAAGAAAATTACAAACCAATCAGAAATGTTTTGCCATGATATAATTTTCCAAAAAAAGGTTCCTGTTTAATTATATTAAATGTTATTTTAAATTTGCTGAAATGAATAATAAATACATTTTACTAAGTTATTTTCCATAAAAATATCTAAAATGAGAAATTCTATTAAAAAAATATAATACATCTAAATTTATAATTCTGCAAGTACTATTCTAAAAATAGTATTTGAAAAAAAAAATGTTTGTATTGGGGCTGATTAAAATTTTAGCAGGGTAGCAGAAATCTGAATTATTTCCCAAATGGGCTAACAGAAGCCCTGCCAAATCTGGCTTTTTTGTCTTTTTTTAATTGTCTTTTGAGATTCCTAGCACAGTCAAACATCTCCCTCAGAGGCTTCAAACTAGACGCTTCAATGTCCTCCAATGTAGCAAGTGAACAAGTGATGATTTGCGATCATTATGTGTTCACATGAGCGATTAGAGTTGTAAAATAACAAGTGATTCAAAGCACAGCAACAGCCTGTGATCACAGCCAATGTTTTAATAAGGCCATTACTCAAAAGCGGTAGCAAACAAGGCGGATTTGCAGCTAAGGAAACACACAGGCAGCCTCTTTCATTCATACACAAACAGACATGCAGTTTTGGTTCAGTTGTGGTTCAGCTGGAGCTGAGCAGATAATTGCTCTTTCACAGCAGGCTCTGACAATCAGTGTAATAAAGCTGCACAGTGTTGTTTATGAAAATCCATATTTATGGAATAACCACCAGCTGCAAAGGGGCTTTTTTTAGGCCCGGTGGAGAATTGGGATGTTCGTGTGCACTGACCTCAGAGAACATGGGCAGTTTTTTGGCAAAGTCCACAACTCGTGTGATGGCAGGGGTGATGATCTTGGTGAACTCACTAAAGGCCTCCAGGTCGACTTTGTCGTTGTCTGATGTGGGGGCTGGAGACTGCCCAATGTCTTCTGGCTGAAAGACAAAGCAATATAGAGGTTTGAAGTGAAAAAAAAAAATCTGACCCTGGAGCACAAAACCAGTCTTAAGAAGTAGCACAGGTATATTTGTAGCAATAGCCAACATTAAATTGTATGGGTCAAAATTATCGATTTTTCTTTTATGTCAAAAATCATGAGGATATTAAGTAAAGATCATGTTCCATGAAGATATTTTGTAAATTTCCTACCATAAATATATCAAAACTTAATTTCTGATTAGTATTATGCATTGCTAGTAACTTCATTTGGACAACTTTAAAGACGATTTTCTCAATATTTAGATTTTTTGCTCCCTCAGATTCCAGATTCTCAAATATTGTCCTATTTTAACAAACCATACATCAATGGAAAGCCTATTTATTCAGCTTTTCATGATGTATAAATCTCAATTAAAAAAAAAATTGACCCTTTATGACTGGTTTTGTGGTCCAGGGTTACAAATAAGGATTTTTCCTGCTTTTTACATATTTACTGCCCATACCACAAAAAAATAATGTTCATTTTACCAACATTTGTATAAGTAAAATGATATACATTTACATTACAAAAAAGTAATAAATAAATAACTACCATTTTACAATAACAACAGTTTAAATGTTTGGGGTCAGTAAAAAAAAAAAAAAAAAAATTATTACATTTTTTGGAGCAAGGATGCATTAACTTGATCAAATAAGGAAAGAAATGTATAATGTCACATTTTCAAATAAATAATGTTTTTTTAAGCTTTTTATTGATCTTTCTTGAGTAGCAAATCAGCATATTTCAGAATGATTTATTAAGTATTAAGTATTAAGTGTTATGTGACACTGAAGACTGGAGTAATGATGCTGAATTCAGCTTTTCCTCACAGGAATACAATGCAATTTTAAACATTAAAAAAGAAAGTCATTTTAATGTAGATATAAATAAATATTTCACAGTATTATTGTTTTTACTGTATTTTCAATCAAAGAATTACAGCCTTGGTAATTTTAAGAGACTTCTTACAAACCCCACACTTTTGAGATTTCTTTATTTGTTTATAACACATTCTAAGACCATTTTCACATTTGGTTAGACTCAACCAAACTCGTACTGTTCAGTGCTCTTCAGTCATTGTCAACAGCTCTCAAACCCTGACAGTCCACTCTGTGTAACAACCCTAGTTGCTTGGCAACATGTGTTTTTTGACCTCTGACATTCAAACACAATTGCTATGATGAAGAAGTGATTCTCAAAAGAACAGCTGACAGACGGAAAAGAGCTGGTGGTTTTTAGCATTCTAGCTGAGAACCTAATTACCTGTACAATGTAGTCAGTAAAAGCGATCAATAATGCTTGCATGATTACAGACATACAGGCGCATTCAGGTCTCTTACTAGGAACTTGCGTTTCTGTTTCCAGTGAGGGCCCTGGGCATTGGTGTGGCGATGAGCCTCTGTCACCATACGAATGAGCTCCCACTCTGAGACGGTGGGCTCAGGTCGATTGTGCAGTGTTTTTACAATCTCCTCTTTCTTCCTCCGCTCCCGGTTTTCCTCGATCAGGCGCCTCTTGGCCACACGCTTTGAATCATCCAGCACCACTGCCAGGGACATGAATCATTCGTACAATCACTCATTTAATACTCTTAGTACTAAACAGGAAATGACAGGCAAGGTTATGTAATGTTATTATGTGTAAGGAGATTATAGCAGATTTTTTCAAAGACCACATTTATATATTTCTTTTTTGAGAAACAATGTCATTTCAAGACTCATTTTTACAGAGACACAAATCACCATCAGATTTTGATTTAATCATCTTTTTGGGGAGAATTCAGCAGAATTTAAATATTAATAAAAAATTAATATAATGTGTTTGTGTGTGTGTGTGTGTGTGTGTGTATATATATATATATATATATATATATATATATATGTGTATATATATATATATATATATATATATATATATATATAATCATTAACAATTAATATTACCTTATATAAAGAAGTGAAAATCTGTAGTCATTTTATACGTCATATATTTTATACGTTATAATACAAAATTGCAATCATTTGAAAACATTTTCTGTAGTCTTTATATACTAGTAAGTATTTTCTAAAATAAAAAATAAATAAATAAATAAATAAAAATAAGACTTTCCTAATAAAATAAAATAAAATAAAATAAAATAAAATAAAATAAAATAAAATAAAATAAAATAAAATAAAATAAAATAAAATAAAATAAAATAAAATAAAATATTTGGGTTAGTCTGTAGTCATTTTTATTACCTTAATATACACTACCAGTCAAAAGTTTTTGAACAGTAAGATGTTTAATGTTTTTTTTTTTTTGTTTCTTCTTCGCACCAAGCATTTATTTGATCCAAAATACAGCAAAAGCAGTAATATTGTGATTTTTTTTTACTATTTAAAATAACTGTTTTCTATTTTATTATACTTTAAAATGTAATTTATTCCTGTTATCAAAGCTAAATTTCCAGCATCATTACTTCAGTCTTTAGTGTCGCATCCTTCAGAAATCATTCTAATATGCTGATTTTCTGTTTAAGAAAATCGTAATATTATTATTTTCAACATAAGTTATTATTTTTAGGATTCTTTGATGAATAGAAAGATCCAAAGATCAGCATTTATCTGAAATAAAAAGCTTTTGTAACATTTGACACTATGCCATTCAAAGCTTGGAGTCAGTATAATTGTTTTGTTTGTTTTATTTGGGTAAGAAATTATAGAAAATAATACTTTTATTTAGCAAGGATGCTTTAAATTGATCAAAAGTGATGATAAAGACATTTAAAATGGTATATTTCAGATAAATGCTGTTCTTCTGAACTTTCTATTCATCAAAGAAACCTGAAAAAAAAATCTACTCAGCTGTTTTCAACATAATAATAATAATACATGTTTTTAGCAGCAAATCAGATTATTAAAATGATTTCTGAAGGATCATGTGACTGGAGTAATGATGCTAAAAATTCAGCTTTGAAATCAGGAATAAATTACATTTTTAAATATATTTAAATAGAAAGCAGTCATTTTAAATAGTAAAAATATATCAGAATGTTACAGTTTTTGCTGTACTTTGGATCAAATAAATGCAGGCTTGGTGAGCAGATGAGACTTCGTTAAAAAACATAAAAAAATCTTACTGTTCAAAAACTTGTGGAAAAAGAAATCTACAGTATGTCTTCATTTAACCAAACAAACATGTGTGTACATGTGTGTTTGTGTGGACACTCACAGTCCATGGCCATGCCCACCGAGATGCACTTCCTAAAGCGGCACAGCTGGCACTGGTTGCGTGTGATTTTATCAATGATGCAACAGCTGTCATATTTACAGGAATAGGAAGGGTGAAGATTCTTCTGTATTGTCCTCCTAAAGAAACCCTGGGAGCAGGAGAAAGAAAATTAATGAGTAAGTACAGACTGATTATGGTTATCAAGCGGTTCAGGAGTTGGAAATCTCACCTTGCAGCCCTCACATGTGATGCAGCGGTAATGGTAGCCAGTGGCCTTGTCCCCGCATACCACACATGGCTCATCTTTCTCCAGGTAGCTTGGAACATACCCTGGAACAGAGATGATCTTCACTAGAAGAGGAGGAGGAAATGGGCTGTTACAGCAGGACACAACCACACACACACACACACACACACACACACACACACACACACACACACACACACACACACACACACACACACACACACACACACACACACACACACACACACACACGTTGGGTTTACATGTTTTATGGGGACATTCCATAGGCGTATGGTTTTTATACTGTACAAACTGTACTTTCTATCGCCCTACACCTACCCTACACCTAAACCTAGCCCTCACAGGAGATTGTGCACACTTTTACTTCATCAAAAAAACTCATTGTGCATGATTTATAAGCCTGTTTCATCATGGGGACCTGAGAAATGTCCCCACAAGGTCAAAATCTACTGGTATTCCTATCCTTGTGGGGACATTTCTCAGGTCCCCACAACATGATGAATACCAGGTACACACACACACACACACACACACACACACACACACACACACACACACACACACACACACACACACACACACACACATGTTGGGTTTACATGTTTTATGGGGACATTCCATAGGCGTAATGGTTTTTATACTGTACAAACCGTATTTTCTATGGCCCTACACCTACCCTACACCTAAACCTAGCCCTCACAGGAGATTGTGCACACTTTTACTTCATCAAAAAAACTCATTGTGCATGATTTATAAGCCTGTTTCATCATGGGGACCTGAGAAATGTCCCCACAAGGTCAAAATCTACTGGTATTCCTATCCTTGTGGGGACATTTCTCAGGTCCCCACAACATGATGAATACCAGGTACACACACACACACACACACACACACACACACACACACACACACACACTGGTTTTCATGTTTTATGGGGACATTCCATAGACACATTGGTTTTTATACTTTTTGGTTTTATATTTTTGATTTTCAAAAAAGATAATTCTGCATGACTTCTAAGCTGGCGAGCACAAAAATGTCAAAAATTACAGGCATTACTGTACTTGTTACAGTAATGGAGACATTTGCTCCTTATAATGTAGGGAATAATAGGTAGACACACACAAACAAACTACCTCTACAACCCAGACAGACCATTTCAACAATGACTACTGTTAATAATCCTATTTGTGTTCTGGGAAATCATAAGTTGTTTCGCGTGAGGAGATAATAATAGAATAATAGAATTTTCAGTTTATTTCAGTATGATCTATGAACAATGTTGGACTGTGGACTCAACTGAACTGTCCAAATATAGACATTTTGACACCTACTGTATTATCTACAATGATTGTGCTTAACAATTCTCATCATAGATATAAATATATTAATTTTTGGTAGTGACATTCAAATTCTGCTGTCTCAAAACACAGAAGGAGCATGTTTGGGCATCACAAGCAATGTTTGGGTTTAGACTGCAGTGACACCGGATCCAAAATCCTTACCAGACGCGCTCTTCATAGAACATTGACTATTCTTTCTTTTTCTCTTCACTCCATTCGGCCACCTGGAGAAAGAGAGGAGGGGGGAAATAAGCATACAGTAAAACCAGACATTATTTTTCTTTTTCTATTTGACAAGACTGACATTTTACAAAAGCTATTTAAAATCTAAAATGTAAAAAGCCTCTTATACACACTAGCAGTAAAAGGTTTTTGAACAGTACGATTTGTAATGTTTTTTAAGGACGTCTCTTCTGCTTACCAAGTTGCATGCATTTGTGTATTTGATCCAAAGTATTATATGTGTACTATTTAAAATAACTGTTTTCTATTTGAATGTATTTGTAAAAATAATTTTTACATTTGAATGTAAAATGGGAATGTAAATCCTGTGATTTCAAAGCTGAATTCATTAGCACCTTTACTCACATGATCCTTCAGTAACCATTCTAATATTCTGATTTGCTGTTCAAAAAAAACATTTGTTATTATTATTATGTTGAAAACAGCTGAGTATGATTTTTCAGGTTTCTTTGATGAATAGAAAGTTAAGAAGAACACCATTTATCTGAAATAGAAATCTTTTGTAACATTATAAATGTCTTTTTCATCACTTTTGATCAATTTAAAGCATCCTCGCTAAATACTATTAATTAACTATTAATTAACTAACTATAAACTATTAGAAAAAAGAAAATTATACTGACTCCTAGCTTTTGAACGGTGTATTTCAGATAAATGCTGATCTTTGGATCTTTCTATTCATCAAAGAATCCTGAAAAAAATGTACTTAACTGTTTTGATAATAATAATAATAAATAAAAAAAAATGAAAATTCTTGAACAGCAGATTAACATATTAGTATGATTTCTGAAGGATCATGTGACACTGGAGACTGGAGTAATGATGCTGAAAATTTTGCTGTGATCACAGGAATAAATTACATTTTAAAATATATTCAGAAAGACAGAAAGCAGTTATTTTAAATTTCACAATATTACTGTTTTTGCTGTACTTTGGATCAAATAAATGCAGGGTTGGTGAGCAGAAGAGAATTCTTTAAAAAACATTCAAAATCTCAAAAACTTTAGACTGGTAGTGTAAACAATTGTTAAAAGTTTGGGGTTGGTATGATTTTTAATATTTTTAGAAGTCGTCTCTTATTTTCACCAAGCCTGCATTTATTTGATCACAAATACAGTAATAACACTAAATATTTTGAGAACTGAAAATCAAGGTTGTACTGCTTAACATTTTGTTGAAAACTGTGATACAGAATTCTTTGAATAGAAAGTTCAAAAGATCAGTATTTATCTGAAATATCTGAAATCTTTTCTAACAATATAAATGTCTTTACGGTCACTTTTGATCAATTTAATAAATTCTCACCAATAATTTTTTTCTTTAGAAAGACTTTTGAATGGTATTATAATATGCATACCATTATTATCTCCACGGTTTTACACCACATATTGTAAGGCCTAATGGTAAAAATGGAAATCAAACACAATAATGCCCAAACACTCTACTTGTCTGTCATTAGTCAGACAAACAGTGCCATTTCAAACTCACACCAGTTAAGCTGCAAACACTTTAGAAATTGAGTGGAAGTCAATGGGAACCAAAACGGTTTACATTCTTAAAAGTCCACTGAAGTGCTTTGAAACACACAGCGTTATTTTGTGTGTTGATGTAATTTCAACTGAAACAGGAAGACAGGGCAGGACATATCAAGCAGTCTCATCCCACTTTTTAAACAGCCAATAGCGTTTTGAATATCACAGCTTGGGCCATAGCCGTTAAACCCGGTAAAGCTGCATTTGATAGCGTGACTGCCACAATCTTATCCATATCGCTATAAAATATAGCATTCTGTGTAGATTTTATGGTCTGTGCCGATTCCCACATATGATCCGCTCCATGTTATTGTGTCTCTGGTGACACAGTGCAAAATCAGACTTCTTTCGCCCCAACAAAAGGTATATTTACATTGTCTTAATTGTTCCCTATCCCCTATATAGTGCACTACATGCCATTCACCATACAGAAAATACTAACTCTAGCCACAGCTTCATTGTCTATTTATAGTAAAGTGGGCGGGACGCTTCAGATTCTAGAGAGCATCTGATTGGACAGAAAGTTTGATGATAAGCTGAAGTGCAGGGTGATGTCATCAAAATCATTAATCCATATTAGCAAAAGTTCGAGATTGTACATTTTGAATGCTTATAGAAATGGGAATTTTGTCATTGGTTTGGCACACACTAGATTACAAATAACCTTAAAGCTAACATATTCATACTAAAAGACAAAAAACTTAAATTTGTATTTCATAGGGACTTTTTTTTTCATAGGAAATTTCTTCTTTTGTATTCCAGATAAGAAAGACATTCATACAAATTTGGGACAACACGAGGGTGAATAAATGCTGACAGAACCAGGGATATACAGAGAGTTCCCTGGGAGCCGAGACTCAAATGTAAAAAAGGAGCACTGATTATGAAGTAATTCCAATTTAACAATTACTATAGTAAAATTATATATATGCATATATGCATACTTATAAAAAATAAAGTCCTTTGCATGTAAAGTCCTTGAACTTGAACTTCTCATACATATGGTGGTACCTGGGCTTCATTTAACCAACAATGATAGTTTCATCGTAAATAGGAATTACAATTACAATGAATGCAACTTCTTCTACTTTAGCAATCTTAGGTGTGTAAAAAAATTAAAACAGACAGTGGCTATGTAGTTTTCAACTGATTAATGTGTAAGACCAAGAAGATATGGCTCCACTGTACACTGTCTAATGAAATTTGAGCTTGTTTAAAAATGCACATAATCAATAGCATGCAATAGCAACAACATCTCAGACTGACAGATATGTGACCCTGGACCACAAAACCAGTCATAAGGGTCAATTTTTCAAAATTAAAATGTATACACCATTTGAAAACTGAATAAATAAGCTTTCCCTTGATGTATGTATAGGACAGTATTTGGCCGAGATACAAATATTTGAAAATCTGGAATCTGAGGGTGCACAAAAATTTAAATATTGAGAAAATTGCCTTTAAAGTTGTCCAAATGAAGTTCTTACTATTACTACTCACTACTACTTGATATATTTACAGTAGGAAATTTACAAAATGTCTCCATGGAACATGATCTTTACTTAATATCCTAATGATTTTTGGCATAAAAGAAAAATCGACACATACAGTGTATTTTTGGCTATTGCTACATATATACCCGTGCTACTTAAGACTAGCTTTGTGGTCCAGGGTCACATATACATAAAAATAAACAGGTATTTTTAGATTTGAGTCATTCATTACTGTTGTACCAGTTGGCATAATACTAATAATTTAAATGCATGTTGTTTTATTGACCACAATATTATTACTGATAATCGTTGAGAGAGGGGCACTTTTGGTTAATTTTGGCAAAAGAACAGGAGCTTGATCCCCCAAAGCACCCACCTCTGCACATCCTATCCCTTTAACTAAGTGGGCAAAATAAATACATGTGTTCACCACGTGGTGGCACTGTTTAAAATAATTTCACACTGCATTATTCACCTCAGCTGACCGCCATAATTTGTCTATCAACAGCGTTGCATCACCTTGCAAAACTAAAGAAACAGCAGCAGACCCAACCACAAACCGGTTTCATGTTCAAATTCATGTGACTGCCTTCATGACTCCAAAAACCACACTAAAATACATAGGCAACACTTTCATGCAAGTTCCTCAGTTGGTAGTCAACAACTCACTAGCAGTGTACCCGACACACCTCCATGAACTGGCACATATCGGTAGTCCAGCTGATGTGAGCCAATGCTCGTGTTTATATAGCACAATATAAACAGTGCCATACTACAAATGACCAAAACATGACAAATCTACAGATCAAAGCCTACAGCATGAGTGCAAACACTGCAAATAACTTACAATCAAATGCAATGTATTTTAATGCAATCCGGCATTATCAGTCACATGGGATTTGAGTTTCATTATACACACATGCACACACAAACATGCACACACACTGACAATCATGAAATGACTTTTCTCTACTGGATAGCACAGTATTAAGTCCAACTGACAATCCTCCCGTACATCCACATCCACAGACATGACTGAACAAACAGAGGGAATGGGATGGATGGAGAAAGACATTTATATTCTGACCTGTTGATATAATGGGGCTGTAAAATGTGCATGATTGCCGTCTCCCTCCTCTTGCCAAGCTGTCAGCAATCTATCTGCAGTAACAGGGACTCTGAGCTGGTAGGATGAAACTTCTCTCTATCTCTCACCCACCCCATCCTATCCTTCTCTCTCTCTCCCTCTCCACACACTCCTCCTCCTGCCACAGCTCTTGTGCATCAAGCCCTGTGAGCCCCACCTCTCCTCCATCACTAACCCTCCGCTCTCATCCTCCTCTTCACTCTCTCGCTGCTTTTGTCTTAGGCAAAGGACCCTCTGCCATCTGTCTTTGGATGCTGAAGGACTGCTACAGCGTTGTCATTTACACATACTTTAGACACTCATAATCAGTTTCTAGGATATTAGTACACTCATGCATAAATCATCAACAGAGCTGCGTTAGAGGAGAACGCATGGCATTACAAATTTTCAGTGCATCAATTTAACGCACAAACATTATGTTGGGTTGAAAATACTAAGACAGACCACTAGTGAAAATACTTCTGCTTGTCCTTGTATATTTAATATTAGTAATATAAACAATATTGATCATACAAATAATCAAAATAATACATTATCTTTATTATTTAATAATACATTTAATGATATATATTTAATATTAACAATATCAAAATAATAACAAAATAATAACAATAATATTAATGATCGTGATGATTATTGTAGTTATTTTTAATTTACTACATTTATTATTATTATTATTATTATTATTTATTTATTATATAAAAAGTTTTATTAACATGAATATAAGAATGTAAAAGTAAAAAAACAATAATAATAATAATAAATGTCTTATTTATTTTACATCAGTTAGTGAAAACACTTCTATTTTGAAGTCTTTTCATTCAAATTGAATATTTCATAATTAGACATACTATTATTAATAACATACTATTATTTATATACTTTAAGACTTTAAATACAATAATTATTATTATTATTATTATATTATCATCATTATTTCACTCAAATTATTCTGATACATTAATAATAATAATAAATTCTACATTTATTATGATCATTATAATTACTAATATTATCATAAATAATCATATAAATAATAACAATAATAATAATAAATACAAAAAATATTATTATTATTATATTTTATTTTTTTGTATTTTTAGTATTAGTATTATTATTCCACTCAAAGTGTTATTCTGATACATGTAGGGTTGGGTCGATAGACGATGCCATCGTCCATCGCCGATGGCCGATAGACATCACGATGCTGAGCCGGCATCGCCGCAGCAGCAGGAACCCGCTCGTGAAAAACACACACTTAATCACGCTATATAGCCAAATGAAATGCATGCTTTAAATTTCCGCATCTTTACTTATTTTATTATTATTATTATGAGGAAATAATAACAAGGAAGTTGTTAGTCATCACAATAAACTCCAAACGAATTACACGAACTAGTTCGATTACATTAATAAATGAGGCATACAAAAACAGCAGAAAAAAATCGAAATAATTTTAATTAAATTAGATTAAATAAACTACACCAAATATGCCTTTTTCATGGTTTTACCATAACGAACAGAGCTTGGAACAAAAAGAGAATTTTTTTTTTTTTCTATCGAAAGAACCATCGAAATAGGAACGCACAATACAAAGCCTACATTATAAATAACAGTTTATCATTCAGATACATTGGGAATATGGAAACACTTGGATTTGTGCCGAATTACAGAGGTACGTGAGCCCAACGCCTGCTATTTTTAGTTTCGCTTTGTTTTGGTTTCTTAACTTTATATATTTTGTTTCATTCCTGTTCTGTTCTGAATACCGTTACATTTAAATGATTTGTTTAGGAGTCAGGGTAACTAACTTATAGCTTTGTTTATAGTGTTTATGTTAATACATAATAATATTTCGGTTGATTTGGTATTATTTCTGATATTACACTTTCTCTCTAAACATTCTGCTGCTCATTAAATGCGTTTGGAGAGAGTGGGTTAAGCAGTAAGCAATCAATGAGAGCGATTTTGAACTTAAAAAAGCTGACTGGTCGAAAATATGTTAAGGACCAACACACATCCTCCAAATACATCTACATAAACCCGCGCTTGCTCCGTCTCGTATGCAAGCACGCACTGTCACGATCTAATGCACTTGTTAATGCCGGATCTTTAAAAACAAATACCGCAACGCAAAAATCCAAAATCTGATATTTTCCAGAACAGGATCAGGCTCAAATTAAGCACTGGAGGAAACGGTAGGCACTAGGCAACAATTCATTAATTCGTTATGAATTAATTATTTAACAACAACCATCCCTCACCCCCGCCCCCTGCCGACGATGCCATCGTCCATCGCAATGTTTCACATTAGACATCGTACGATGACAAATGGGTCGACATCGCCCAAACCCTAGATACATGCATAATAATAATAATAATAATAATAATACATTCGTAGAATTTTTATGGTTATTATTACAATTATTATTAATAATAATAATATAATGAACAACAAAACAATAATATTTAATAAACACTAAAAATATTATTATTACTATTATTATTATTATTACTCCCAAATTGTTATTCTGATACATTAATAATAATAATAAATACTAAAAATATTATTATTATTATTATTAATATTATTCCAATCAAACTGTTATTTGGATACATTACTACTACTAATAAATACTATTAATAATAATAACAACATAAATAACAACAACAACAACAATAATAATAATAATAATAATAATAAATACTAAAAATATTACTATTATTATTCCACTAAAATTGTTATTCTAATACATTAATAATAATAAATTCTAAAATGATTGTTATTATTATTATTATTAAATAACAACAACAATAATACTTTTTGAGTTTATTATATTTATTATAATATGTATTAATATATACTGTTTTAGAATAACAATATGAGTGGCATATTACATTCATATTTTTAAATACAATTTTTTTATAATAACAAAATAATAAAATAATGACAAAAATATTTATGATGGTGATTATTATTATAACTGTATATTTTCATTCACCACATTTATTATTATTATTATAGCACAACAAATTGAGTAAAAAGTTTTATTAACATAAATATGATAATGTTAAAAGTACAAAGATATAGTCACAGTTTTGTTTAACTAGAGACCTTAAAACAGTGAAAAATTGTAAAAATGTCAAAAAAAAAACACTGATTTGATCATAATAATATTTTGCTAGCTTTCCTAGCAAATGCATGTAAATATACAGTGGAAGTCAATCCAAAATAATTTAAAAAAGTAAAATAAATTAATAAATAAACAAATAAATAAATGTATTCATTCATTTAAAACATGTTTTATGATTTTGACTAGGGCTGCACGATATTGGGAAAACATGCGATATGCGATATTGTTGTTGAATATTGCGATAACGATATTTCTTGCGATATAACATTTCCCTAGAGAAATGCCTTTTAATAGTAAAATAAACAGGTAATAGATATTTGTCTGTCATCTGAATTAAATCTAATTCAGGCAAAAAAAAAAACTATGTCAAGTAAGTTGCAAACACTTAGACTTTAAAACACTATGAATGACTTAAAACCTCAGCAGATATTCTGATTTCTGGTTTGCTGTTACCATAGACCTGCAAACACAAAATGAATTGTTTTCAAACATTACTTTTTATTTACAAGTAACATACACTCAAGAGCATCTTTTAAACAAAATATTTCCTTGCCTGTTTTTTTTTTAATAAAAATAAATATTAATAAACAAATTAAATAATAAAAAAATACTATTAAACAAAAAGTTTACTATTAAACTTCAAAATTGTAGTGGACCGCGCATTCCAGGGCCCAGTTTATGGCGAGGGCCCCTCCCTGGCCACAATAGTGGACAAAGATTTGCTACATTTTGATTGGATCTTGGTGGACTAATATAAGCAAACTGTCCAACGCCATCAGATAAGGATGCCAGGACAACTGCCAGACACCTCTTAGAGGGCAAGAAGATCATCTTTGGTACAAAAACCAGGGAAGGACAGAACTTCCTATTGGTCAAGACGCAGTTTCTGCCCTCCACCCACCTTGAGACTGTTTCCTAAGGTTGGTCCTGTGACGGTCATAAAAATTCCTTAGGATCTCCAGACGCAGCAGCAGTGGGTGAAACAAAGAGAGATCACAAAGATCCATCCAAATCCATTCATAACTATGTCTTCAAACCTTGAACTGATGCGAACCATAACACACACATCTTATACTTATTCAGAGAAATAAGTATTCTCACTGACAGCGATGTGTAGTGCAACATCTTACATAACCTCAGCTGTTAAGGGACAAATGAATGCATGCATGACAGTTCAATCTTTTCCCATCATGTTTGGACTTAATGTGTTCATTACATGACCAAATGTTTTCTGATTGTGTTTTGGAAAGTGAGAAATGCACCAGTAAAACATTATTGACACTTTTCTAACTTTGTGTTTGGACTATGCAAATGACTTCCACAAGAGGAAAGAAGGGTGGGCTACCCCATGTCCCCCCGCTCTGATGGAACCAGCCAATCACAGCATGGAAATGGAGAAGCACCAAGTTGCAATCTCCTCCTCATCGGAAAGGTATAAAGGTACCTTTCTAAAAGACACTCCTTGTACTGAGTCTGAGGCCCGGCAGGGTGAGACACTAACAGAGCACTAACAAAGTACTGAGTCTGAGTCCCGTCGGGGAAAGACATAACAGTTACACCATTTCTGAGTCTGCGGCCTGCGAAGGAAGAGACACTAACAGAGCAACAAAGTTCTGAGTCTGAGCCCTAGCAGGGTGAGACGCTAACAGATACACCCTCGTTCTGAGTCTGAGTCCCGTAGGGGAAGGGACACTAACAGAGCAACAAAGTTCTGAGTCTCCGGCAGAGAAACACATCTTCTCCCATCCGTTGAGACGCTAACAGATACCTCCGTTCTGAGTCTGAGGCACGCAAGGGTAAGACAATAGCAGATACTACAACTTTCTGAGCCTACTGTCCAGAGAGACAGAAACAGACGCTCCATGCTTCGAGTCTCCAGCTTTGAGGCAGCAGCAGATACGACCACGTTCTGTCTGTGAGGAAAGAGATATTTTCCACGTTCAGAGTCTTCGTCCAGCGAGGCAACAACAGATGCAGCACGTCCTGAGTCTCCATCCGAGAGAGACAAAGCGGATTGACCAAGTTCTGAGTCTCTAGCCCAGAGAGGCAGAAGACCAACAGACATTTGCAACAAGGTTAAGTTCCAGCGAGCAAACCTTCACTTCAGGTACCTTTGCTTGCGTGTTCCAAGCTAAGGGACTTCAGCACCTACACCAGGGCCACATCTGCGTGCTCCAGATCTTAGGACCCTTTGGTGCTCCAGGAGATCAGCATCCTACAGCGCTTCATGCTCAAGGCTGTCGAAACGGATTCCTGCTCCTTTTCCCACTGACTGCTCCCAACCAGTGGAAGAATTCACCGCCATCGGACTGCTCAATCAACCACAGAGAACGTAAATATCACTTCCAAACCTCTTCCAGAGACCTTGGCATTGTTGTGTACTATCAGTATATGATCTTTCTAATTTACATTAGATATTGTATAGCTGATTGCCGTTGATAACAAATAATAGCTCATTTATTTGTTTGATGCATAATAAGGTTCTTCACCTTATTTGTTTCAGAGTAGCAACAGTTTATCTTTCCATAAGATAACATAGCTATGACATAGTAACACCCAACTGAATCACATTTTATGCATCTTATGCACTTTATTCCTTTTGCATTTATGGTATTCATTTAATAGTTGATTACTCTTGTCTATCTTTTGTTAATAAATTTATTTTATTACACTTGTGTCGTCCTTGTGTTGATAATACAGTGAGAGGTTCTACAAGTTAGATATTCCACCAATCTTTCTTATGTGATGTACTCATAACCGCACATTAAGTGACATGTGATCCAAGAATCATAACGTCATCGGTGATACGAGTACCCATCACTACACTATTTCGCCTTCCTAGTGGGCGAAAGCAGAACTCACTACATAATTGGCGTTCCTAGGTGGGCCAAGTTAAAATGAGTTGAGTCTCCTGTAAAATTCACTACAAAATGTTAGGAGCATCAAAAAAAAAAAAAATGAAGAGCACCCAATTTCTTTTTAGTAATGCACCAATCTTGATTCTTCATGGCTGATTCTGATTGCTGATGTTTTACAAGAAAATGGGCTGATTCTGAAAGCCTTGTTTAAATATATTTATTTTACTGCCTAAGCAAGGGAAAAGAATGAATGAAAATATGAGTACATGAACAAGAAGTTTATTTTCTCTATTATAGGTAGCCATTAGAGACAACCTCTGCATTTTTAAAGAATCTACAGTATAAATAACAAAAAATAAAGGACACAGTTCTTTCTTAGTTGTGTAGACAATAAATGCAGCCATAATCACAGTAGGCTACTCTTTCAATATTCAAAGTGCAAATAGAGACAGATTTTTTCAAGCAGGATACAGAGTTATAGACAACTACAAATCGTGTCCCCAGTGGAAATTACACCCCTGCGTGAGTGGAACTCTGGCGCTGAGTTATCATCTGATGTGAATGTATGCGGCGTTGTACAGTAGCCTATATTGAGACTGAGGTGTCAGAATAAACAGACTGTGCATGCTGCAAGACGAAATATAGGATATTTCTTCAAAAGCCGATTGAGGAGACCTTATAAGTGTCCACAATAAAAAATCGTCATATCACACACCTCTAATTGCAATCTAGCTTGTGCAGATCCGGAACAGAGATTAGTTGAGAAAAAAAAACAAAAAACGGCCGGTTTCTAGTTGAGCGGAGCGCAGTGTCAGAGAAAGGGGGTGATTGACGGCTAATATCTCACATTTTCATTAAAGGTAATATTATAAATATTAAGTTTAAATGGTTGTAATGTTGGAGAGAACAGCGAACCTGTCACTGCATCAGCTCACAGCAGTCTGTGAAAAGTTTAGTGAAGAAATGAAACCAATTAAATATCATTTATCGCAACTCTCTGCGATACCAATATCACGTATACTGTTATCGCGATAACGATAATTATTCGATATATCGTGCATCCCTAATTTTGACCATTTTAAATCATAGAAAATATATATATTCCAAGATTTGCTGATTTGCATATTGCATATTTTTAACATACATCTAGTTAGAAAATCAATAAAACAAAAAAAACGGTAACACTTTACAATAAGGTTCATTACTTAAAAACATTAGTTAACATGAATTAATAATAAACTGCACTTATACATCACTTACTAATCTTTGTTCATGTTAATTTCAACATTTACTAATACATTATTAAAGTCTTGTTAACATTAGTTAATGCAGTGTGAACTAACATGAACAAACAATGAACTACTGTATTTTCGTTAACTAGCGTTAAAGAAGATTAGTAAATACATTAACAAATGTATTGCTCATGGTTAGTACATGTTAGTTAGTACATTAACTAATGTTTAATTAATGAACCTTATTGTAAAGTGTTACCAAAAAAAAACATACACCCCATTTTTTATTATTACCATGTACTGCATTTCTCTGAGCAGGAACAAGTCAAAAACGCGAGTTTCTATCCTCTTGAATCTCGTGGCTAAAGCTACACGTGAGCGCATGACACATCAAAGCAAAATCCATGTCAAAGTCCCGCTTCCTCCTTTTTAATTCCCGCACATGCTTTCGAGGAGAGAGGAGGCGCTGAGAGATGAGCGCGCGCACACTCAAAGCGCATAAGCCTTTAAACGCTCACTCACGCGCACTTTCTCCTAATCAAATTACAGAGGCGTAATTAAATGGCGGGTCAAGGCGAGGTAGGGCGCAGGACAAATCTGCCTTTCAGGGAACCATTTGAAACTTCTCTAGCTGCATAACAATCCCACAACTGACCCACAGGGTCCTGAATCTGAGTGTGAGAGTGTGTGTGCGCTGCTGTGCATGCAGTAACTCAACGTCTGGGGGGAGGGCGCGACCATGAGGCAGCACATGTGAGAGACACGTGCTTGGATGCTTCAAACACAGACACACACACTGCCTCAATGACACACACTGGTCACAGACAATCCACCGACTGTCGTAATGATTCAGTGTCCTGAATTGTCCCTTGCTGCACAGTGGCCCCATCTGGCTTCTGTACCTCTCTCTCTGTCTCTCTCTCTCTCTCTCTCTCTCTCTCTCTCTCTCCTGCACTATAATCTCACTCTCTATTTGTCTTATTCCATATCTAATCTCATCATCTAATCGTAAAACACTTCACACACTTGGATGAATCATCGAGCACTCTGGATTACAATTGCACTCGGTTAGGTGATGTTGAAGATTTCTTGCGTATGTTTGCTGTAATGACTCTTTTATATCTGTTGAAATGTTAAATTAATGCTTATATTTGATTTTATCATACACTCGAGTCTGATTGATCGGTCAAAGCATTGAGTGGCTAAATATGTTTGTATAATAATGCTTCACTGTATTATTGACCATCGTTCCTGGAAGCCAATCTAGTTTTATGTCTCTCTTATCACTTGGCGGCCGCTTTCATATCATATAATAAAATAATTTCAACTCAAATCAGTAATTTATGATCATTTAATTTTTTATTTAGTAAGTTGCAAATGTGACAATAAGTGAAAACACTTCTGTTTTGATTCATTTTATAATTACTGACATTACCATAATTATAATCATTATCATTAAAAACATGATTTATTTACTTACACTTTATTTTTATATATTTATTTATTAGCACTTTAGTATATTATCAAACAATAAATAAAATTTGTATTATTTTTTCATCCAAATTGTTATTCTGATACACTGATAATAATAATAATAATAATAATAATAATAATAATAATATAACAATACATATAATAAATTCTGAAAACTGTTATTATTAATAATAATAATAGTTTTTAGTTTATTATATTATAATATTTATTATTATTAAGAATGTGTCAGGTCACAAATTTGCTTGATAATTTATCTAACAAAAAGAAAAAATACAATACAATAATAACCATAATAATAGTTTTGAGTTTATTATAATATTTATAATAATTATTATTATTATTATTATTAATAATTATTATTAATTATTATTATGTGCCGGAATAACATGAGTGGAAAGTTTTATTATATGAATTTGAAAAAAGTGTCACAAATTTGCTTGATTATTTATTTTACAAAAAATAAATAACATTATTATTATCATTATTATTATTATTTCCACTCAGACTGTTATTCTGAATGATGTAGTAATAACAACAACAACAATAATAATAATAATAATAATAAATAAATATAATAATAATAATAATTATTATTATTATTATTATGTGTCGGAATAACAATATGAGTGGAAAGTTTTATTATATGAATTTAAAAAAGGTCACAAATTATTTATTTAACAAAAAATATTATTATTATTATTCTCCACTCACACTGTTATTCTGATAACAATATAACAAATTTTGTAATAACAATAATAACAACAACAACAACAATAATAATAATCATAGTTTTGAGTTCTATTTATTATAACATGTATTATTATTATTAATGTGTCGGAACAACAATATGAGTGGAAAGTTTTGTTATATGAATTAAAAAAAAGGTCTCAAATTAGCTTGCTCATTTATCAAACAAAAATAAATAAATACAATTATTACTACTACTATTATTAATCCACTCAAATTATTCTGATACATGAATAATAATACTAATAATAATACATTCTAGAATTATGATCATGATTATTATTACCATTAATAATAATTATATAAATAACAATAATAACAAATACTACAATTTATTATTATTATTATTATTATTTCACTCAAATTGTTATTCTTATACATTAATAATAATAATAATAATAATAATAATAATAATAACAAATATTAAAAATATTATGATTATTACTATTACTATTGTGTTATTATTTTTATTAACAACAACATCATCAACAACAACAACAATAATAGTTTTGAGTTTATTATATTTATTACAATATTTATTATTATTATGAATGTGTTGGAATAATATTAGTGGAACGTTTTATTATATGACTTGACAAATTAGCCTGCTTATTTATGAAACAAAAATAAATACAATTATTATTATTATTATTACTATTATTTTCCACTCAAACTGTTTTTCTGATACATTAAAAATAATAATAATAACAATAATATTAACAGTAATAAAAATGTGAAACATTAATAATAATAATAATAATTTTTTTAATTTATTATATTCATTCTAATATGTAATGTCAAAATAACAATATGACTAGAAAGAAAGTCACAAAAAAGGTCACAAATTTGCTTGATTATCTAAAGAATTGTTCAAAATTATTTATTATTAAGTGTGTAAATTGTAAGTTTAGTATTCTGGATTATGTAGAGTCAACTCTTCATTATTGCACAACATACTTCACCGAGTATATTTATCAAAACACCGCTAAAAAAACAAACATAAAATTATATATTATATTAATATTTTTTAATAATATTAATAATTTTTAATAAAGCACCTTTTGTCAGTGCAGAATTGAATACAACTGTTAAAATGACTAAATAATAAATAACTCCGGAAAAAAATATCTAAGCCATAAATGATATTGGCTATTGAAGGAACTAAAACTTCTGTTATTCAATCAAGCAGATCTGGTCATCTTAAACCGGCCAAATATCAGCATATTAGTCAATCAAGTTAGACAGCTCATCCAAAATGTCAATTCTGTCATCATTTACTCACCCTAATGAAATTTCAAATCTGTTAAACATTTGTTGTTTGTGTTTAACAATGTAAATGTTTAACCAAACAGTTTTTAGTTACCAATTGAGTTTCATTGTATGGACAGAAAAAACATTGAGACATTTCTCAACTATCTTCTTTTACATTCCACAGAAGAAAGAAAGTAATACATGAGGGTGAATAATGCTGACAGAATTGTTATTTTTGGCAGAGCTACCGCTTTAAGAGCTGACATATTTCAGGTTAACTCACCGTGTCTCATCTCCCTCTGGCAGGTTAAGCTCCTGCTCTTTGTGTTCCATTCACCTTGATTCCATCCAGCGGCCAATCACACGAGACTGAGGCGGACCCGACCCTCACGGCTTCGCTCAGCATACGCAGGCTCACTATCAGTCAGCCGCTATAGGACGGCTCATGATGACAAACCCCTGTGTGTGTTTCTGGCTCCGGATCAAATATCTTTATACCTGTTTAAAAGACAAACACAATTCATATTGAATTAGCATGAAGAGAGTGAATTTCTCTAATTGAATCACCTACATAAAACATCCTCACTGCTCGCGTCCTCTAGAGGCTGCACCAAACTTCATTCGTGAAGCAGCTGTGACTCCGTTTCAACACACGGTGGTGCACATGCGCACGAGATCATGGCGTCTGAACTCTTGCCCCCCGAGCTCAGGCCAAGCTGCTCTCATTAGAGGGAAAAGGCCAACTGATAAATGCACATCCCTCATGCCTGTGTGTTATTTTTCCGTCCTTGCGCTGAAGCTGATATGGCTTCACTGTGCAAGGTCAATAACTCTGCCGTTTCCAAGGTAACTACTCGGCCTCTATCTAATTATAGGAAAGATGAACTGGGTTATTCCATAATGGCTGACCTCAGTGTTTAATAATTCAGCAGATCATTGCATCTTGGGATTAATGTACTCATTTTTTTTTAAAGATTGTAGAGATTTAGTTTGTCGAGGATGTCACACTTTCTGCTCTTTGCCTCTGCACTGGCATGCATTATCACCTGCGTGTCACACCTTAGGATCTCACATTCTTAAACGGCCAATAAAACTACCTAAATATGAATATCAGTGTGATATATGTGTTATATCATTGTTGGGGGAAGTTACTTTTAAAAGTAATGCATTACAATATTGAGTTACTCCCTAAAAACTAACTAAAAGTACCCTAAAAGTAACTAATTACGTTAATTAGTTACTTTTTTAACTTTTTAAATCTGGACAGGGCTTGCTTGTTTATTTTTAATATAAAAAGTTCTATTTTTGGCAAATGTAAAAGCCTTTTCACGCCAAAAGTCTCAGGCTTAGAAAAAGTAAATTCACATCTGTATAGTAGACTGCAGAAAAATTAAAAAAGCCAACTCTTCAGCAAAAAAAAAAAAAAAAAAGGAAAACAAATGTTAGATTATCTTGATTAATTTTTGCTTATTAGTATGGATGAATTGGATCATCGAAGGTTGGCAGCAAAAACATTGGTTAATAAATTGTGATTATATACATAAAGGATATTTGTATTATTTAACACTTAATTATTGCAGGTTTGTGTTGAATTTCACTGTTTTTATTCATTCTGAGGAATATTGTATCTGTTTTTTTAGTGAGTGAGAATATTGTTTTGCATGTTCACATTTATTCTAGAACTAAAGTAACATGTTATTCACAATTTTTCTCAACATGGGGACAGGAGAGCTTTTAATCAATAAAAAGTTTAATGAAAGTTTGATAAAATTTATTTATCAAAGGGAAAAAGTAACTAGCTTTACTTATTTGAAAAGGTAACTCGATTAAACTGTCAATTAAAAAGTAATGTGTTACTTCACTAGTTACTTGGAAAAAGTCATATTATTATGTATATGATTGCACCCCTGAACACAAACACAATGACCTGCTGAATTGTTTATTTTATAGATTCTGGCTTCTGATTGGTCAATCTTCAATTTAGTAAACAGTAAATGTTGCTTTTTTAAATTAACTATTATTTATTATTTTATTAACTATTATTTAGAGTTATTAGTGTCTAATAACTCTTTTTGCAAATTAAAATGTTTTTTGCTTTCTGACAATACAAACTACACATTATGATTATGACTCAATATTTTAGACAGTTTAATTAGAATAACAAAAATTTTTATTACTAATGACTTTAGTTAGTCGACGAGAAGAGGCTTGGTCGACCAAAATATTTTAAGACGCTTAGTCGCAAAAAAAATAAATAAAGGCAATGTAGGCAATTAAAGGCTCATTATTAAGATAAAAAATAAAATGTCCTGGCTCTTCCAAGCTTTATAATGGCAGTGAATGGCTGTTGAGATTTAAAGTCCAATAAAGTGTATCCATCCATCATAAGGCCTTCTGAAGGGAATCAATGCGTTTTTGTAAGAAAAATATTAATTTTTAAAACTTTAGAAACCGTAATCTCTAGCTTCCGCTAACTGTTGTACACACGTTCATGAGAAAGTGGCGTTCCAGCAGATGACGTAGGATGTAGGCATAGTGTAAGCTCTTTGAAAATTTTGACAGCAAATTTTTTTTTTGTCTTAGTCACATTTCAGTCATTTGAATTGTTTCAGTCTATATTATAGTCTATAATATTTAGTCTAGTTTTAGTAGACTGAATCTACACTAGATTTAGTCGGCTAAAATCTAATGTGTTTAGTTACAAACTCCAGTCCAATATACCAATATACATTTGATATTAAGGTGTTATCATGATAGACAAGGATTTAACACAACATGCCTTTATATTAAAATTAATTGAAACCACTTCTCATAAAGAAAAAAGAACATAGGCTTGTTTTCAATTAAATATCAATGGTTATAAAGACTAATTATGCATTCTTTATAAAAACTTGTTTACCACATTCTTCATTCTTTCAATCAGACATATGGGCAATTAAAGTAATCCAGTCAAGAGCAGTGAGTGATTTTCTATCTTTCTTTTGTTGCTTGATTAACATCAATGCCACAGACAATAGCAACTACGTTAGGCTGCTGTCCTTTTAAAACCAAATGCACGGATGCAATGTACTGACACATGTCCGTTATTCTCCCAACCATTTACATTCACATAAGATGTAACCGAGTGTGTTTACGTGAATACTCATCAAAACAGACAATTCAACATCATTTTGTGTGTATTCCTCTGTTTGTGAAATGCGAAAGAGTACTCTTGCGATGTGTGCGCTCTGAAAACTGGACCGAATTGAGTTTTTTTTTTCGTCTGCTCTTCACTTTCTCCCAAATATTGACATTTCTAAAAGTTTCATGAGACGTGCAGCAAATGTATGCTAGCTTATGTCCCAATGAATAGATCATTAGGCTATGTTACAGTTCAAATGTATGCATCTACACTCTTGAAAATAAAGGTGCTTCACGATGACATAGAAGAACCCTGTTTGTCTAAACGGTTCCATAAAGAACCTTCAACATCTGAAGATCCTTTCTGTTTCGCAAAAGGTTCTTTGTGGCAAAAGAAGGTTCTTCAGATTATAAAAAGGTAAGAAAGAGATGGTTCTGTAAAGAACCTTTGACTGAATGGTTCTTTGTGGAACCAAAAATAGTTCTTGTATGGCATCGCTGTGAAGAACCTTTTAAAGCACCTTTATTTTTAAGAGTGTATCCTCCTAACCACGCAGCAGATTTGTTCTGAATGAATCTCTTCCCAAATCATCCCTCCCTAACATTTTCATCTCGTTTTTAATTGTTAGAAAAGACTTCATTTGTTTAATAGATTTTCATCATAGTTTTTGTCATTTAAAACTATTTTTATTTTGTTATTGTCTCATTTTCATCGAAAATTATTACGAAAAATTATTTGTCAACGAAATGAACACTGGTACGACAGTGAAGCTAGAGACTGTGGTTCATAAAGTTTTAAATATAGATATTTTTCATACACAAACACATCAATTTCACTGAGAAGAACTTCATTAACCCTCAGAGCCATGTGGAGCACTTTTTATTATGGATGGATGCACTTTATTGGACTTCAAAATCTCACAACCCATTCACTGCCATTATAAAGCTTGAAAGAGCCAATACAACTCTGATTGTATCTGAAAAAAGAAAGTCATATACACCTAGCATGGCTTGAGGGTGAGTAAATCATGTGGTAATTTTCATTTTTTGGGTGAACTATCCCTTCAACTAGTTGCTTATTAGCAGGCATTTTGGCTGCTTATTAGTACTTATAAAGCACATATTAATACCTTATTCTGCATTACCATATTTTAGATCCCTTAATCCTACCCCATACCTAAACGACTACCTTACTAACTATTAAAAAGCAGCAAATTAAGAGTTTACTAAGGCAAAAGTCATAGTTAATAGTTAGTTAATAGTGAGAATTGGTCCCCAAACTAACAACGAAACTCGCAATATAAACTCGCAAATCTGGTTGTAGGACATATAGTTTTTTTTTAAGCAATTACACGCATGTTGTAAGGAATCAAAGTATCAACCTGAACAAATATTAACTGATTTTATTCAACAAGCTACTGTAGTTCGACTTTTCCCATTCAATAGTTCTGGTCAATAGCTTCTATTGCTACTCTAATGGAACAATCTGATTGTGTGTGTGTGTGTGTGTGTGTGTGTGTGTGTGTGTGTGTGTGTGTGTGTGTGTGTGTGTGTGTGTGTGTGTGTGTGTGTGTGTGTGTGTGTGTGTGTGTGTGTGTGTGTGTATTTAGACAGGCATTGCAGCAGCCTTGGCTATAGCTGCATACATAACCTTCCCTGAGGAAATCTATTCTTTAAATCTAATTCAACCATAGAGCCTTGAACACCCTATGAACATTCAGAAACAACAAAGAAAAAACTAAAGCAAAAGAAACTGCGGCAGTATTTCAGATGCCCACAATGTCCTAACTCAATCGGCTAAATGGCTATTTGTAAAACCAGTGACAAATGAGGTAGACCGAAAGCAGCTTCAATTGTGTTGCTTTCTGAATCTATTCAAGTACAGACAGAGGACATACATTTGTATACAGCACATGCACACAGTCCATATGGCTAAAACAGATTTTGGCAGAAGAGGACTCATGGGATGCCAAGAAAATGACTGGATTTGCAAAGCAAAATTGACCTCTTTCATTTCCTCCCTGGCGAAGTGGACCTCTCGCCCCGTTTTCCATCTCTCATTTATTTTCAATGGGGATATAAACCCAGCTGAAACAGGAAACCAGCATCGTGTGTTTAGAATTAAATAACAGAAAGCCAAACAAGTGCCTTGAGAGATGAATCTGTATCTTTCACTATACAGTATTGTGGGTATTAGTCAGGAAATGCATGTCTGGGCAGAATGTCTATAGCTACAGTAGTTGAAAAGCTAAAACCATGTCAGCAAAGTAGCAGACTTGTCAAATACACTTAAATAAAATGTTTTTAACTCTCTACTTCATGTTTTAAAACACTTAGCCATTAGAAAAGCAAAGTCAAACACACTGACTGAGACACTCGGTATCTCCCTCTCAAAAGTCAAGGACGAACGTTGGCTGAGTCTTGCACTATAGTTGATTGCTAATTTAGGGTGACCATACGTCCTCTTTTACTCGGACATGTCCTCCTTTACCCGGACATGTCCTCCTTTTTGGCTATAAAATTATGTCCGGGGGGATTTTGTAAAATATCATAAAATGTCCGGGTTTTTTTACCTCATTTCACTGACCGTCATTAATTCAACACTTTAAATGCAGCCACTGCCCACCGGCATTATTCTGAGGTACCTGTCTGGTGATGTGAAAGACCCAGTTGTCAAAACAAAACAAACAAGGAGCTGCGCTGCAAGAGATGTGTGTCACTATCATGCCGAAACGCAAATGTAGTTTCACAGACGAATTGCAAAAAAATACCCGATGTTCATTTGTGGTCGTGATAAATGGGAAGCATTGTGCACCATCTGCACCTATGCTGCCCTCCAAAGGCAAAGTGCAGTAACTACACCAACACTGAAACAGAGAAAAATGCCTTTAAAGTTTTTAGGCCAGCTAGTCAAAAATGTTGACACTCTTGTTTCTCGGAAACACTCCCGTTTCTTTGGGACAAAATTGATCAGGAGACTTTGCCACAAGACAAAACAGTTTTCATAAAGTCCATTTTAAGCCTCAATTTTTACCAAATGCGTAGTTACTGCACTTTGCCTTTGGAGGGCAGTATGTGCATCCTGGGGAGGGTGTCCTCTTTTTGGATTCTCAGAATATGGTCACCCTAGCTAATTGTAACTCTAAACACACAAAACGATGCTTTCATCTTGATTTTTTCCCTATGCAAGAAAAGACAGTCACAAAAGTCGTTAATGGCCCACTGACACTTAGTATAAAATGTACAGTTATCTTGAGGTCAGGTTTAACATTACAGCCCACACAATACATCAGATAACCATAACTGAGAGGTAGGTGTAAAACGAGGTATGATGGACATCCTGTGTGGGATCTTGTACTTTTTAAGAATGTCAAAACCAGAACATATCATTTTGGTGGACTGGTTTTGTTTCCTGTGTGGTTACAACTGAATTGTTTGAGACACCTCAAAAACTGTTTGTGGTAAGATGCAATTTCTGGATAGAACCGTAATTTCTATCTACTAGATTTATAAAAGCAGATAAAACCAAACTGCTTAAGACATTCTTTGACACTCTGGTCAACTAAATCCCTATAATAAGTGGGAGACGTCACTGCCAGAAAGTAGGCCATGGGAATTCCCCAAAACTGAGCCGTGTATTGTGCATGTGACCACCGAGATCCTTAGTTACGGGATATTACAGTACAATACTATAGTGGATACACCACAGGACAGAGACTGCTGCTAATCTGCTGAAAAGCCTTATTTCTTTATTCCCGCTGTCTTGTTTATCTTTGCACCATGTCACATCCTGTAAAAACCAATGACTTATTTTACTTATTAGTTATTTTTCTATTTACAATTGAGATCAAAAGTTAACATACACCTTGCAGAATGTGCAAAATGTTAATTATTTTACCAAAATAAGAGGGATGATACAAAATGCAAGTAATTTTTTTATTTAGTACTGACCTAAATAAGATATTTCACATGAAAGATGTTTACATATAGTCCACAAGAGAAAATAATAGTTGAATTTATAAAATGACTTTACATAGAAAGTTTACATACACTTGATTCTTACTACTGTGTTGTTACCTGAATGATCCACAGCTGTGGGTTTTTTTTGTTTAGTGATAGTTGTTCATGAGTCCCTTGTTTGTCCTGAACAGTTAAACTGCCAACTGCTTTTCAGAAAAGTCCTTCAGGTCCCACAAATTCTTTGGTTTTTCAGCATTTTTGTGTATTTGAACCCTTTCCAACAATGACTGTATGATTTTGAGATCCATCTTTTCAAACTGAGGACAACTGAGGGACTCAAATGCAACTATTGCAGAAGGTACTGCATGTTTCCCAGAAGGCAAATAAGTTAAATTTACCCTAATCTTAAAATTCTAAAAGTTTTCACACTCTTAATGCATTGTGTTTCTTTCTGAAGCATCAGTGAGTGTTTGAACTTTTGTAATAGTTGCATACCGTATGAGTCCCTCAGTTGTCCTCAGTGTGAAAAGACGGATCTCAAAACCATACAGTCATTGTTGGAAAGGGTTCAAATACACAAAAATGCTGAAAAACCAAATAAGTTCAGTTCAGGACAAACAAGGGACTCATTAACAACTACCACTAAACAAAAAAATAAAATAAAATAAATAAATAAAAAAACACAGCTGTGGATCATCCAGGTAACAACAAAATATATATATAAAAAAAAAATTAAAAGTCATCTACGACACAAAAGAAATGGCTAACAAAGTTACAAGAAATCTATTAGCCAAAGTAAGACATGATTGTATTTTCAAATGTTTTGCTGACAATTAAAAATATGGAGTCAGCAGCTCCTTTTATTCATATCACAAGCTGGAACACCACACTCTCCTAAACATAACGGAAGCTAGAAATGTTGATATTTCTTTTACACAAACACATCAATTCACTTCAGAAGGCCTTTATTAACCTCCTGGAGCCGTGTGGAGCACTTTTTGTGATGGATGGATGCACTTTATTGGACTTCAAAATCTCAAAAGACATTCACTGCCATTGTAAAGCTTGAAAGAGCCAAAACATTTTCATAATCGCAATTGTATTCGTCTGAAAGAAGAAAGTCATATACACCTGGGCTTAAGGGTGAGTAAATCATGGGGTAATTTTCATTTTTGGGTGAACTATCCCTTTAAGGCTTGGCTGATTTTATGTCAAAACTTTCTGAATGACTTTTTTAAACATCTGACAATGATCCCTATGTGAACACACAGTGAACCAGAAGGTATGAGCATGCTATATGTGTGTCATGCGCTTCCATTGGCTCAGCGCCCCACACACGTCAGGCATTTGTCAGATATTGAGAAGCTCATAGCGTGCAGCTGGTCCCGTGACATACAGTTTGAGATGTAAATGTGCCTGCCAAAGTAAAATGTCAATCAATCAAGCCATCATCTCTGAATTGCTCTAGTGTGGACAAGTATTGTTTGCAATTGATTGTAGTCCAGATAAAGTATCACAACACAAGTACAGAAGAGAAAAAGACTGTTATTCAAATCAAATCCACAAGAGCTTACCAGCCAGCTCTGGGAAAGATGGTGACATTGCTGTCATGATTGAATATATTTCAAGAGTAAGAACGAAGCTAAAATTGCTTTGTTTCTGACATTTACCATTTTTGTATTTAAAAAAATAAGTAGTATTGTTTAAACTGCATTTTTTAACCACTATTAGTTCACTTAATAAAGCTAAATTACAGAAGATATTAGGATTTCAGAGATATTAATTTAATCTTGCACAGCTTTGCTTCTCAAATAAAATTGTTTTGTTTTTTGTTTAGATATTATTATCAGAAACAAAACAAAACTATAATATTTTTTTCAGTGTGAATGCTTCAAATGCGCCTTTCAGATGGAGTAAAACAGCCTTTACAAGGTCTTCTTAAACCATCAAACCATCTACTGTTTGTTACCACGGTAACAAGAAGTGAAGAACTGAATATTTATGTTTCAGTGCGATTATTTCAGGTACTGGCTGCTGAGGTCAAGAAGGTTCAAAAAACAAATGAATGAAATGTATGCTCTGTGCCCTCCATGTGCTTTCGATAGCAATTTTGTTTCTTCGCTGTGACTGTAAGCACTGGAACACTCGCATGAGTCAGAGCAGCATGTAACATTCACGAGGAGGCAATGTGACAAGCAGGATGAAGAATCTGATTTATCCATGACATTCTGATTAATTAAGTTGCTAGCGCAGAGCTGAGCTGACAACCGGGCCTGAATGAGACACTTGCAATTACAGTATGCATTCAGTGTGAAACACCTCATGGCCTTTGATCACATCATATAAAAAATCCTGGTGGGACTTACTGCAAACTTTAAAGGGGACATCGGATGCAAAATTCACTTTTACATATGTATATAAATGTGTTTTAGCAGTGTGTGGACACAACTACCCTCCAATGATAAAAATCCATTAACTTCTTTTTTTTTTAAATCCCAAAGAACCTAAACAGTCTCAATTATCAAGCCGTTTTGTTTTTTTGAGCAATATGATTCATACTGCTCAAGCCCACTCACGACCGCTGCGCTGACAGACTGTCCCGTATTAGCATATTTCTGCCCTCAGTTGTACGCTGTCTGCCATTTTCTCAGCACTCAAGCAGCTGTAAAACTAAAAAAAAAGAAAAAGAAATGCAGGTGTTTTGTATTTGAATGTAAAAGAGTCTTCATTTTCTTCCAGCATCAGAGCCACTGAGGACGCAGAGGATTATTTTAGTTTTTGATGGTAACGTGCCACCGAATACTCCGAAAAATGTATTTGAGGGTTGGAGTGATCATTATCATTAAAAAAAAAAAACAAGCACCGAAACGGGTCGCTGTGAATAGAGCCGTTTTTGACAAGGTAAAAAGGTGTTGTTTTACACAACCTCTAGGGAATTTTTAACCAAAGTATGTTGCAGACATTTCATGAAGGCCCTAAAGAATCATACCAACTTGTGGAAAATGGGTTTCAATGTCTCCTTTAAAGGATTACTTCACTTCCAGAATAAAAATTCCTGATAATTTTCTCACCCCCATGTCATCTAAGATATTCATGTCTTTCTTTCTTCAGTCGCAAAGAAATTAAGTTTTTTGAGGAAACCATTCCAGGATTTTTCTCCACATAGTGGACTTCAATTGTGCTCAATGGATTTAAGGTTAAAAATGCAGTTTCAATGCATCATTAATATTTATACACTTTTTAACCACAAAGGCTCGTCTTGTCTAGCTCTGTGATGCGTATGCGTATTGTGTGCACTCCAGTTCAAGACAGTTAAGGCATGTTGAAAAACTCATTTTCTCCTCCAACATCGCTGTTTTACCTTCTTTTATATATAAAGAGAGAATAATCTTCTTTGCACGTTTACTGTGTAAACACTGGGTCTGTACTTCTGCAGCGATGTAGGGCGGTTTTGAAGTTGGTCGAGAAAATGAGATAGGAGGTTTTTCGACATACCCTAACTGTATTGAACCAGAGTGCACAGAGTACGCATGCGCATCACAGAGCTAGACAGGATGAGCATTTGGTTAAAAAGTATTACAATTTTGTTTCGCTAGATAAGACCCTTATTTCTTGGCTGGGATTGTGTTGCTGCACTGAAACTGCATTTTTAACCTTCAATCCATGGAAGTCCACTATATGGAGAAAAATCCTGAAATGTTTTCTTTAAAAAACTTAATTTCTTTGCGACTGAAGAAAGAAAGACATGAACATATTGGATGACATGAGGGTGAGTGAATCAGGAAATTTGTATTTTGGAACTGGAGTAATCCTTTAAGGCTGCTCTTTTAATTGCATAGTGAAAACAACGTGGACATCATGGACTGAGAAAGTATAATTGATGTCAAATAATCTGCACAATGTTTGTGGCCGATACATAGCTGCGACAAAGTCTGAAGAGTTTTAAGGTGAGGTGCATCGGTGAGGTGCCAATTCAAATATCTAAATCCAATTATAATGGACTCATCAGCTGACCCTCATGTCGCTCCAAGCCCGTATGACCTTTTGAGTGTTTGACAACAGCATCTTGTATAGCATTAGGTCATGGAACTAAGCTGGATATGAATCATAAGCTATTGCTCAATTTGAATTCCTAATGAGAAATGTCATATCCACAAAAAACAACAATGATACTATGGTCAATTTTTATAACTGTATAAAGAACTTGAGAACAAAACACTACTGTGCAAAAGTCTGAGGTCAGTAAGATTTGTTTTAATTAGGGAACCATGGGTATTAAGACTTGTATGGCTTAATATAACATAAATGATACTAATCTAATACTGAAATATGTAGTAGAAAACCCATGAAAGATTTACGTTATTTAAAAAAATCCACATCGTTTTATACATATTTTGGACTTTGGGGGACGGCACTACCTCTTGCAATTTTTACCACAACACAACTCGGAAAATAAAATACTGATATGATGACTACAGCTACTGAAAGGGCTTACATATCGAAACATCAAGTGAAATCCATGCTGAGAAACTCCTTCAGTGTCTGCGGCGTCATGACAAGAGTCGGCATGATTACATCCTGCCAGGATGGCATCTAGCGTTTCTTGTCTCTGCCGTTTGTAAGCTCTTTCAGTAGCTGTGTTCAACTAAAAGCCTCTAGGACATCAGGGCTAAAGTGGAGAGAACAAAGACGCTGGTCTTTAGGAAGTTTTATTCGTCCACAGGCATCTTTCTATTCTTTTCTCCTCTTCTTATCGCTAAGAAAAGCAGTGAAGACTTGCATCGCTTCTCTTGTTGCCCTCCGACTAAAAATTAAAATTAAAGGTTGCACAATGTGGCACCGTAACAATATTTTATTTTCTGAGATGTCTTTACATCATTTACAATATATTAGGCCCTTAGTTTGAAAATTCTTGGTTTACTGATGGAACAAGAAAGAAGAAATAACAAAGTTACAGGTTGCAGGGTTGTGTAAGAAAATGCAAAGACCTGCTTTAAGTGTCTGAGTCAGATCACGTTAAGTTCGAATAAACATTGTAAAAGCCTCTCACATGTTTTCACAATGTAAAGGCACATCCTTACCTCACCTTGATCTGCAGTGCCCACTATCCCTAAAGTAAATCTGCCATTGAGTTTCTGTTTGCTAATGATGCAAAGGACACATCAGATTGGTGGCGGTAATGTAACACAAATCCAATGTTTGAATCTGCACTTACAACAACCCCTGATCCCCTCTGAGTCTACAAAACACAGACATTAGGTCCATAAGGTCCATGGCACCAGCAGGCTAAGCATTAGATTTAGGGGTTAGCTGGGGCTTAGCAAGACTCTAGGTTCTGAGGAAGAAATGGAGAGCATGGAGGGGGAAACATACAAACATAATCTACCTAGAGTTTCATGCTTATACATTCTTGGTAAACATATAGACGGGGAGGAGTTGGATTTAGGTCCTCTGGCAATATCCCAAGAGCTTCTGAGAGGTACTGTGAGCATGTGATCAGGCCAAAAAAACAACAGTAAACAGTAAACAGTAAACATCGGATTCACAGCCAACATGTTCTAAATACTGCAGAGCTCCTACAAACCCCACTGAGACACAAGAAAAGCAATATATTCAAAAATATACTCAATGATATGATTCATCATTTAATCACAGCAGTATTTTCCGGGGGGAAAACAATGAGGCTTTTTAAATGAATGAATTCTTATTATGGTCATGGCAGTAAACTTGGGCACATCAATTTATATTAAATACAACTAAAAATAATTAAAAATATAGTGACAAACAGCAGTATTTAAGGGAGAGATTTTTCTTCATCCCTCATTTTACACTAAGACATTAAAATAAGTTTTATTAATTACAAAATAATACCCTAAACATGTTTTTGACCAGCTGAACACTACTCATTTCATCTTTACAATAGGCACCATAAATCATTACTCTAAGTGAATGAATAGCTAGATATGTCAGAGCTTTATCAGTTTGGCATTTACAGTATTCATTCCCTCTTAAGTTCAAAAGTGCCATGACGTTTTTTGTCATTTATTTGAAAGTAGAGATAATGACGGTGAAAGTTCACATACTAATGTATACATGTTGTCAGCCCTAAAGAGAAAGACATTGTACTCCAATAAAACATCAAATGTAATTATATCATGCTGTATTTTCCAACACATTCCAGAATATGAAATATTGCAGTTTGGAATCCCTGACAATTATACATTACTATTTGCATAATTATTCAAAAAAATGTTAGTTAATGTTAGCAATTTCTACCTGATTTCAGCAAGGATACATTAAACTGAACAAAAGTGATAGTAAAGTCATTTATAATGTTAGAAATGTTTTACAGTTCACAGTTTCAAAAATGTTAAAATAAATCAAGCCGCACTGTTTTCAACACTTTTCATGAGTCCTGAACAGGTAAACTGCCTGCTTTTCTTCAGTAAAATCCTTCAGGTCCCAAAAATTATTTGGTTTTCCAGTATTTTTGCATATTTAAACCCTTTCCAACAATGGCCGTATTTATTTTGAGATCCATCTTGGGACAATTGAAGGACTCATATGAAACAATTACGGTAGGTTTAAACGCTCACTGATGCATTAAGAGCCGAGGGTGAAAACTTTTGTACAGAATGGAGATGTGATTTTTCTTTTTTTGCCTAAATATAATATTTTTTCATTAATTAGTACTGCCCTTTAGAAGATAATTACATGTTTCTCAGAAGACAAAATAAGTTACATTTACCTTGACCTTCAAATTCAGCAATAACAACAGCATCAATTCAGCCAAGACCAAATACATTAGCATTATCATATCCATTACCATGCTAAAATCTTCAAGGAGTTGTCATGATAGAAATGTATTTATCTTGACTCAGAATGTGAAAGCATATTCACACATTCCCTGGTTAAAACACAACTCGTATTTCTGCTAATTAGTGAAAGTCTAGTGCTGTTTTGTACAATACACACACAGTTCTCACTCTAGAGACACAGTATAGCAAACAAGGTTAAAGTCAATACAGATCAATGCACAATCCAGTGTAAATGGATCTATAGGGAGATATCAGTTCTCTGTAGGGACCTTGATGTACACAAGCAAACACGTACACACAGGGTGACACTGAGTTCACTTCTCTTTAGGAATTGCAGTAAACATCCAGCTGAGTTTTCAGTCTGTTTATAGCCCCTGTTGGTCCTGTTTTTAAAGTATTTTAGCTTTTTTCTGTGACAAGATACTTTTTCAGACAAGTAGTTTTAATGTCATATTACAGCTGAGGTCAAACGTTTACACCCCCTTT
The DNA here is from genome assembly GCF_049309525.1 of Garra rufa. Taxonomy (NCBI): domain Eukaryota; kingdom Metazoa; phylum Chordata; class Actinopteri; order Cypriniformes; family Cyprinidae; genus Garra; species Garra rufa. Next base: position 36,817,185 of record NC_133361.1, on the reverse strand, counting down.
TCAGAATCTGCAAAATGTAAATTATTTTACCAAATTAATAGGGATCATACAAATTGCATGTTATTGTTTATTTAGTACTGACCTAGGATATTGCACATAAAATATGTTTACATATAGTCCACCAGAGAAAATAATAGTTGAATTTACAAAAATGACCCCATTCAAAAGTTTACACACTCTTGATTCTTGATTCTGTGTTGTTACCTGAATGATCCACAGCAGTGTTTTTTGATAGTGACAGTTGTTCATGAGTCCCTTGTTTGTCCTGAACAGTTAAACTGCCTGCTGTTCTTCAGAAAAATCATTCAGATCCCACAAATTCTTTGGTTTTCCAGCATTTTTGTGTATTTGAACCCTTTTCAACAATGACTGTATGATTTTGAGATGCATCTTTTTACACTGAGGACAACTGAGGGACTCATATGCAACTATTACAGAAGGTTCAAATGGTTACTGATGCTTCAGAAGGAAAAAACAATTGCATTAAGAGTTGGGGGTGAAAACCTTTGAACAGAATAGTGCTTTGTAAACTTTTCTTATTTTGCCTAAATATCAACTTTTTCCATTAAGTACTGCCCTTCAAAGGCTACAGAAGATAGTTACATTTCCCAGAAGACAAAATAAGTTACATTTACCCTGATCTTCAAATTTAAAAAGTTTTCATCCCTGGCTCTTATGCTGCGTTCCAGGCAGGTTTTTGAGCCCGTAAATCACGGCTTAAAACCACGACTCACGACTTTGTAGCATTCCAGGTAAGTCACACCAAACTGCCTGAGTGCATTTATTATTATTATATTATTATTAATTTGATTGCAACGTTATATTGTCCTAAAGTCTATTTTTCCACTGTGTACCACTTGCATAAACACCGCACCTGTAAGGGCTGTCATTGTTGTTTCGCAGGCTATGTGACGTCAGAGCTCGGAACTGGGAGTACATCGATCTAGTACGAGTTCACGGGTGGGAAGTCACGGGCTTGACTGCCGTTCCAGTGCACTTTCACAGGTAGAAGTTTGGAAAAACACGAATAACGGGTTGCCTGGAACGCGGCATAAATGCATGTTTTTTTCCTTCTAGAGCAGTGGTTCCCAACCACGTTCCTGGAGGCCCCCCAACACTTCATGTTTTCCATGTCTCCTTAATCAAACACACCTGATTCAGATCATCAGCTCATTAGTAGAGATTCCAAGTCCTGAAATGAGTGTGTCAGACAAAAGAGAGATGAAAAATGTGCAGTGTTGGGAGACCTCCAGGAACGTGGTTGGGAACCACTGTTCTAGAGCATCAGTGAGCGTTTGAGCTAAACACCAAAACTAAACTAAACAAAAAAACACAGCTGTGGATCATTCAGGTAAAGACATAATGAATCAAAGGGATGTAAACTTTTGAATGGGGTCATTTTTATTATTTTCTCTTGTGGACTATATGTAAACATCTTTTATGTGAAATATCTTATTCAGGTCAGTACTAAATAAACAATAACATGCATTTTGTATGACCCCTTTTATTTTGGTCAAATAATTTCAGAATTTTGCAGATTCTGAAACTTTTGACCTCAACTGTATATTGTGTACTCAGCTCTGCAGCTGAACAACCTGGGGTAATAATCAAACATTTGCTTCAGAAATGTCTTCTCGCTCTCAAAATTGAACGTATTCAAGTGTGTAAAAAAAAAAAAAAAAAAGTAAAAAGCTCAGTTTTCACAAAAACGCAGTTTCAGTGCGAAGGAAAGGCAAAAACGAGCATTTTTAAACTAACCCAAAGTCAGCAAAAACTACTGAAAGTGGCACTGTTACATTACAGCGATTAGTCTACATACAGTAGAGGTCAAATGGCTGTTAACTACAGGAGCTGTATTACTCATAATGAATAAGTACTCAGTGCATTTCTATATGTGTCTGTGTTTGCCCAAATCACTTTCAGCCTATACTTTGTCTCCATGGAGCTCGAGGTGTGGCACCATTGTATGTGTCGCAGCACATAGTTATGTTACCAACTTAACAGACACATGTCACACTATAGCAGAAAGACAAACACATAGTTGTGAGGGAAAACAGGAGGGTGAGGGCATGACAAACCTGACAAACACATAAATCACACCGCTGGAATATATATACACACGCTGTCTTCCTCTTTCACATATACATGCAGACTCGCAAAGACTCACACAGGATCAACAATCTGCAAGAGGTGAATGAGGGGGCAGAGGGAGGCCAGTGAAACGCGATCCGCTTCAATCTTCTGGTTACAGTGCTGTCGCTGAAATGTGAAATGGCTTTTTGGGGAGATGCAGGGGTCACAGTCTGACCCTGGGGACATTTCCACTGCACCTGTGCTGCTCTTTACATAAACCGCTACTCTATATAGTCACTGACACTTCATACGCTCATGGCACACAGTACCGCACGTTCATTTAATGTGCATTTAATATACCGAAGCATTCCGGGAAAAGGAGGGTTTGTGCATTTTTGTCGACTGAACGTAGACCGCACAAGCAATTGTGAAATAAACTGAATGTACACTGCGCAAGAAAATACGAAGTAAACAAGCAAAATTAGGTCGGCTGTTGGCAGGCTTACAGAACTGTATGATACTGATATTCTGACACCATCTGTGTGCAATGCAGTCAAGAAATATGATATTTTCTCTCTACATCAGGCATTTGTTCTAATCATGCCATCTGAGATCTTGTTTTAGCCAAGGGGGATAAAATAATTGAGAACAGTGATTTGAGCCCTCAGATGTGACTCAAAGCAAATGACCGATGTATCATGAATGCATGTCATACAATCTGTCAACAGTGAATGTTTGACATTAGTCACACTAATAACACATGGCTTGATAGATCAGTAATACATACTTTTGATTTTATTGTACATGTTTATTATGTGATATGGGGGAAAGGTGAACCTGTTATAGTCTAGTTTTACACTACCGTTCAATACCATTTCTATCTTTTTGAAAAAAGTCATTTTTGTTCACCAAGGCTGCATTAATTTTGATCAAAAATACAGTAAAAACTAATATAGTGAAATACTATAATATAAAATAACTGTTTCCTATGTTAAAGGGGTCATCGGATGCTCATTTTCCAAAAGTTGATATGATTCGTTGATAATGAGAAGTCTTTAACATACTTTTGTTGAAAATTTCTCAATGGTAGTGTAAAAAACCCCTTATACTCACTTCTACTGTGGGTGAAGCTGCATCACGAATGATTCACACAAACATAGACGCATATGTAGACCAGGATCGGCTTTCCTTTCAAAAACGAAAGTAAAACTAATCCTCATCTTCAGCGGCTTAGACGTCGGAAGTAAATGACGACTGCTATGTTCATTATTACATCCAACAACACCTGTTTCAGCTCGGTGAGGGCGGGTCTAGGGTAAGGCGCTCATGTCAATTAACTAAGGTGGGAGCGGCCTCTGTTGGTGTGTCGTCACACCGACAAGAAGCTAAGAATGACCTGATTTTAAAAGGAGGACATTACTTTTAAAGATTAAAAGAATACCACTAAGTGGATTTTTTTCATTGTATAGTGTTTGTGTACACAAACTGCCAACACACATTAATGTTCAAACATGTAAAAGTGAGTTTTGCATCCAATTACCCCTTTAAAATATTTAGATATGTAATTTATAGGGCTGGGTTTTGACACAAACTCCACAATTTGATTCAATTCTGATCCACAAGCTTGCAAATCGATTAAATTTCTGATTTGATATAGATTTTTTGGGATATATATCAGGCACAGTACATGCCAAATTTTCTCAAGGAAAAGAAGATCTCTCAACTAATGTTGTAAAATATACACGAGAGACAGTTGGTACTAAAGTACTATAATACTGAAGGTTAAAATTAACTGACTTGTATACAAACACTTAAAATACACAAAATTAAGTTTTTATAATAATGAAGTTATAATTACAAAATTATATTTTTACTCCAATTTCTTTTTTTAAATATAAACATTTAAATGGTGGGTGTCATAAAAACTTCACAGATTTATTTAAAGATAAAGTAAACATTGAAGAACAGTAGAAATTACAATTAATATGTTGTATGGTGCACATTTTTAGCAAAACGCTCCTCTGTAGAGTTAATTTTTCTATAGTTTATGGTCACCAGCGAATGTTTTTTTCTAAGGTAAATGTGATGTTACATGACATATTGTTTAGAAGCTGTTATATTGAAATCTTTTCGTGGTTAAAACACTGATTGAGTGATCACATGAGACAGTATACAGACTTTGGTAAGTTGTACTCTTTCTTTTGACATACCTTTAGATGTTTATTCACATTTATTTTGTGCTGTAACTGGTATTAGAGGAAATGATCTGTTCACGTTCAGGCGCTTATCTGTCACTCCACACTAAACAGTGGGAAAACAACATTTATTGTTGGAATGCTGTAATAAAATTGTCAGAATTTGAACTCTGAATCTTGGCTTCACATCAAAAGTAATAAAGCACAAAGCTTATTGTGATTTAATAGACTAATTGATTCTTGGGATTTAGGAAGTGATAAGCATTAAAAATTGAGAAATCAATAATTATATTTTTTTTATCCAGCCCTAGTATTTTATTCCTGTGATGCAAAGCTGATTTTTCAGCTTCAGTCTTCAGAGTCATGTGACGCTTCAGAAATGATGTGCTGCTCAATTATTATCAATTATCCATTATCGATACTGAAAACAGTTGTGGTGCTTAATATGAATATTTAATATAAACTGTGATACATTTTTCCGGATTCTTTAAGTTCAAAAGAACAACATTTTTTGAAACATGAATCTTCTGTAAAATTATAAATGCCTTCACTGTCACCGGATCAATTTATTGTGCCCTTACTGACCCTTACTTAACTTACTGACCCCAGAGTTTTGAATGGCAGTGTAACTTACACACATTCTCACTAAGAGGTAACCTAGTATTTGCAATTTCAGCAACTTCAAACTCTGAAAAGGGTGTCCAAATGACCCAGTTTGGTTGCTATTATCCATCACATAGTCTGTTCACACTTCTTCCATCTGGAAAATGTTTAGGAACCACTCATGCCAAAATACTTTACATCACTAAACTGTTACTTGGCAAGCTGCCAAACTAGTACATCCTGTCTGGATTTCCCATTCCTTTATCCCTCCGGCGGTTTAATATGAAATACAATAGAACAAGACTTTACACTTACAGCACTAGAGATGTACCAAGATAAACAAGGCTCTGCTATAGTGACATACACTCTTAAAGAGATAGTAGGCTGAAAACTCTGCCATAAAATATCATTACCCCTTTAAATTACTATCAAATGATGATCTATAGATCTTTTAAAACAAACTAGCACAAACATCCAATATTTAATAACCAAAAATGCCAAGAAGTAATACTGTGCATCACTACCCACAGCCCATATTTGAGGTCATTTTTAATCATCAGTGTTTCATATTGGATTTCATATTGTAGGCCTGAGAATATAGCACTTTAATGTGCTCCCCTCTTTGTTGTTCGTGCTTTTTATTGGTTGCTTATTTGTGCAGTCCTCAGGGGTAACTGAGAAGTTACTTCGATATTGGCTCATTATGCCCACAAGTCCAAACATATTTAAATAATCCAACCGCAAAACAATACATACATTATGTAGCTGCAAATGCGCAAAAATACATTTGCAGTTTTGCACATGGCATATATTAGTAAAATGATTAATGTGCAGGCATGAGGGGAAACAACTAATGAGGATCAATGTAAAATACAATGTACAAGAAACAAAGAGGCACAAAATGACACAACTTCTGTTGTTTTGTGCTATTTGAATTATTTTGCAGAACTCAAAATTCTCTCTGCAACCACTTCCTTCCTCCAGTGACACAATCAAACTGGCTTCTGTTTTCCTAACACTGATACCAACTGCCAACAAGTGGGCACTACAAGATGAGACTGAATAAAACAGATTTCCAAGAGCAGTTACATAAAACTTACATTAAAAGAAGGCTGTGAAATTAATCTGAAACCTTTTAACAGAGTGAACTGAATAATCCCAATACTTTAGCAATTCTCAGCAATAGAGTAAAATCTTAAAAATCTTCTTCATTATTTAATGTCTGAGAAATATAGGAAATCATTCTGGAACATATTTATTCATGTTTAAATGTATATATAATTTTAGATTTGTGATTTTGTGCTGAATATGGTCTATCAGGGTTCTGTTGCCTCTTTGTACTTTACTACTATTAGTAATAATTTCCAATAAAACACAGCGGCATCACATCTTTGATGTCTAATAGCATTATAACATTTCATGACTGATTGATTAGTAAGCTTTGACTGATGAGTTTATGGTGCACTTATCTCCACCATCATGCTTACATAAACTTTCTATAGAATGCTATCATGTCTTATTTGCATGCATTTTTGACCTTGAAGTTGTTAAAGTGTAGGGCTGCTTATTGTACTCGGGTTCCTTTGTTCCAGTGTTATAAAATGTGAAGATAAAATCACAGTGTAAAAAATAAAGTACATTTATTTCTACATAAAAACACTTTATTTGTTAAATAGATCAAAATTGACTTAATGTTGACTTAAAATTGGCCTAATGTTATTTGGGATGAACTTTTTGGGAACATTTTGAATTACGGTACTGTATACTACTTTAGCAAAACCATATTTATTCAGTAAGAATGCATTAAATCACAGTTCCTACAAAAATATTAAGCAGCAACTGTTTTCAAAACTGGAAGACTGCAGTAATGGCTGCTAAAAAAAATTCAGCTTTGCCATCACAAAACTAATTTTTAAATATATTCAAATAGAAAACTATGGAAGCCTGCTTCCACCACTGAAAAAAAAAAAAAATAATAATAATAATAATTTTCAATGCAAACTCCCAATCAGAATTGTAATACATTAGCAACTTTAATAGGTCAGAACTGCATAATATAAACTCCCAACTGTGAGTTGTAAAGTCAAAATTGGGAGATGTAAACTCAAAAATAGCAAGTTATAAAGTCAGAGAAAAAAGAGTCACAATTGTGAGATACAAACCCACAATTTTGACAATTTTTCAGTTTATCTCGAAATTGTGGCCATTTTTCTCAGAATTGCGAGTTTATATTGTTCATATAGATATAACTCGCAAATATAACTTTATAACATGCAATTGCTAGTTCCAAATCGTGAGATATAACAAGATATAAACTCGCAATACGGAGAACATGTCAGTCTTTTTTTTTCTCCCTCAAAATTGGACTCGATACTGAGAGATTATCTCACAATTCTGAAAAAAAAGTCAGAATTGCAAGTTTATATCTTGAAATTCTGACTTTAGAACTTGCAATTGCACATTTTTATCAAGTAATTCTGAGAAAAACTCAGAAATGTGAGTTTATACCTCGCAATTCTGACTTTATTTCTTGCGATTATTGGTTTATATATCATGTAATTCTGAGGAAAAAAAAGTCAGAATTGTGAGATAAAAATTTACAATAACCTTTTTATTCAATGGCGGAAACAGGCTTCCATAGAAAACAGTTATTTCATTGTTAATAATATTTTACAACATAACTGTTTTACTGTATTTCTGATCCAATCAAAGCAGTTTTGGGACTTTCGCAAACAATTAAAAAATCTTACCGACCACAAACTTTAAAACAGTGCACTGTATGTTTTCATATAACAATAAATTCTTATCTTAAAAGATCAAGGGTGAATTTAATCATTAAATCATATAATAATAACATGCACCACATATGTAAAAATCTGTCTACACTACAACAGAACCTCATTTGTAGTGACCACAAGTATGTTAATATAATCATTAAGACTTGCTGTGATAATAGTTGATGATAGCTGTTCATTAACTCTTGTCTCAAGGTCAGACCTCTGTGGTTTAGGAGGAGACACTCAGTGGCAATTAATGTCCGTGGGACCATATCCATCTGTCACCGATTTCAATTAAAAAATCTAATTAGCAGCAACAACGGTGTCCTGTTGTTTGGTCAACCAAAAATTGCTTAGCGGTGATCAAAGGGTCTTATTCAATACAAAAATATCCATGGATTTGCATGTTACATAATTTACTGCGATGGATCCTACAGTATAAAGAATCCAGGAGAAAATGTGTCTATCACATAGGAACCAATTACAGCTTCACTCACAGATATCAACTAATCCATGGTATAATTGCAGAAGCTTATTTTCTAGCTAACAGCGTGACATGCTAACTAAAAAGAAAAGAACAATAGATTAAAAGGACTAAACAGCAACATGAATGCAGTTCTGTACTTTTCAAAGACAAAAGCCTCAGCATTCAGCACACTGGTTTTGATCAAAACAAAGGATTTTCAGTGAGCAGAAATCAAAATGTGCCAAACTATAAATACCTGCCTGTTCACAATTTGTGATTCAATAAAATATGTGCACAAAATGAAGTGCATGTTTTTTTGTTTTTTGGGGGGTTATGAAGCATATGACCTGTAAAAAAGATCCCATGAGAAAGTTGGGAAGCACTGATCTACTGAAGAGAGAATGTCAACAATATTTGCAATACATTTAAATTAAATGTGAAATTGCAATAGGTACAATAAGATGCACTCTTTAAATTGAAGGCTCCTTATTGGCATCGATGGTTCCATGAAGAACCTTGAACATCCAAATGCAGTAAAGGTTCTTTACAGTTCAAAAAGGTTATTTAGATTTTTAAAATGTTCTTCAAAATGGTTCTTTTAAGAACTGTTCACTAAAAGGTTCTTTAGGGGACCAAAAATGGTTATTCTATGGCATCATCACAAACTGAAGTGAAATTGTCAAGACAATATATCTCTATTAACAGAAGACGGTATAAAACTTTTTTTAATCACCAATATTTAACAGCAACTTTTTAGTTACAGTCAAACTTGTCAGCATGAATATGGAGTCCAATGAATAAAGTTCTGATGACTTGAAAATGTAGGTTTGACAAAAAACCCAACAGGATTTTTCCATTGGCATTTTGAATTATTGCAGATAAAGGGTTCTGCAACCAAAAAAAGCTTATGATTTTTACACATTTTGTTCATCAAGATACATTTTATTCATCATTCATCTTCACAAATGAACACAACGTTTAAGATCTTTGAAACTGAAATGTAATTGCTGTAAGTAAAAAGCTAAATGTAGGCTTGATCACGACATCAACATCACCTCCATCAAGCTACCGACAACTCATTCAATATCTAGTTTGTAAGAGCAAGTAGATGAGTTTACCCGTCGCGAGATGACATTTAATGCCCCCAACCATAAATATGTAGAGATGACACATTCAACGTCAATGCGTCCGCCATCTTGAAATGGCCAGTGTGTTGTCACAGAAATGAGTCAATGAGTCTTCCAAGATGCCACATTGCACACCATCTGGTTGTAAAAACCACTGAAGAAATGGGAAAACCTTTCACAGATGAGAATATGTTCTTTTGTTTTTTTATATCTATTAACTCAATATTGCAAGTTTTAAAATGATGCTAACTTTTTAATATCAGGTTATTGAGGTAGTTTAGCATAATGTTGAGCCTGTCTCAGATAAAACAACCCAGCTGCTGAGTTACAGTCAGATCGTGGGCTTTTTGCATCTTCTACAGGATCTACAGCAGTTCTCGGGTGCCACCGACCATGGGTGTTCCTGCAGAATAATAATGTTTATCTTTTGAATATTGCTGTTGCTCTATAATTCTGTGTGTGAGCCCAATTTTATGACAGCAATATAATACTTTTTTTAAACAATAGTTGATTTAAATAAAACAACACAGCATGTCGGGTAAAAACATTTAACCCAAAATAACCCAGCAGGTGTTCTGTCAAATATTTACCCAGCTCTGGGTTGCTGTAATGTGTCGTGTAGACGAGATGATCGACAAAATACAAACAGAAATAGGAATTTAATAGAAATCTTCAAGAAGTACAAGGCAGGAACAGGCAGGAACTCAGACAACTTTGGCACACACAACATCAACATAACATCAAGGACCGACAGGGAACTGAACTCAAAGACAGACTCTTAAAGACAAACTAATCATTAAACACAGGTGATGGGAATAATCAAAGACAGATGCAGGGAATAACAATAACGAGGGTTAAACCAAATTATAACAAAATGACAGGGGGAGACCAAATGAACAGACAAGAATGTAACATTACGCCCCCCTCCGGAAAGGCGCGTCCTCGCGCCGTAGAAAAACAAAACAGACAAGAGGGGCGGAAAACCAGAAAAACAGAGTCAATGAGGGAGGGGGCTTCAGCGGAGGACGCAATCGAAGGAGGGGGACCAAAACAAAAGTCCAAGGGGCAAAAAAGACAGTCAAAGGGGGCAACGACGGTGGGAGGAGCCAGGGAGGAAACAGGAGGGACCTGAAGCTGGAGAGACTAAGCAGGACCCAGATTGCAGCCAGGATGACGGCCCACGGTGGAGCCAACGGAGGGAGGAGCCATGGTGGAGGAAGGACCGCCGACTCCAGGGGACCGTCCGACAGAGGCGGAGCAGCTGGTGAAGGAACCCGAGGCGGAGATGGAGAGCCGAGGGACCAGGGCGACACCGCGGAACCGGAGGGCCAAGGTGGAACTTGAGGCTCTGATGACCGAGGCGGAGGTGGAGTTCCGGAGGTCCACAGTGGAGCCGGAGCGACAGAGGACAAAGGCGGCGCTGAAGGGAAGGAGGAGCCTGACAGAGCCGGAGGGACAGAGGGATGAGGCGAAGCCAGAGGAGTGGAGTCCCGAGGCGGCGGATGGTCGACGACTGACCAAGGCGGAGCCGGAGGGACGATGGAGCCCGGTGGAGCTGGTGGGCCGATGGGGGACGGTGGAGCTGAGGGCGTACAGAGCCGTGCTGGAACCGCAGGGTTGGAGGGCCGAGGTGGAGATCTGGGCTGTGAGGTAGGCATGGGCCGGTATAAGATTCTGACGGTATGATAACCTTGGATAAAAATATCACGGTTTCACGGTATTACTGTATTGTAATCACTGCTCTACAATGTTACATTTAAATGTCTGGGTAAAAAAAACAACCTTTTTTTCCCCAAACGGATTACAGTATATTTTATTTTAGGAAACATATAGAACATTTTGTAACATGGAACAGAAGGCAAAATAATTAAAATAAATAATTGAATCTTCTTAATTAAATTAAATTGCAGTCACTTGTGTTAAAGGTGCCCCGTGTAATATTTAAGATGATCTCTAGACAGTGGTGCAATAACTATGTTTTCAGGGGTGCATAAAGACCTTAATTAACCATTATGTTTTCATTAACATAGAATCAGCTTGCGAAAAAAACACTGACACAATGATGAACAAGTAATATTCACAATAACATAGTTTTATTGAATGATAAAGTTAATATAATTCCTTAAATTACATTTTAAAAGAAATCTCACTATTCGTTGCTGTCAAAAAAAAAGGTGAGATTTAAATCCTGTATCGGCTTCCGTAGTTCTGTAAAGGGAGGGGTGAGCGGTACTCTGCTGCAATTCACAATCTCGCCGCTAGATGCCACAAAACCTACACACTGCACCTTTAACGTGACAGAAGGCTTAAAAGCAAAGACGTGATTTCACTTTAACTTAATTGTTGTGCTAAAGTTCACAGAAACGTAAAATTAGTACATATAGTCTGCTATTCCCCACTCTGTGTTGTGGGGGTTCACCTCCTTTGGCCGTCCTGAACTTATATTACTGCTGAATCTCACTGACTGTGGATCACGTGCACAAACACAGACACGCGCCTGAGCACTAACCGGTGGGGGAGGGGCTGCATTGTTTTCTCTGCAGGGACGCACACACACAACCTAGTAGGGAGTCCTGCGCTTTCACTTTGACACAGAAAATGCGCATATCGTAGGAACGGTATAACTTTTTTTGTTTCCGGTTTTGAAACCGTGACTTTTTCAAACCGCGGTAAACCTTGAAACCGGTTATCATCCCATGCCTACTGTGAGGCTGGAGGCGGAGCTGAGGGATCCTCCAGCCATGCCACCGATGTTAACTGGCAGCCCTGCGGCGAGCCCTGGTCAGCCGGAGAGGACTCTGGCTCTGTTGCTCGCGGCTCTAGTCCCTCATCCGCGGTGTGCTCGGGTTCATGCTCTGCATGTCGGGGTGATGGTTGGCTGCTCTCTGGGTCATGAGTGGGGCTGACGTCCTCCTCGACGAAGCCGACAGTCCAGGAAGATCCACAGGACGCCAGCACCCACTCGATGTATTCAGCGAGGCTCTCTCAAGGACCCTCCCCGGACAGCTGCGCCTTGATGGTGTTGTTTAGTCCATTACGAAAGAAAGTGCACAAGCAGCTGTCTGGGTAGTGTGTTGATGGGGCTAGGAACACAAAGTCTCTGGTGTGGTCCTCGAGAGAGCGGTTCCCCTGCTTCAGGAGGATGATGAAGACATTGGGGTCATCCATGATGAAAAAATTACAAAAAAAATAAACACTGAGACAAAAAAAAAAAACGGAAAAGAAACGCAGGGAAAACTAGCTGTAAACTGTATTTGGTCGGTCCTACTGTAATGTGTCGTGTAGACGAGACGAGACGATCGACAAAACACAAACAAATAGGAATTTAATAGAAATCTTCAAGAAGTACAAGGCAGGAACAGGCAGGAACTCAGACAACTTTGGCACACACGACATCAACATAACATCAAGGACCGACAGGGAACTGAACTCAAAGACAGACTCTTAAAGACAAACTAATCATTAAACACAGGTGACGGGAATAATCAAAGACAGGTGCAGGGAATAACAATAACAAGGGTTAAACCAAATTATAACAAAATGACAGGGGGAGACCAAATGAACAGACAAGAATGTAACAGTTGCCAAATAACCCAAGTTGGCTAGTTTTGAACACAGCATGTTTTAAAGTGTATGGATGCAGACACACAGTCAACTTGCTAGAGTGCACCGGCTTTGATCATTCAAATATGGTGGATGGCTTACATAAACATGCCCACAGAAACGGACACTAATGAGGCATCTATGTATCTATGTCCCTGACGCCCTCTGTAGTCCCATTTAGCACTTGTAAGCAACCTTTTTTTTTCAGTAAACATTTAAACAAAAAAAATGGGTGTATTAATGTATTTTATGTTACAGAATATACTGTGAAAATAACTTGAGCTTGTGGTAACCACAGACCTTACTTCAGGCATTTAACCAAAAACCCATTCAAAAAACCCATTGCCTTCAGGACAGTGGAACTAGAACTGCTAAAAAGGTTTTTTTTAAAGAAAAATATGTCATTCCATCCAGTCACTAAAATGTTAATAATAAAATAAAGCAAAATACATGCAGACAAATCTATTCAAAAATCTGACTTCTAAATTAAAAGAAGGTTCTTCAAAAGAAGAAGTCTAACACATGAAACCATATGAAATTGTGGGTAGCACTTTACAATAAGGTTCATCAGTTAACATTAGTAAACATGAACTAAGAATGAACAATACTTCTGCTGCTTTATTAATCTTAGTTCGTGTTCATTTCACTCAGACAGGTATGTTCTGTGCAGTTGTTTTGATAGAGGGAAATAAGATACAGCTCTAACTTAAACATTATTTCTTCTTCAGACACTGTTCTTTAAATAAAATGAATTTCAACATTATTTTTTCTTTGGATATTCCTCTTTAAAAGAAAAGAATATCGTATTATTTTCAAACTGACCACATTTGGGTTTTGGCCACTGAAAAAGTGTACATTTTAACAATTTACTCCTGGAGCCATATTGAAATTTCAATATCTCTGGAACCGAATCTCGTGGGGCATTAAAAATAAAGATGCCAAAAAGAAAAGTTTGTCAAGTCCCACTATCTAAAATGGAAGTTTAATATCTATAATACTTCTTGAATTACATGCATGCAAACTTTGGAGAAAACTTGAAAAGTGCTGTTTCCCCATTTTTGAATGCTCACCATTGGCACATAATGCAAAAAAGATTGCTAAAGTCAGCAGATTTTACTAATAGCACTACCAATCTCAGTGTAAAAATAAGATAATGATGCTGCCATCTTTCTAAAGTCATTTTTACTCCCTTGACTTTAAATCTAAGGTGAAAATTGCCATTTTAAACTCCCTCTACAAAATAAGTGGATTACTCAGTAAATATTCATCAATGACATTTAATATTTTGGCTTTCATCACTATATATGTCAATCTTTCTTCAGAAAAAAATATTAGCAAAATAAAACATTTAAGCCGGGGACCTCTGGTTGATTTGACACCGAATTACCCTAATGCATTATTAAAATCACAAGTTGTGTTTGTTGACATTAGTTAATGCACTGTGAATTAACATGAACAAACAATGAAAGACTATATTTTTATTAACATTAACAAAGATTAATAAATACTGTAATAAATGCATTGTTCATTGTTTGTTCATGTTAGTTACTACGTTAACAAATGGCACCTTATTATATAACTGAACTGCATAACTGGACTTTATATCAGTATATTTGTTGTGATTATTTTTTCCAGACCACTACAATACCTGACAGGTTCAGGCATTGTATGTTTCTGTTGTTGTAATCCAGGTTCTAAATTACATGCTTCAGGCACGTACAGAAATGACTGATAAGCTATAAACGTTCACGAAGCTAAATCCGTCCAGTCTAAATCCGCTCCATAAAGAACGCTAAAAATAAAGCACTGTAAATAGCACACAAACTGGGCACCATTTTGTCTCGTAAGCGCCAACGACTGTTTTAAAACACGCCACAGAATCGCTGAACATGGACGAATAACTCATCTGTACATTCTGTTCAGACAGTACAAGAGCGAGAAGCAGGCAGAGGCAGTTCCCTCATATGACCCGCTGCGCGCTCCCGCGACGGCCGTCTGACGTCAACATATAATGAATGCAGATCGGGACGTCAGCGCTTGTTATGCAACTGAACTATTTAACTTCCCCGCTCGGTTCTGATAAGCGCACATTGGCGATTCACCCCCAAATGCAGGACACGACGTGTTGGGTCACATCGGCCCAAGAGTGCTTCCCTACTCGCAAATAGTGTCCTCAGTGTCTGAAGCAGAAACCTGAGGAAGACTGGAGCTGACGGACTATTTATCGCATATGCTCCACTGTCTAGGTTCTTTAAGGACGCGCGTTCCCATCGTGCTTTGAATTATTTAGCCCCTCACGACCAAGATCAGCTCGTATGCTCTTATTCAATCCCGTGTTGCATCCGCTATGGCTGCCACGATTAGGAAACTTTGGCTGACGATTAAATTGTCACAGATCGTTTCGTTTAACGGTTTAATTATGTCACGTTCACTGTATGATTGACATAACACCATAAGAAGTCGTCATTTATTTACATGACACTGGAAAATACCATATTAAAATATAGCCTAATTAAAACTTTTTTTAAAGTATTTCACAGGGTAGAATGAATAATATTATTTTTAAATATTATTATATTTACAAATGTTCCAAATAATTTCTCTTTTGGGTCCACTTTGCACTTTACACTGATGTTTTTTTTTTTTATAACCGGCCCATCTGAATACTATAGCAATATAATACTAATTAGCATTACTTCTATTATTTGTTGTTGTTAACATTATGCAATAGTAAAATACAGTCAAACCAAAATGTATTCAGACACCTTCAAAATTTCTCAGATTATCACAGTTTATTTGTGATAGTTTAGAAAATGGTAATAAAACATGACAAGAACTCAAACAAGAGTTAAACAGTGTCAGAACTAATTCATCTTGATAATTATAGAAAACTTTGATAGAAAGGTATGTAACAAAACAGTCAGGTCAAAGTGTCAAAACAAATTTTTGGTCCCAAATCTTTTATTAATTTTACTGGTAGTCCATTGTATGACGACTTTGTGGGTATAATATGTCACAGTTTACTTTATTTTGCTATCCTCACTTACATAAATTAACTATAGTGCCCTGCACCCACTAGTAAAAAAATATAAAAAATATATATCTGATGTCTGAATAATTTTTTGGTTTGAGTGTGTTTCCTTTTTTTAATGTTTTGACCATGTGATGTTTAATCAAAATCTCATAACTGAACCTTCCAGTGAAAATTACAGACTTCTCTGATCATTTAGTTCACAGTACGAACATCTAGAAACCAAAAGCAAAGCATCACGATCACTGTTAAGCCCCATTCACAAAGACAGCAATTAAATCACTGGAGGTCGCAGGTGGTTTATTGTTGGTTTCCAATAGGCTTTCATACTCTGCCTACTTGGCTTGAAGTTGGAGCAGATGCCTCATGTGTCTAAAGTTCAACAACTCTCATTGCAAGTGAATAACATCTGGACACCTCTTCAGTGTGAACGGGACTTGAGTGTGGCACCAAACGCTGCAGAACATCTTTACACAATAAGTGAGTTTTGTTCAGGTTTGGTCACATAATGCACTACTCCGTTGGAAAAAGAAACATAAAAATATTTCATGTTTAATTTTTCTTCAATTCACATTAAAAAATTCCCTCTATTGTATGGCAATGAATGAATGCATAACTGGAATTACAATTAGATTAATCAACAGATGATTATGTAATAACTGCAACCGGCCTGTAGAGGCTTAGCAACAATATCCTGCTAATAGAGGGTTTGCACTTACATCACGATTTGGTCAGTTACCTGGATGTGTGTCCATACTGAGATACTCGGATGTAAACAACTACATGAATTGCATGGTTAATATACTACTGAATACGTTGTTCTGCTAATTTATGCTGCCTAAACCATGGAAATACCATGTGGAAGCTGCTAAATCAATAGAAAAGAACTTAGTAAGTAGGAAAGGGTGCAATATTTTGACAAACTAAAGATAATAGGTGGTAAAGATAGGTATGAGCAGTATTCATTAAGATATCAGCCTAGTATTTCACCTACCTGACTGGAAACGATAAGAACAAACACAAATTTTGTTAAGATTCTTGCCAACCAACATGACAACAACTGACCATTTTAGCAGCAATAATCCGCAAAATATGTGAGTTTCATTGGTTTAGAGGCAGTGTTTACGTTCTGAGCCGCCAATATGACCAACTGATGATGGGCTGTAAAAACACTCTATTAGTAATTTGTAATTTAGAGTTTATTTGACTTTGTGATATCATCTGTAGCTTTATAACTGCTTTAGATGTGTATCTTTGCACATTAAACTGAGTGCCCTTCAAAGGGGCCTATAAAAGTAAGACTTACAAAACTGCACTGAAAAATGATGAACCTGTGTCAAGGTGAAATGACTGACTTATTCCTGGACACCCACGAATAAACCACAAACACCCGTCAAAAGGTAAAAAGCCCACCTACATATACAAATAAAATTAGTTAAACCAAGGACAAGTCATTCAGCATGCACCTCAAGTACACTGCTCTACTTGATTCTGATTGGTCAATCGCTGCAGGGTCAAATATTTCTGAAAAATGACAGTATAATTGCCCACACAGCTGTTGCTCCTTCTACAAGTAAATTAATAAAACCAATCAAATCATATACATATATATATATACAAACCTCTTTAGGGTGATACAAACTCAAAACTCTTAACTGTAACCGAAACTGAACATTCTCTCTTTACGAATGACTTAGCCTAGTAAATGTTTCTACATGACACTAGAGGTGGTGAACAAGTCGTTCGCCTCATCTCGGGTGCATTTAACAGTACATTTTATACCGGTTATACACTCTTTACACGAGCCACAAGCACGGGAACTAAGTTAACTAGTCTTTCGCTGTGTATGCTAACCCGAACTTGGTAAGTAGCCCTCACTTGGTGTCCTCTTATGCCTCTCACAAAGTGCAGAGCTTCAAAACATGCGCAGCAGCGCGATGACGGCGCAGATGTTTTATAGCTCTGCGCTTTGGCGCGCACCATAAGTGGACACCTCTGAAGTGAGAAGCTCAACACGACAGCTGACCGCAGGACAATTACTCACCCCACTTCCTTATGAAGAAAGACAAACTGCTTCCAAAACCCGAAATGGTCCACCGAAGTCCCGGCAGGCTTCTTAACGAGCGGTCTTCGTCGCGAATCGGCTTTCGGCGGGTTGCGATACCCTTCCAAACCCCTAAGAACTAGTTAAAATAATAGCCTGTATTCGAAATATATCCACTTAGAAGCAGTTAGTACGTAATTTGTTTGACTATGTGTAAAAAAACGATTAGGTTTCGGCTGCCACAACAGGAAAATGCACGAGCTTTACTATAGTCGCTCCACCCCCTTTACGGTAAGGACGAGCTGATGGTATAGAAGTATGTGATTATATCAAATGCTGCTCTCTACAGGTTCACAGCAGCTTAAACCTTTTAACCCTGTGTGAGATGGATGACCCTGTGTGTGAAAGCACTTCCTGAGACAGCTGTTTGGTTGCCAGTGCCCACACATCTATACATCTAGAGGACATTGAATTGTTGTGATCTTGAACATGATAATTCAAACCCCTTTTTACTGTAGGAAATGCAATACAATTCGACTATGCATTACATTACATTACATTCCCATCTCTGGTGAGCAAATGATCATTTTGATTTAATATATTTATTGTGTAGGTCAATGACATAAAGCTTTTTTTAAATTATAATAAGTAAATAAATAAATAAATGGTTATTCAAAAATATAGTGAAAATGCAATTTTTATATATATAATCTCTCTCTATCTCTAATATATATATATATATATATATATATATATATATATATATATATATATATGTATATGTATGTATGTAATGTATTAAAAATTGCTATCGGTTGCTGCGTATTGGTCACTATTGGAAAGTTCTTCTTATTTCTTTAAAAATAATTAAATATATTCATATTTAAGAACAGCCCAGTCAGTGTGGTTTAACCAACATTTCTGAAGCTGATACAGATACTACATTGCTTTATATGATTAAATTATATATGAAATATATGTAAAATAAATACATGATTAAATATTAGATAATCTCTATTAAATGCAACATTTTGTTTTGTATATATATATATATATATATATATATATATATATATATATATATATATATATATATATATAATCATCCAGTACATAACCATATACATAACCTGAATACAAAGATTACATTTTTAAGCACAAATGTCATTTAATTCAAGTTTTATAATATTTCTCATTCAATCAGAAACTATTTTGAAACCTTTTTTAAGATTTACGCAACTTAATTAATAGTAGAATTCCATTTAAAAAATAATTGAACAACTCTTAATTAATGATTCATTTCAATTTGATGGAATTTTACTAATAATTAAATTATGTAAATCATAAAAAAATATATATATTTATTTTATTGTATTGTATTTTTTTTCTTGAGAGAGAGAGTTATTATCTCAAACAGCACGTTTTGAACCATAAATAAATTGTGACCACTGAGATTTAAACATATTTACACACACACACACACACACATATATATATATATATATATATATATTTCCAAAAAAAAAATCAAAATATTGAGAAAATCACCTTTAAAGTTGTCCAAATGAAGTTCTTAGCAATGCATATTAATAATCAGAAATTAAGTTTTGATATATTTGCGGTAGTAAATTGACAAAATATCTTCATAAAACATGATCTTTACTTAATATTCTTATGATTTTTGGCATAAAAGAAAAATCGATAATTTTGACCCATGTCAGTGTATTGTTGGTTATTACTACAAAGATTCCAGTGCTACTTAAGACTGGTTTTGAGGTCCAGGGTCACAATTATATCCAGTAATGATTAGACAAGGGACAGGGAGTAGTTATAACTACTTAATTCACAATCAAGTTAAACTGAAGAAATGTAGTCAGCACATTTTCATTCTAATTTCTTATATTAAATTCAGTGTTAATGCACGATCTTTCTCAATATAAATATTGCAATGGCACTAGTCCAGCAGTCATCAGTAAAATACCAAAAAAATGATGCATCTTTTCATTTGGCTCCATAGCCTTAGGCTTGCGTGTCAGTCAACCAGTCATTGCGTGTGCATTAAATACACACACTGACAAAAACACCAAGGGTGTGTGGTTAATTGCTTTCAGTTTCATTGAGGTTTTTACAGGTGCTCTAACATGATATTATCTTTGTTTAAGTCAGGACAAACAAGTGTCATATACATATGCTAGACTGCATAGCAATGCTTTGTGTAATACTAATGTGGTTGTTTGTGGTTTTAGACTGCGTTCAGCCAAAGGAGGTGTCAATCGGTTTGTCTCACACCTTCATACATATTCAAAATTGTTCTGTCAGTTTTAAACTCAGCGGGACTTCTGTATAGCACAGCACTGATGTAATTTGAAAAAACACTGAGATAATATAACGTAATTCCTGCTACATTTCAATTACAATGCCTTAATTATGCTTTGTATGATGTCATGAATAATAATATCCACAGATATAATTACACATTATAATACTTTATTTATTGTTACACCTTTAGAAAGTATAACTCATTGAAACACATGGCAAACCTTCAAATATTATAGTGCATTTTAACATTGATTACAATTGTTTATGAAAATATATAATGCATACAACGTACATACACTCTTAAAAATAAAGGTGCCTTAAAAGGTTCTTCACAGCAATGCCATAGAAGAACCATTTTTAGTTCCACAGAGAACCATTCAGCCAAAGGGTCTTTAAAGAACCATTTCTTTCTTACCTTTTTATAATCTGAAGAACCTTTCATTTCACCTTTTGTGAAACAGAAAGGTTCTTCAGGTGTTAAAGATTCTTTATGGAACCATTTAAACAAAAAAGGTTCTTCTATGGCATCGTGAAGCAGTATTTTTAAGAGTGAATGAAAACCTATAATAATGCATTATACACTGTAAAACGATTTCACTAGTTTCAACTTAAAAACTTAAGTTCAGCAGCTGCCTTAAAATTTTAAGAGTAAATCAACTTAAAACTTGATATGATAAGTTATTGATATGATAAGTTATTTCAACTCACGACAATAAAATTAGTTAAAATGACTTGTACTTTTAAGTTGATTTAACTTATGAGTTGAAATTACTTGTAGTTTTATGTTGATTTAACTTAAAATGTTAAGGCAGCTGCTGAACTTATGTTTTTAAGTTGAAACTGGTGACAACTTTTTACAGTGCAGATAAAGCCTTTAAGTGAAGATATAACAGAAAATCTTGAAAAGAAAATGTTGGCATAACCAAAAGTTCTTAAAATATTTATAGTTTTGAAAAAAATAGCTGTTTATTGCTTACTACTTTAGTAGGAGTACACTGTGAAAAGATTTCACCAGCTTAAAAACTTAAAAACCTAAGTTCAGCAGCTGCCTTAAAATTTGAAGTGAAATCCACTTAAATCTACAAGTTATTTCAACTCACAACAATAAAATGTGTTAAAATGACTTGTACTTTTAAGTTGATTTAACTTATAAATTGAAATTACTTGCAGTTGATTTAACTTAAAATGTTAAGGCAGCTGCTGAACTTAAGTTTTTAAGTTGAAACTGGTGACAACTTTTTACAGTGTAGTAGTATTTTCTTAAAAGATTTTAAATATTTTTATATTTTTAAACCTTTTTTGTCCAATAAATAGAGATCAGGGTGGTGCACTAAAAAAAGATATTGAAACCATTTTAATACCTACTAAAACTGCTAGTAAAGCAACACATTGAATTAAATGTATATTTTTTAAGTAGAAATACTATTCTTCTTTATCTATTTATTTTCTAAAAGTATTCCATACATTTACAACAAAAGTCTTTTTTTTACAGTGCAACCAACAGGAAGTCATTTTGTTGTCATGTGACAACAAAATCATACAGCAGAGAGAAGCATTGCTGGCTGTTAGACATTGCTGAGACAGTTGGCATTTCATTAAATGTTTTATGAGTGACAATCAAAAGCAAATTAAGCTACACATTTCACTTTTTTACTCTGAATTGCCACATTATTACTCTTGCTTTTGGAGCAGCAGTCGCAGTGGATTTGCCACTGTATGGATTTTATTTTAAACCCATAGCTTTAATGAATCTTCAGGGACGTTGTCTTTCACGGCTGATTTACTCTTGCTACAGTGAGCAAGTTGACCATTCCCTTCTCTGTCAGTCTCTCTTTTAAGAATCCCTGCTTGCTGTGTGCCAATGTAGAGGAACGGCACAGAGTTCTTAGTCAATTGGACCGTGGGGTATTGGTTTGTACATTAATTCACAGCGAGAACAGGACCACCGCTGCCGAGCAGTGCTTACTTTGAATCAGATCTTATTTTCCCTGCTGCTTTTGAAATTGCAGTATCTGACTTTATTATAACTCCATTATGCTGAGAAGTCTTAAGTATACAGACTGTTTGCATTCAGAGATTTGTCTCATTGCAGTCATATAACTAAGAAAACCTAATTGGGTCAGTGATACACTATTTTCTGTTAATACTCCCTTGGAATAGACGATTGCTTTTCATCTGAAGGTGAATCTGATGTCAATCAGTCCATCTGAACTGTATCATATAATTTGAAGTGCGGCTGCACTTGAAGTGCTTAATGCATAGAATATGATGAGTCATTATTATGAATGATTCAAATGCCTGGGTTTGTATTAGGCATGTCTGTGTCTTATTTTAAACCACAATAAATGAAGGCTGAAAGATGCACTATATTCGATGTGTCTTCATTCATTTCTAAGTCTTTATAACACATAATGTAAAAATCATTTATGATTTGAATACATCAAGGAGCTGTAATGTGTGTCAGAAATCCTCT
The DNA here is from genome assembly GCF_049309525.1 of Garra rufa. NCBI lineage: Eukaryota > Metazoa > Chordata > Actinopteri > Cypriniformes > Cyprinidae > Garra > Garra rufa. The sequence continues at coordinate 36,794,474 of NC_133361.1, read as the reverse complement.
CTACTGAGTAGATGAGACAGGCACTCAGCTGTCTGCAGTTTACACTACACAGGTTCACCACGCCATTTTCTGCTTGGTCACCTGTTCTGCGAAACGTGATGCAGAAATAAACAAACATGACATTTATGAATAACATTGCCGTCAAGCCTAATTAGTCAACAATGAAAACCCAACAAGGCCTAATAAATATTATTAGCATTAGCCTAAACCAGGGTTGGAAATTAATGAGTGTTTGTAAATTAATTACACCAGCATGAAAAGAAATGCCATATAAATTGAAGACAAAAGGGCAGAAAATGCCCCAGCACAATTCAACAATATATTATGGCTGTCGCGATTAAAATGAAATGTGAAAATGAATGAAAACTGTCAATTTGCGGGATTACGTTTAGATTCGCTTACATTGCATTAGATTGCATTTACATGCTGTGTAGTGCAGCGTTGAGGCTTATAACCAATCAAATGCATTTCTGGTAAACTTAGGAATGCATTGGCCAATCAGAGGTGCTTAGATTAGTCAGCACTTGAAACACCAGAGCTGTGTTGATAGAGGGTTTGCTCTTATGTCACTGTTTGGTCAGATACCCAAATGTGCGGCCATATTAGCGACACTCTGATGTAAACAACAGCATGGATTACATGGTTAATGTACTACTGAATATGTTGTTCTGCTAATTTATGCTGTTTAAACCATGGAAAAAAACATGTGGAAGCTGCTAAATCATATAGAGAAGGACTTAGTAAGAAGGAAAGGGTGCAATATTTTGACATACTAAATTGAATAGGTGGTTAAGATACATACAAGCAGTATTAATTAAGATATTAGCCTAATATTTCACCTTTATTGATCAGAAATGATAAGAACATTCTTTCCCTGGAAATCCTGGTTCAGTTTGGCCAAGCACAAACTCCTTTTGTTCCATAGACAGTTTTTTTGCACTCTTTTATTTGTTATAACTTTTGGCAGTCTATTGTACTCCAAATGTTTTTCTCGGTTTGACCTATTAGTACAGTTCAAGACATGACAATAATTTATCATTTTCAGCAGCAATAATCAGCAAAATATGCAATTTTCATTCAGTTCAGTGGCATTGTTTACATTCAGTGCCGCCAATATGGCCGATTGATGACACATCCTGAATTCCCACGTCATAAATGACACAGAGCATTTTTTTTTTCACATTTTGTTTTGTTCCAGCATTATGTTAAACTGCTTTAAATTACTTTTTTTCCACATCAATCTACATCTCATACACCATAATGACAAAGCACAAAACAGGTTTGTAACAACTTTGCAAATTTATTAGAAATAAAAAACTGAAAAGATCCCGTTGCATAAGTATTCACACCCTTTTCTGGGACCCTTGAAATATAGCTCAGGAGCATTCATATTGCTTCTAGATGTTACTACACTTCGAGTGGAGTTAAACTGTGGCAAATTCATTTGAATGAGTATGATTTAGAAAGGCACACACTTCTCAGAAAAGGTCTAACAGCTGAAAATGCATATCAGAGCAAAAACCAAGTCCTGAGGTCAAGATAATGGCCTGTAGAGCTCAGTGACAGACTTGCGTTAAGGCAATGATCTAGGGAAGAGTTCAGAAAAACAGAAGCATGTAGCCTCCATTATCCATAATGGAAGATGATTGGAACAACTAGGACTCTAGAAAATGTCTGCCAGCCCCCATCCAAGCTGACAGAGCTTGAGAGCTGAAAAGGTGAGGCAAAGAATGGCAGATATTTGCCAAATGCAGATGTGCAAAGCTTGTCACATCATACCCCAAAAAGACTTGAGGCTGTAAAGGTGCTTCAACTATGTACTGAGTTAAGGGTATGAATACTTATGCAATGTACTTATTTCAGTGTTTTATTTTTAATAAATTTGTCAAATTTGCAAATCTGTTTTTTGCTTTGTCATTATTGTGGTGTATGGAGTGTAAACTGATGTGGGGAAAAACTAATTTAAAGCAGTTTAACATAATGCTGCAACAAAACAAAATGTGAAAAAAATGAAGGGGTATGAATACTTTTCCAAGGCACTGTATGAAATGAAAGATTAATTTCGTTGCTGCAGTGATTATAACAGGAGTTTTTGCATAACTTGCGGTAGACAAGACTAATGTCATGGACCGGCATGTTTGTCTGTGAAGACAGAATATCATGTACCCAAAACATATAGAAAACAAGAACGTTTTTATATTGTGTTTTCTATATCAGTATTAATAATCATTATTAGAATATAAAGAGCAATAATCTACAATAATGCTTTTTGTCATAATATTTCAGCCTTATGAGCTCCTGTTTTTTACATGTATAATTTAGATACACTTTCTAACAGTCTATTGTTATTGACAACAGTTTAAAATATTGAATAAAGTAATTGGGTAAATTTAAGCATTTGACATTAAAGACAACAAAGTATGGTGATTATAATAAAGGGATTGCCCTCACAAATGTAAAAATGCCCCTGGAAATCAGTTCCAGGAGGCAAATATTGCCCCTTAATGGAAAAGTTCATTTCTGACCCTGGCCTAAATTACTATTTACTGCATTGGAGCCCGAAGCTGAGTCAAGTCAGTAAGCTGTTTTCTGTGAATGTGTGAGACTTCTGATTCATTAGCTGCTACACTTTTTGACAAAAGATAGAAAACTGTCACTGGCACAGTATCCTTTCAAAAGGTACAAAGATATACCTTTTAGCTTTTGTATTTTGGTCAACTGCTAGCTTACCTTTTTTATGTGGGTGTTTCTGAGGTAAATAACCAAAGGAGTAACAAAGTGCAGCAAACAGTAAAACTACTTGAGTTTCAAACCAATGTGTTTATGATTATGATATTAAGTGAAATAATATTTTAGCAAATAGCATGGTAACCTGCAGTATGCAATATCAAACAGCATAAAGGACTAACTGGAAGTGGATGACACCGGAAACCTTGCACATCCAAATTACAAAATGGCTGCATCCGCTCTTATGTTAAAAATAAGCTGGCTGGATTTATCTAGTTTAATATCTGACTGCACCGACAGACATAAGGTGAGCAGCCGGAATTACAATGAAGTTGACAAATGTGATCCGATCTGCTGGTGAACTGGGTGCTGAAGACAACATTCCCCATGTTTTTCTGGGCCTCCCACCAGCACGGAAATGAAGACTGAAGTAGAACATGTGGGGATTATGCAGAAGAAGAAGAGCGGAGTGCGGATCAGAGAGATGGGGAGGTCTCTGTCATAATAACCATGCGAAATCCTATTCCCACTGATCCCATAAAAGCACATATCAAAGTCATCACCGCAGGGCAAGGGCACAGGCACATGAAAGTGTTAGATGCACTTCTGAAGAGGATTGTGCACACGCGTGTGCGTGCTTGCAAATCATCTAGTATTCCGCTTCGGGAATGTTAACAAGGGCATTTCTTCAAGTCAAAAATATAATTAGATTCTATTAACATTAATCTGTGCAAACTCCTTAGCAGTGATCAATTTTTTTATATAATTTTTTACATTTCATTTCAAGTTCTAATGTTACATAATAGCCCTGGCCTGCTGAACACCATCATAAAATTTGTAATGGATTTACTGGTTAAAATGGGACTTGTATAGAGTGTTTTCACATTACGTCATCAATCCGGAAGTCGGCTATTGGGGCAGCACTCAACGTAAACAATGCCGAACCAAATTCATGCATGGCCTTGGCAAAAAAACAATAGTAATAGTAAGAATTGTCGGATCATCAGTCTGCGACAAAGGAGGCAGATCGTATGGATATTTACAACCTATTACTTGGCTCAACGATATGGACTGCCCCTTGCATTCATATTCCAAAACCTCATTTGTGTGGAACTATTACTGTAGTCTGTAAAAGGCCGTTAACAGAACAGCCAGAAATGCTGAAGACGGACATCAAAGAGAAGAAAATATTGTAGCAGGCAGATCAATCTCACTGTTCACGATGCACAACATATTGGAAGAAACTCCTAAATAATGAATTGGTGGTAGGAGTTTATATGAATGTACCTCTAAGGGGAACTGTCTGTTTTCAGAAAAGTATACATGGCATTTTCTTTCCATCTAGCATCTGTATAATGCATTAAAAGCAGTGTTACTAAGCATGGCACAACTTTGTGTACAGCAGTAACAAAGGAAACACTATCGCTGCTTAGCGTTGAGCCCTGTATTAACTTTAGTTTGTCAAAATATACACACTTCCTTGCTTAAGTACTTCTCTATATGATTTAGCAGCTTCCACACATTTTTTCAGTGGTTTAGACGTCATAAATTAGTAGAGCAATGTAGTAACGGTGCAATTCACGCTTTTATTGGAAATGGTAATGGAATTGAAAATGGTAATTGATCGCCTTCTGGTGGCTTGTTAAAACCACTAAATACTTCTGGAATATGTCCCAAAACACAGTACAGAAATCCATTTTTTAGTAGTTTTACCAGTTAAAAGTTGATGATTTGTAATGTTTGTAATGGTATTTGTAGTGAAAACCATTAGAATTTCTGTGTTGGTTTTTTACAGCAGGGAGATAACCTCACGTCCGACGTTTTTTCGAAAAACTCCCACAGGTTGATCTGGATTTGAATTAATTGAAATATTTTCTCTTTTTTTCTTTTATAGCCTAATTATTCATGTAGATTATCTCAAAGCATCCTCTAACAGTCCAGGTTCAATCAGTGAATGTGCAATCGGCGTAGCAACAAGATAAACACGCTACTTTGCCTATCTTATGAAACAAGATATGATTTAATGGTATAATCTGAGAAATATGGAAGAAGCTTACTCTGGTGATGTACAAGAAAATGCACTTCGCGGTAAGTAATTTTCAGCAGTAAGAAAACAAGTGCTTTGTAAAGCGTCCAAGTTATACAGTTGAGGTCAAAAGTTTACACCCCCCTTTCAGAATCTGCAAAATGGTAATAGTAAAATGGTAAATGCATGTTATTGATTATTTAGTTCTGACCTGAATAAGATATTTCACATGAAATATGTTTACATATAGTCCACAAGAGAAAATAATAGTTGAATTTATAAAAATGACACTTGATTCTTAATACTGTGTTGTTACCTGAATGAACTGTGTTTTTGTTGTTGTTTAGTGATAGTTGTTCATGAGTCCCTTGTTTGTCCTGAACAGTTAAAACTGCCCACTGTTCATTTGGTTTTTCAGCATTTTTGTCTATTTGAACCCTTTCCAGCAATGACTGTATGATTTTGGGATCCATTTTTTCACACTGAGGACAACTGAGGGACTCATATGCAACTATTACACAAGGTTCAAACTCTCACTGATGCTCCAGAAGGAAAAACAATGCATTATGAGCAAGGGGGTGAAAACTTTTGAACAGAATGAAGATGTGTACATTTTTCTCTTTTTTTTTTTTTTGCCGAAATATTATATTTTTTCATTTAGTACTGCCCTACAGAGGCTACAGAAGATATGTACATGTTTCCCAGAAGACAAAATAAGTCAAATTTACCCTGATCTTCAAATTCAAAAAGTTTTAAAACAATAACATGCATTTTGTATGATCCCTCTTATTTTGGTAAAATAATGAACATTTTGCAGATTCTGAAAGGGGGATGTAAACTTTTGACCTCAACTGTATATGAAATGAGAATATAATGCCTGGAGATAGGGAGTAAGTGTTATTTAAGAAAAATATAATTATATTTTTTCGAATGACATATATTCATATATGTATAAATATATGTTGTTGTTTTATTTTTTTCAAGCCTGTGGGCAGAGGAAGCATGGCTTAATTACTGTAGTTACTCTGTTCTGAACAGAATCAAATCTTTTGTTTTTCCATGAAATGTATTCTAACTAGTTGGTTGAAAAAAAATATATTTATAATTTACACTGCCCTCCAAAAGTTTGGACAATATTGGCATGAATCCTTTTTAATTTGTGATAATTTTGCACTGATAAGGGACAACACAAACTACGAAAACATATTTTATTACATAAACACTTTAACAGCTATTACAGCTTTGCATAATCTAGGCATCCGAGCTGTCAGTTTATTCAAACATTGTCTTGGTATATTACTCTAAGCCTCCTGAAGGATTGCCCAAAGATGATTCACACTATGCTGATATCGTCCAAAGCCACACTTTGCCTGGGGTGTTTCCAAACTTTTGGAGGGCAGTGTATATTAAAAAAATACCTCAAGTTAGCATCAAGCAGCTAGTTAGCTAGCCATTTTTTTAAAATATGCTATTATAATGGCTATCATAATTTTGTAATTCATAATTATTAATCATATTCTTCCCCCTTTGTTATAAATTACATTTTTGTTACGAATCTAAATAACATAAAAACTCTGGACATTTTTCATGTTGTTGTCAGTAAAACTATAACTATTCTGGACACGTTTCACTTTTGTTTCACAGAAAAAAAAATTACACAGTCCTTACACAGAGGGGGGCGTTTCCTCCTCTAACCTATCTGTCAGTTAAAGATAAGTTAAAGAAAACGATTCCAACCACATTTGTACTTTAGTTAGGGTAAACATGAAATCAAGGACAACCTTTCAGAACGCTTTCTTCCACTTCTATTGAAAGATTAATCTTTTGCACAGGGACAGCTGCAAATATTACACCCACTTAACTCTCTTATGCTTATTCTTTCTGTAGACGTACAGTGCTTTTAAGAGCAGATCGCTGTAATCCTGTTGCACCTTGCATTCTTTATTATTGCACATGCTTATAAAAGCTGACTTTATTTCCTCATATTGCTACATCCTTCATAGGCCTGTCAACTAAATAACAAAGAGCACACTTTTTAAAAAAGAGCTCATTCATTGCGAAACTCTGAGGGAGGCTCAAAGACCTTCAATCACAAAGAATAAGATATTTCTACATGTCAGGAGTGTAGTGATTCACCCGATGCCTGCGTGTGCACGCTTGTCTTTTGTCTTGTTCTCACATGCTCAATGCTTAACTCCTAATCTCAACCTTGGTCTTTAATTACGCAAAATTTACATGTGGTTAAAGACTAAAGAACATTCAGGATTTACAATACAGAAGTAAGGCTTATAACAGCTATGAAAGCTTGAAATGATGACATGTACCACATTTGTTATATCATCCCTGCTTACAGATATCATCCCAGCCTAAGATAAAGAAAGGGATTAGCCTAGAAAAGAAAGCTGAACTGTCTTTACTTGATAAGTATAGTAAAAAAAATGTGTTAAACAAGACGTCTGGTTAATAATTGATTAATCAGAGCAATGACATGCTTCCTGAAAAACAAACCGGGTGAGAGACTCATCACTCATCACAGCTAAGCAAGATGTGCGATAAACTAGATGAAAACATACCAAATATTATTAATAATTTAGGAGAGCATCTCACATGGTATAATCTTAGCTGGACTCTGCTGCCACCAACTGAATAAAACTGTGAGCTCAAAGATCTAATAGCAATGGAGAAGATTACCACATATTACATCAGTATCATGTTGCCAAATATGAAGAATATAATGAGTAAATATATAGACACATCAAACTTTTAAGATCAATTAATCACAATTCGAGTGGATTATTACTTTGACACAATTCAATAAACGCAAAGTTATTATCGAGTTACAGTATAGTGCTGGATTTTGTGAATGAAACTGATTGTAAGAGAATTGGTTGAGTAAATAATTCAGTGACTCATTCAATTAAAGAATAAAAACTTCCTGATAATTTACTCACCCCCATGTCATTCATGATGTCTTTTTTCATTTGAAAAGAAGGTTTTTGAGGAAAACTGCAGGATTTTTCTCCATATAGTGGGGATCACAGTCGAGTCTTATCTAGTGAAACGATACATCATTTTCTAAGAAAAGTACAAATTTATATACTTTTTAACCACAAATGCTTATCTTACAATAGCACTGCGATGCACGTGTATGACTTTGCGCATTACATAATCGTGTTGGAAAAGTCAAGCATGGTTAGTTCTACGTCTGTGTACTCCGGTTCATCTTATTTTCTTCTTCAACTTCAAAATGGTCCGGTATTACTATTTTATCTTTTTTTGTAAAGGGCGTTTGACTTTCTTTGGATGTTCACTTTGTAAACACTGGGTCGGTACTTCCGCCTATGTCATGCGTGACCTGAATGTGATTACGTAATGTGTATTTTGTGGTTTATTTGTGGTTGAATTATATCAATTTTTAATTTTTTTTAGAAAATGGCTTATCGTTTTGCTAGATAAGACACTTATTCCTCGGCTGGGATTGTGTAGAGCTCTTTGAAGCTGCATTGAAACTGCAGTTTGGACCTTCAACCCATTCATCCCCATTGAAGTCCACTATATGGAGAAAAATCCTGGAATGTTTTCCTCAAAAACCTTAATTTCTTTTCGACTGAGGAAAGAAAGACATGAACATCTTGGATGACATGGGGGTGAGTAAATGATTAGGAAATTTCTATTCTGGAAGTGAACAAATCTTTTAGCTCTCTTGCTTCACTGCTTTATGAATCAGTGTTTTAAATGAATCAGTTGATTAAATTATTCAGTGACTCCACTGAAAAAAGCCACTGAATAATACAATCACTAGAACATCCCATTGCTGTTGGAATCAGTTTCAAGGACTGAAACTAACTGTCGTATGATAGATCACCCTTTCTGGCTTAAAGGCCCCTCATTGTCCAACACAATAAGCAAAGACCAAAATATAAACAAATATTTCCAGCATGTCTACTATAATTAGGACAAAGCAGCTTGTTCTAAAACTTTTTAATGAATATATTGAATTAATGTGGATAATTAACTTAACATGTGACTCTGAACCACAAAACCAGTCATAAGGATATTTTTTTTTTAATTGAGATTTACACATCATCGTAAAGCTATGGATATGGTTTGTTAGGATAGGACCATATTTGGCCAAGATACAACTATTTAAAATTCTAGAACCTGAGGGTGCAAAAAAAAAAAAAAAAAAAAAAATATATATATATATATATATATATATATACATATATATATATATATATATATTGAGGAAAAAAAGCCTTTAAAGTTGTCCAAATGAAGTTGTTAGCAATGCATATTACTAATCAAAATTTTGATATATTTATGGTAGGAAAGGAACAAAATATCTTAATGGAACAAGATCTTTACTTAATATCCTACTGATTTTGGGCATTAAAAAAACTATAATTTTGACCCATACAATTTACAGAGATAATGTACTCCCCCCTTGTCATCCAAGATGTTCATGTCTTTCTTTCTTCAGTCATAAAGAATTTATGTTTTTTGAGGAAAACATTTCAGGATTTCTCTCCATACAATGGATATGGATGGTGCCCCGAGTTTGAACTTCTAAAATACAGTTTAAATGCAGCTTCAAAGGGCTTTAAATGATCCCAGCCGAGGAAGAAGGGTCTTCTCTAACAAAACGATTGGTTATTTTCTAAACTAATTGACAATTTATATACATTTTAACCTCCATTGCTCTTGTCTTGGATGTGTGATCCAGGTCAATACTGTTAGGGTATGTCAAAAAACACCCATCTCGTTTTCTTCCCCAACTTCAAAATCTAACCTACATCGATGCAGAAGTACCGACCAAGTGTTTACAAAGTAAACATACAAAGAAGATTAAACGCCCTTTACAAAAAAGGTAAAACAGTGTTGTAGGACGATTTTGAAGTTGAAGACGAAAACGAAACCTTACACAGACTACGCATGCGCATCGCAGAGACGAGACAAGACAAGCATTTGAGTTAAAAAAAAAGTATATAAATTGTCAATTTGTGTCGAAAATAACCGATCAGTTCACTAGATAAGACCCTTCTTCCTCAGCTGGGATTGTTTAGAGCCCTTTAAACTACATTTTGGAAGTTCAAATTTAGGGGAATCACACATATCCATTATATGGCGAGAAATCCTAAAATGTTTTCATCAAAACACGTAAACTTCTTGGATGACAAGGGGGTGAGAACAGTATCTGTATTTGTTTGTTCTGGATGTGGACTAATCTGGTTTTGTGGTCCAGGATCACATTTATTAAAATGATTCAACAATGACTCTTGTTATTCTAGAAGTTAGTTCTGTATTCCAGAACTGAATGTTCTTCAAGAAAAACAGTAATTATTGAGAATTTTTTTTAATTTAGAGGGATAAATTAATATAATTCATTAGCTGAACTTATCTTTCTAAAACAGAAATAGCACTAGAACATCCCTGTTGAGGTGGCTACACTAGCACAGCAATGTAATGAATATTAAAAAGCACAAAAACAAGCAAACTCTTACTGTGAGCCTGTTTTGTTTTTTTATTGCAGTAACACAATTTTGCATCTGGCCGTACATCTCCAATAGCCATAACAGATCAAAGAGCTCTGGACATTGAACACTGGTCACAGAAACCATATGAATGAATGGGCAGGCAAAAAAAAAAAAAATACATAAAACAACAGTCATGAATATTAATTTCAAAAAACAATATCTACCCACATTACACTTATAAACACATAAATACAGCCACGCAAATTAGTTCACTCCAAAGCTGATCTATAGCCTTTATTTATACACTCACTTACTCGCTCAAACACACACTCACACAGACACTCATGTAGTCACAACAAATTATCAATCCACTGTAGGACTGATTAAGGTTGTTCTTAAAGTCCTGGCTTCTCCAACACTAGTTTACATATATATATACTATATATCACCAGCTCTGCTCAGCTAAACCCAGTCTACATAAAACTGAAACAAACGTATGTTGAACCTATGTACAATATCAAATAACACTGTGATCTATATGTTATTTCCTTGTGTTACCACAACACAATCACAAAGGTAGGGTTCAGCGTATGCACACTACGAACAGCACGGCTCATCTTCACTACAGTATATACACACACCAACAGCTTTCTTATATCCTACTTAGAGATTCACAAGTTGCATGATATAGATTCGCTATATATGTTCTGGATTCAGCAGCATATATACATTTTTTTTAATTTAATCAGATTTTTTTTTTTTACATCTTCATGGCTTCAAGTAGACTGAAACGGATATTTACGTAAACAAACAGCGTACGGAAATATTACACAAAGCACAAGACGATATCTGATATTGGTTTGATATGAGGGACGGCTGTGTGATCTCCAGGTTATCTGTATTGTGCGGGTGTCGTTTGGGTGGAGTTTGCCCGTAGTCGCCAGGGAACATGCAGTTGGGAGGAACATCGTGGGCGTCCCTCTCTCCCATCTTCCGTTACTCGAAGAAACCACGATCTCTGCAGAGAGAAGGATGGAGGGAGCGTGAGGAGGCTCAGAGTGTTCACTCAGTGGGAGAGTGTACTGTATGTCATTGGTTTTGGGTTTCACCTCGGCCCCTTGGTGTTTGGGTACAGTCCAAATTACAGACAAGCTCTGGCACACAGACTCTTTGACTTTGATGGCTGCCATCTGAAAGTCAATCATTACCAATTTTGACTGTTTTACTATGTGATAAAGACAACATGCATTCAAAATGAACCCTAGTTTCTTTCTTAATGCATGTTTCTACTCTTACTGTGCATGATTGGTGTACATTTTCCCTCCTACTTTTTTCAATTCTGCCCTTTAAAGTTGGCATGAAATGAAAAGTTTTTTTTCCAAATGCATGAGTTAAAAACCAACCCAGCCCTGGGTAACATATGGACAAAACCTAGCAATTAGGTTGTTTTGACCCAGAGTTTGGGTTGAATGTTTATGCAAGTATTGCATATAAATTACTATATTTCTGGCTTAAAATAAACCCCAAAATAGGTTGGAAATTACCATTTATGTGTATGTTCAAGAAAAGAACATTTATTGGTAAGTTGAATAAATAATTAAATAATAAACATTTAAAAAATGCTTATTAATAAAAGTACTGCTTTTGATTATTGCTGATTCCTCTAACTATGTGTCTGATTTTTATTTTTGTATTAATTTACAACATATTTTGGGTTCATTTTAAGCCAGACATAGTTATTTTTAAACAATAATTTAACATTTTACCCAACGGTTGGGTCAAAACAACCCAGCTGCTGGGTTTGTCAATTTTTCCCCCAGTGATGGGTTGTATTCAACTCAGCATTTTTAAAAGTGAAATCTTATTGTGAATAATTAAAAATATCTTTTTTAAGCAGTTTTCTTTTAAATGTCACAATTAGATCTGGCAAGTTTAATGCACATGGCTTGTATTTGATATACAACTCCCACTGTTCATAACCAGTGTGAAATTTTAGTAATTTTAAGGTAATATTTTGTTTACAATAAGTCATAGTTTGGGCTTTTGATGAAAGCATCCTTTATATTTAGTCAATGTTAATATCTTATCATAATCATTATTTTTAGTCTGTATTACTCTGCATCAAGAGGTTTAGCTGATAATAAAACTTTTAATAGGAAAGTGCAAAATTTAAGTAACTTTCGATATTCAAATAAATATATACACTACAAGTCAAAAGCTTTTTGTGATAAAGATTTATTTTTAAAAGATTTCTAATGTTTTCTAAAGAAGTATCTTCTGCTCACCAAGCCTGCATTTATTTGATCCAAAGTACAGCAGAAACGATAACATTTTGAAATATTTTTACTATTTAAAATAACTGTTTTCTATTTGACTATATTTTAAAATGTCATTTATTCCTGTGATTTCAAAGCTGAATTTTTAACATCTTTACTCCAGTCACATGGTTGCTCACACTGCTAAAAAACATTTATTATTATTATGTTGAAAACAGCTGAGTAGATTTTTTTTTCAGGTTCCTTTGATGAACAGAAAGTTCAGAAGAACAGCATTTATCTGAAATAGAAATCTTTTGCAACATTATAAATGTCTTTAACATCACTTTTGATCAATTTAAAAGTATTATTTTCTATAATTTCTTCGCCCCAAAAATTATACTGACTAATCTTTTGAATGTTATAGTGTAGAAGGTGTAGCTTTTCATTTCAGATAAATGCTGATCTTTGGGTCTTTCTATTCAACAAAGAATCCTGAAAAAATGCACCCAACTGTTTTAAATATTGATAATAATAATATTAATAATAATAATAATAATAATAAATGTTTCTTGAACAGCAAATCAGCAAATTAGAATGATTTCTGAAGGATCATGTGACACTGAAGACTGGAGTAATGAAGCTGAAATTTTGCTTTGATCACAGGAATAAATTACATTTTAAAATATATTCAAATAGAAAACAGTTCTTTTGAATAGTAAACCTATTTTAAAATGTTACTGTTTTTGCTGTACGTTGGATCAAGTAAATACAGGCTTGGTGAGCAGAAGAGACTTCTTTAAAAAAAACATAAAAAATCTTACTGACTGGTAGTGTATATTAATTTAGACATGTATTAACATGTCTAGTAAAAAAATACTTCATGTGACAACTATCTTTATTGTGAAAACCACAACTCCTGAAATAACAATATGTGCACACTATTGTAGTACAACATGGTGATTATTCCTTCTTTCCTTTTTTTTCTTGAATATTCTGTGTCACCTAAAAAAATATGCCAGATTCTATAGGTAAAATGAGCTGAAACCAGCAAGTCTGAATGACTAGTAAATGTAATCTGTGATGATTCGCAGTGGAAAAGTCTGACCCCTGCAGGCCCTGAGCAGGAAGATCTAAAAAATCTTATGTAATAAAGCTAATAGCTGATCAGAATAAAATGCATGTGTGGTAATTACCTCACTGAATATTTAAATGTGTGGTATAACATATCTAATAAGCACATCATTAAATAATTTTTATATTCAGTGACGTTCATAGGTTTGGGTCAATACGATTTTTAAAGACGTCGCACTATACATTTAACTAGAAAATACAGTAAAATCAGTAATATTTTGAAATATTAGTACAGTTTAAAATTATTTTGTTTTATTTTAAAATGTAAATTTTTCCTGTGATGCCAACGCAGGAAACATTTCGTCTTATTATTAATGTTGAAAATAGTTGCACTGCTTAATATTTATATATAATACTGCTTTGTGGAATACTTTTGGTCTTTACTTTGGCTTTTGATCAGTTGAATGCATCCTTGCTGAATAAAAAAAAATCTTACTGACCCCAAACTTTTCAAAGCTATTAAAGGGATAGTTGATCGTTTCTGACCCTCCATAGACACAAGGGTCCTACCACGTATAAGGCCCAGAAAGGTACCAAGAACATCTCCAAGTACCGAGTACTTTTAATAATGGCTAAAGATGATAATTTGTGGTAGAATAATGTTGAATAATGTCGTTATTTTTGTTTTTTAGTGCACAAAAAGTATTCTCGTAGCTTCATAAAACTACAGTTAAACGATTCATGTCACATGGACTACTTTGTCAATGTTCTTGGTACTTTTCTGAGCCTTAAACGTGATAGGACCCTTGCTGTCTACGCAGAGTCAAAAAGCCCTCAGATTTCATCAAAAATACCTTAATTTGTGTTCTAAAGATGAGCAAAGCTCTTACAGTTTTACAGAACCACATGAGGGTAAGTAATTAATGACACTTAATTAATCTCTTAAAAACACATTAAAGGAGATCAGGTTTTGTCTGGCTTGAAATTGCTACAGGACACTAGTTCAGGTTCTATATCTTTAAGGAAAAACTAAGGATCAAGAAATTTCAAAGCAACTACTCTGGATGTCTCTAAATACAGCACACATAGTTACCATGACACCCTTACCATCAGTTTTCACCAGCAGAGTTAAATTCGGATGTGATTGTTTTCATCCAGCCTGTCAATTAACAAAATCAAATGTAAAACAAGCTTAATGCCCGTTTAACTCCCCTTCAGGTTTGTGATCCAGTGAGTCTGTGGCAATAAAACATTGTTGTGCCAAATGTACAACATATGATTATAGCATTGAGTACTCACGCTCCCTCGTCTTTAAGTAGAGAGAGGAACTTGCTGACTCTGTACGCCTGATCCATCTAGAGAGGAGAGTAAACACAACATGCTATAAATAAACCTTCATTTTCACGTATATGGTTCTCTGCATGTGACTATGCCACGAGATGAAGCAAGCTCATGAGATTGCTAGACAGCACTTTTGATGTAGATTCTCTCGTGCATGAAACGGCTATAAAAAGCACAGGAATTAAAATGAATTATTTAAACCGTCTTGCAAAAAGTGTGTTAGAAAACTGCTTGAGTGCATTACATTTCTAGTTCACATCTCCGGCAACATGAAGAGATTTTAGAGAGAACACTTCTAGTGGTAACAAATGGGATTAAGAGACTCTTAATGGTTCACAATAGTGTTTACAGACTTTATCTTGTATAAATCTGAGGTAAACACTGACGCTTACCTGCAGAGACATCTCAATAAGCATCAGAAGCTTTTTAATGCCAATCCACACTCTTTTTCCTTTCACATGCTGAGCAATGGTGGTTCTCTCAGCATCTGTGAAGCTGCCCAGGAGCTAGTAATTACCAAAAAAAAGGTAAGTATGATAGTAACATTTTGTCTTTGTAAGTAAAGTGACAGAAAGGGTGGCATCGCCCCCTGCAGGTTAATGCTAAAACAACATTAAATAAATAAACAAATGCTGAAATAACATCCTAAATTTTACGTCATAGATATGATAGATACATAGATAGATAGACCTCTAGAGCTTCAACCAGATGATCCCCACTGGAGATATTTTGCACATGGATGGTGGTGCTGAATGCATCCAGCATCTCCATCTCCTGTAGCACATCTTTACGGCTTGTGGTGCCAATGATAAGAAGCTTACGACCCTTAAGATCAATTGAACAACATTAGCCATTTTATACCCATAATTTAACAACCTTACAGTACATAGATGACACTTTTGGGAAAGCATGAGAATTTACACGAGGTGGAGTCTTCTTCAGCAGGACCAGCAGGGCTTGGAGAACCAGGTTGGAGAATCGAGGACCAATCGGCACATAATCTGTTTCACCACAATTAATAGTATACTGTTAATAGTGTAAACAATAATAATGTCTGCATTTATTCCAATAAACAGCAATTTCTTTTTTTTAACTACTTTACTACATAAATTACAGAGTCATATGTGACCCTGGACCACAAAACCAGTCTTAGTAGCACGGCTTTATTTGTAGCAATAGTCAAAAACACATTGTATGGGTCAAAATGATCGATTTTTCTTTTATGCCAAAAAGTATAAGGATATTAAGTAAAGATCATGTTCCATGAAGATATTTTGTAAGTTTCCTACCGTAAATATATCAAAACTTAATTTTTGATTAGTAATATGCATTGCTAAGAACTTCATTTGGACAACTTTAAAGGTTACTTTCTCAGTATTTTTTTTTTATTTATTTATTTTTGCATCCTCAGATTACAGATTTTCAAATAGTTGTATCTCTGCCAAATATTGTCTTAGCCTAACAAACCATAAATCAACGGAAAGCTTAATTTAAGAAAAAATGACCAGTTTTGTGGTCCAAGGTCCCATATACTTTTGTATGTGGGAGAGACAATGAAACATTTGCTTGTTTTCTTTTTACCACACAAAATCATTCAAAATCAAACAAGACATGAAATACATACCAGTAAGTACATATCACTGCACTGCCCTCCAAAGGCAAAGCGCAGTAACTACACATTTGGTCAAAACTGAGCTAAGACTTAAAATGGACAGTGACAACTGTTTTGTCTTGTGGCAAAGTCTCCTGGTTAAATTGTGTCCCATTTCAGAGGAACGAGAGTTTCAACATGTTTGACTAGCTGGTGTAAAAATTTTAAGGCATTTTTCTCAGTTTCAGTGTTGGCGTAGTTACTGCACTTTGCCTTTGGAGGGTAGTGTTCGTCTTTTTACCCCCGGAACAGATTAATGTACATATGGTAAATTTTATGTGACACTGGTTTTGAAACCTGACGTTTTAAAATAACGTACCATCTGCACTACACCTAAACTTATCTGATAGTATTAACAAAAGCGAATATGATGTAAAAACACAATTGCAAGCATGCCGTTTTAGCTTGTTTTTCAATCTCTCTTCTTTTATCTCCTTCATCATGTTTTTCACGGGGTTCATACCTAAAGATTCCGCATCCTAAATCCAATTCCGTGCCGACTAAGCTATCAAGCAAGCTTGTCTGAAAAGCGAATCATATGGAGCTGTAATTAAAATGCTGGTTTACCACTGCTAGTGTTCATTTCTGTTGGAAACTGCAGTGTACCCATTGGTACGTATTTTGCATCTTGCAGATAAGTTCCCACAGGTACGTCTTTTGTCATTAGATCATGCAGCAATTATTGGCAGTTTTCCCTGTTGAAGATCCCTTCTTTAAACAAACAAAAACAACAATTTAAAAAATAAAGTAGTCTAACCTAACAGACGCTCGATGTCATCAACCACAACACAGCTGAGCTGAGACTTGTAAGCATCGTCGAAGACCTGAGAAGTAATATTGAACATTTTTAATCTTTGCCTGTGAGAATACAAAATATGAATAGATTATATGTTGTTAATATATTCAAATGTAATATTTAAATTAAAATTATATTAAAATTTATGAGCATACAGTTTGTAACTGCTAACCTTCTTGATTGCCTGGCATTTGGAGATCTCTGAGTAGCCAATCATCTTGTCTGGAGAGCAGATCTTAATGAATGGGAACTGGGAGTCCTCTGAGATTTTGGCAGCCAGGGCTGTCTTTCCACTGTGAGGAGGTCCTGAGGCAAAAAAACAAGATGTGTCAAGACTGAAAAACTAGTCTACATCGGGGTGGAACACAGAGATCATCCTACCTAACAGTGAATGTTCTCATAAGTCTCACTAACATTTTGTAAAGGTAATGTAAATGTTAGAACAAAACATTCTTAAAATTATGTTTATTAAACTTTCATTAGATAAATTTGTGTAATATTCTTATGATTATATTTTTACTTTATGATTCTTGAGCATTTACAGACAGAAAAAGCTCTTGTTTACACTAGTGCATTTTCATTTTAAAACAGTTTTTTAAAATGAAAACAATCCTCATGTACACTGTTGTTTTCACTGTTTCAGAAACTATTTCCGTCCACACTACACAACACAACCGAAAACGCATGTCACATGACCATTCATAATGAGCACGATGCTATTGTTTACACAGTCACCAGAAACACTTTGGTCTGTTTGCACTGAAACTCAACCCCAGAATTTTCAAACTGAAACGGGGTCTTCACACGACAGGCGTAACCGTAGCAAAAGTTATGCATGTAAACGTAGCCTTAGAACAACATGTCCCCACCATGGCTGTATCCGAAATCGCCCCCTATACCCTATTTAATATTCGCTATATTAGTCCACTCATACAGTTCACTTGAAGGAGTGAATGAAAATGAGTAAGTTGAATTCGGACACTAGTGTCCTGGAAGGACTGCCACTGTTTGCTTGCTGTTTGATAAACATTTGAAACGGGCAGTTCCAGTAGTAAGATTAAAGGATTTATCTTTAACTGTCACAGAAATTATGCAAAAACCCTAGTTAAACAATTTAATAATCAATTTACAACAAATTTGTACCTGTGTTGTACGCTGTATTACGAAGTGGACGAGCGCGCTGTAAAATGAAGGGATGGATGATTCAGCGCGGTGGGCGCCATCTTCTGGTGAGACGCGGGAATTCAATTGGCGCGCGACTCTTACAGTGCATTATTGGTTATCACTAGTCATTGGCTCTGTCCAAATTCAGGGTCTGTATCCTCCTTAGGATCCTTCCTACCCAGTTGAAGGAGGAGGGGTCCTCCGACGACCGCAAAACCTGGAAGTAGGTGTCTGTAAATTTGGACAGCCTACCTTTCTTTCAGTTCCCTCCCTTACCCGTTGTTTATATCCCGTCGCCTAGCAACCGTGACAGCGCTAAGCAACAAGACAACCGCTGTAAAAAAATATTTTTTGAAACGCCAGTTTTTTTTAAACTTACATCGAAAAGCATATTCCTCTCCCGCTACGCTACCACTCGCTTCGTCCGCCATTATTTGAAAATTCTGGAAGCGCTCTGCCGATAGGAATTATGGGATAGGTAGTCCACCAGACCCATCCTTCCAGTTCGGGGAAAAGGAGGACATATTTGTTGGCCGCATTTGAAGGATCCTACGAATTTGGACAGCCTTCGTCGCGGCGCTGTGACGCAGCATCCTTCAAATGAGTCCGACGAAGGATGTAGACCCTGAATTTAGACACAGCCATTGAGTGTACATCAGTTGTAGTGCACTGTTTTGCAGTGCCTTGTGGGATTGAATAAGTGCACCCGAGAACGTCCACTATGGTTTCGAACACCACTTAAAATGGTTGTCCCCTCAAATAGTGCTAGTGCCCTATTTGAGGGTATAGGGGGCGATTTTGGATATAGCCTATGTTTTTATTATCTGCTGAATATCTTGTAATGTTACCATAAAAGGTTGTAAGAACAACATTCATGTCACATCCTTATGATGTTATTTTATTCTTAATGAACATTCTAAAATGCTGAGAGAACACATTCTTAGAACATTCTCAGAATGTCCTTACGTTGTTGAAGGGATAGTTCACCCAAAAATAAAAATTCTGTCATTACTTACTCGCCCTCATGTTGTTCTAAACCCTTAAGACTTTTGTTCATCTTCCGAACACAAATTAAGATATTTTTGATGAAATCCGAGAGCTTTCTGACCCAGCATAAACAGCAATGCAACTGTCATGTTCAAGGTCCGAAAAGGTAGTAAGGACATTGATAAAATAGTCCACGTGACATCAGTGGTTCAACCGTAATGTTATAAAGCTACGAGAATACTTTTTGTACACAAAGAAAACAAAAATAACTTCCATGTCAGTATTCTCACAGCTTCATTACATCACAGTTGAAAGGACAATCTTAACAATGTGGTCCTTTTTGGACCTTGAACGTGTCAGTTGCATTGCTGCCTTCACTCTTAAAAATAAAGGTGCTTTAAAAGGTTCTTCACAGCGATGCCATTTTTGGTTCCACAAAGAACAATTCAGTCGAAGGTTCTTTAAAGAACCATCTCTTTCTTACCTTTTTATAATTTGAAGAACCTTCTTTTGCCACAAAGAACCTCTGTTCTTCAGATGTTAAATGTTCTTTATGGAACCATTTAGACAAAAAAGTCTCTTCTATGGCATCGTAAAGCACCTTTATTTTTAAGAGTCTATGCAGGGTCAGAAAGCTCTCAGATTTCATTAAAATATCTTAATTTATGTTCCGAAGATGAACGAAGGTCTTACGGGTTTGGAACGACATGAGGGTGAGTAATGAATGAAAACTCACCCTCAAGAAGCACAGACACGAGTGGAGTACGGTCACTGTTCTTAGTCTGCTGCACCAGAAGCTCTCCGTCCTCCAGCACTCGGGTCACTGGATCACCCCACTTAATGATGCCGTTCATGATGTAACTGGAATAGTCTTCTTGGTTGGTGCCAAAAGCCTGACAAAAGTACAAGATGACAAGGTTTTACTTGATGAGTTCAACAACAACAAATGACTCTGAATTTTGCAATCCTTCTGCTGGTGAAAACAATGAATTATTCAGCAAGGCAGATACTTACAGGTTTAATGTCGTTATTCAAGGATGCTATGAAATCTGTCCGGGTGACTTGAAGCTTTTCTGCTCGCTCCATGTCCACCTCTACAGTAGTTGTGGCCTGGAATACAGTTCAGCATGGGTTTAGACCTTTCAAATGAGGTATTATAAAAGTACATCTCTAAAAAGAACCTTTGTACCTTAATGTGGCGGTTCATGGCAGTGGACTGGGCAGCTCTGACCAGGCCCTCCAGTTCAGCTCCGCTGTAGTTCTTGGTCTCAGCAGCCAGTTCTTTAACATCCACATCATCAGACAGGAGGTTGAACTCTCGCATCTTAGATGTGTGAATGACCAGGATCTGAATACGGCCCTTTTCATCCGGCAAACCTGGGTGATGAGGCGTAAACAAATAGGTAAGAATGAACAGAGATGGAGAGAGTTGTGAATTTTTTTTGCTGCTAAACAAAAAGCAAGTGTTTGTGTCTTTGTCTTACCAATTTCCATCTTTACTTCAAATCGGCCAGGTCTCATCAAAGCTTCATCTATCAGGTCAGGCCTGTTAGTCATGCCTTTCAGATAAAGACAAAAAAAGAATATTTGAGATTTACAGTGACTTCCATTATAAATAATGTACATGACAGTGAAAACAAACAAACATGACAGTAGTTTAATAATAATAATAATAATAATATTGGTCATTATTATTATAGTAAAATTATGTACTATTAAAAAATAGAATTTAATTTATTTTTATGAAAAACATTGTTATTATAAACATTATTTGATTTAATAACAATAATATTATTAATAATAATAATTTATTTTATAATTATAATCATGATTTATTATTGTTGTTGGAAAACTAAAGACATTTAGTATAGCAACAGTTTATTTGTTACTATTTTTTTCTTTTTAAGTCAGATTAGATGTTATAAATTTAAATAACAATAATAGTAAAATTAATAATAATAATAAAAATAATGTATCATATAACAACAATAGAAAAATATAATAGTGAATTCATTTTTATGAAAAATCTATTGTTGTTATTATTATAATAAAATATGTATTTTTAATAATAATAATTATTATTATTTATAAAATTTTAATTTTTGTTATGATTATTTTTGTCATTAAAAAATAATTACTTTTTACAGTCTTTTACATACTTTTAAAGTCACATTAAATTAGTTATAAACTTAAATAATAATACCAATAATAACCATAATCATAATTATTATTATTAATAAATAACAATACTAATATTCTTATATATTTATTATCATAATTTGTACCTTTTAATAACACAAATAATCTATTATATAATAATAATCAAAAAAATTATAATTTAATTTATTTTTATAAAAATAATAATAATATATTATATAATTATAATCATTGTTATGACTATTACTGTTGTTATTATTATTAAAATATATACTTTTTATTTCAAGTCACATTAAATCAGTTATAAACTTAAATAATAATAATAAAAATTGTAAATATTACTATAATAAAATATTTGTTTTTAATAATAATTGATAAATTATTATTATATTTTTTTTCTCATAATTTGTACCTTTTAATAATAATACAAATAATTTATAATATAATAATAATTTTAAAACTGAATTTCTTTTTATGAAAAAGATTTGCTTTTAACAATAATTTATATATTAATATTTATATATTATATATTATTATTATTACTGTTATTGTTATTAAAAAATAAAGACTTTTTTATTTTTTATTTTAAGTCACATTACATCAGTTATAAACTTAAATAATAATAATAACTATTATTATTATTAATAATAATAAAAATACATATTTTATTATCATAATTTGTACCTTTTAATAATAATAATACAAAATATTTATTATATAATAATAACAACTGTTTTTTGTTATTATTATTAAAAACTAAAGACTGTTTTGTACATTTATCAATCATTTCTTTTTCAAACGTCACATTAGATTTGCGAAAAACTGCTATGTAGTATTTCTTTCTTTCTCAATTATAAATGTAGAGTTCTATTATGACTACAAAATATTGCAAAGCAACAAAACATATGATAGCTGCTGCTATTCACCAATGACGAGAATGTTGTTGAGCTGCTCCACTCCATCGATCTTGGACAGGAGCTGGTTGACCACAGTGTCGTGCACACCTGTGCTGCTGGCACCTGTACCACGCTGCTTACAGATTGCATCCAGTTCATCAAAGATGATGATATGCAGGCCACTGTTAGCACCCAACTGCACAGAAAAACACAAAGAAGATCAGATGTACAGTATACTATAGCACAGTAATGTACGGGATCGTAAGGACAGTGGGCATTTTGTCATCTCACCCTTTTCTGTTCCTCCTCAGCATCTGCGAACAGTTTCCTAATGTTGGCCTCAGATTCACCCACGTACTTGTTGAGGATCTCTGGTCCGTTGACTATCTTTGGCTCTCTGGCGTTCAGCATCTTACCGATCTGCCTGGCCATCAGTGTTTTACCACAGCCAGGAGGACCAAAGAGCAAGATGCCTTTCACATGCTTACAACCTGCAAAGGAAACAACTCATTTTTACATCATTTTTACATTATCTGCAATCAATGCAATGCATAACATCAACATAAATGGACCGTTCTGGTGAATGGATGCTTTTTACAAGATTACATAACAAAATGGAAAACGGAGACAACACATACCCATCTGCTCTACAATGTCTGGTGGGAAAACTCGAGAGGCGAAAGCCCTGCGGAAGATATCGGAGAACTCCTTGTCTAGACCACCAATGCCCATTTTCTCGAAGTTCCATTCAGGGTTAATGATCGTCTGACGGGCTTCTTTGGTCTTGGCCTTGCCTGGTGAACAGGACGACAAAGAGGAAAATTCAGAGCTGAGTTACAGTGTTTATATCACATTGAAAAGAAACTTATTTTGAAGTGTGATGAAACTCACCAACTAGAGTAAGAGATGAGCTCTCAGATTTTTCAAAGACCACTTGACTGTTTCCAACCAACAGACCAACCTCAATCTGTGAAGTTAAATCCACATAATTGACATTTATTTTTAATATATGTAACCCTGAACCACAAAACCAGTCTTAAGCAGCATGGGTATATTTGTAGCAATAGCCAAAAATACATTGTATGGGTCAAAATTATCTTTTTTTTATGTCAAAAATCATATTAAGTAAAGATCATGTTCCATAGAGATATTTTGTAAATTTCCTACCATAAATATATCAAAACGTAATGTTTGATTGGTAATATGCATTGCTAAGAACTTCATTTGGACAACTTTAAAGGTGATTTTCTAAATACTTTGATGTTTTTGCACCCTCAGATTTGAAATTTCCAAATTGTTGTATCTTACCCAAATATTGTCCTATTCTAACAAACCATACATCAATGGAAAGCTTATTTTATTCATTGTATAAATCTCATTTTTTAAAAATCGACCCTTATGACTGATTTTGTGGTCCAGGGTCACATTTGACATTATAGTGCAAATTCAGTACTTTTTGTTCTCTTTCCAGTACCTTTTGCTTTTTGCCAGAAGCTGGTTCGCCCCTCAGTATGCTGGGGTCCATCGCCTCAATGTCCTTGATAACTAGCCCAAAGAGCTTGTCACAGAAATTGAAGACCAGCTATGACCGAAAGAAAAAAAAAATAGCATGAATAGTTAAAAATCAGATGCCATTAATTTAGTTTTTGTGGTGTGATTCTGACCTGCTGCCCCACAGTGAAACCCTGATTGTTGAAATGCTGAATAAACTCAGCAGCCATTTTGTCTGAGTCGTAGGGACTGGAGTCGGTGCTCTTCTTCTGCAGGAAGTCAATCTCAATGGTCATGGCACCAATGCATTGCTTGGATTTGTCAAAGTTGTAGTTGGCCACTGAAATGACAGAAGGGAAACAGCTTTTTGAGTATTTGATCTAAAATTTGTGTATTTGTTGCAAATGTTTACACAAGAGCAATGTACACACCTTCTACCTCTTGTCCGATGGACAGGCCTGCCCATTTCCTCTTTAAGAGAAAGTTAAAGGGGAATGAATAAAACAGTCCATAAAAGTACAAGCACTATCTGATTATATACAAAGTTCTGTCATGAAACATGAAGCACAGGCAGATATAATTACATCATTGTCACATGGCACAGCTGATTGGTTTCTTTCATATCAGCAGTCAATGAGATTGCTGCTCAACTAAAATATTGCAAATACTTGTCTAGTGCTTGCTTGATTCAGAAACCCTCAACTTCCCCAGCTCCACCTGTATAGATCTGCTATGGGGTGATTTAATGTATATTATATATGGGGGAAATTTCATATGTTAAATGTGCAGCAGCAGTATTTCCTACATGCTCCATGTTTTTGGATGTATAAAGAAAGTCACGTTACTTGCTTTGCAGCAGCAGCTTAGCAGATCTATTCCACCAAGACCAAACACATGTATATTATGATAAACTCTCCGAGAGTTGTCATGACAAAACTGTACTTAAAGGGACAGTTCACCCAAAAATTAAAATTGTGTCATCATTTACTGACTCTTGTGTCGTTCCAAACCAGTATGACTTTTTTTCTTCCATGGAACATAAAATAAGATATTTTCAGACATTTTTTGTCTAAACGGAAGTCAACAGTAACCAAAACTGTTACAAATTCCTTCAGAATATCTTCTTTTGTGTTCCACTGAAGAAAGAACATTTGGAATGACATTTTAGAGCGAACTAACCCTTTAAATCTGTTTGGTTAGGGATAAAATGTCATATATGGACTTCCAGAATGAAAATTTCCTGATAATTTACTCACCCCATGTCATCCTAGATGTTCCTTTCTTTCTTTTTTCAGTTCAAAAGAAATTAAAGTTTTTGAGGAAAACATTCCAGGGTTTTTCTCCAGATAGTGGACTTTAACGGGAATCAGCCAGTTAAAAGTCCAAATTGCAGTTTTAATGCAGCCTCAAAGGGCTCTATACTGATCCCAGCTGAGGAATAAGGGTCTTATCTAGTGAAATGATCTGTAATTTTCTAAGAAAAATACAAATTTATGTACCTTTTTAACCAAAAATACTTGTCTTGCACTAACAGCGAAGAACTAACAGCACGTGAGTTTTCCATGCGCATCGCAGAGCTAGTGACAAGACGAGAATTTGTGGTTAAAAAGTATACAGATTTTTATTTTTTTAAGATAATGGCCGACTGTTTCACCAGATAAGACCCTTATAGAGCCCTTTGAAGCTGCACTAAAACTGAAACCCATTGATCCCCATTGAAGTCCACTATATGGAGAAAAATCCTGGAATGTTTTCCTTAAAAACCTTAATTTCTTTGCGACTGAAGAAAGAAAGACATGAATATCTTGGATGACATGGGGATAAGTAAATTATCAGGAAATTTTTATTTTGCAAGTGAACGAACCCTTTAAACATAAGCGTTTGTCTGCTGTTGTGTTTGTGTCAAAAGTAAAAGATCTTGGCAGGAGTCCTGTACCTGTGGCAAACTGAAAGCGATGGTTCCAGGAAGCACAGAGTGGTGAGACTTTACTGTGAACACAAACTTGTAGGTGGGTGTTGTCCTCACAGTCACATGCCTGAAGAGAGAAGCAGGAAACATTCAACTTCCACAATAATGCAAGGATCAAAATACTACAATGTTTAACAGAAACTATGGTGACTTAGTATCTCCTTTAGTATGGCTCCTTTTTAGTAGGTTGACATCATGCGACAATTCATTCAGTTAAAGCACAGGTCAATCATAATCATAAATAATATATTAATATATGTGATGACTTAATACTTAGGGTCTAACTGGAAGCTTTGACTATTTTTATTGTTATTTCCACAAAAATACAACAAAATGAATAATAATATTAATAATAATTAAATTATTATTCCAAATAAAAATAATAATAATTGTTGTATTCCACTTCGGAGTAAAGCAACTGCATAAACATAAAAGCATAATAACAATATCGATTTTTAAAATATATATTTATTATTTATTGCAGGATAAATCAATTTACATCACACATTAACCTGACATACATCAATATGGCAACACAAACCCACACAAATCGGCCCTCATGCTGTGATATTCTTGCACATGAGGCATCAGCAGGAGGCACTGCGGCAGACTCTGTCAGCCTGAGTTAATTTCTGGACTGATTCAGCATCCCAAGGACACACAAACACTAAAAGCCTAGGGAAATTCATCAGCTCTGCTGCTGGAGCACTAATTATATGTTTGAAACTTTCCCTACAGTGTTACATATGACAACTGCAAAAAGATGTTGTGTACTTCATGTTACATATGATTGAGTATCCACTACTTAAAAGTTGACAGGAATGTTTTTATTAATGGGCAGCATTTGCCCCATAGAGGTATTTTAGGGGTATCTTTACCCTCATAAGGTATGTTTAAGCATGTTTTTGTCTATCAAACCCACAATAATATAGCTTTTTACTAAATCCATGAACATAAAATGACGTTATGAAATGTTACATAACAGATTAAAAATAGAGAATTTTTTGGACGTACATTTTATACACATGACACTTAAATTCTCAGTGCTTTTGGCAGTGGATAGGGGTCATCAAGGCCAAGCAAACTAGGATGCACTGTGTGTTCTGACACATTTCTATTATAGCCATTAAGTTTTTGCACAGTTTGAACTACAAACTGTTTGTGTGTATGTTATTGGACTAGACTCAGTAAAGAACTCCTAACCTAGACGGCCGCTGGCTAAAGGCCATGGGAACCAGATGAGTCCTCTGCAATCTGACTTTGATGCAACATGGAACTTTTGCATTATTGACACACTGTTGTCCTATTTTAATACTGTAAGTTTGCTTTGACACAACTTGTATTGTAAGAAGCGCTGTATAAATAATCGTGACTTGATTTGACTAGACAGACTAGCCTTTGCTCCCCACATGCATCATTGAGCCTTGGGCGCCCATGACCCGATGCCGATTCATCGGTTGTCCTTCCTTGCACCATTTTGGTAGTACTAACTACTGCAAACCACAAACACCCCACAAGAGCGTTTTGGAGATGCTCTGACCCAGTCGTCTACACTATAATAATGCTGGGTAAAATACAATATGGACAAACCGAGCGATTGGGTTGTTTTGACCCAGTGGTTGGGTTAAATGTTTGACCCAACCTTCTGGATAATTTTATTTAAATCAACTATTGTTTAACAATTACTATACAATTACTATACTATTAATATGAACCCATAATAGGTTGTAAATTAAAAACTAGACACATAATTACTGGAGGCACCAGCAATAATCAAAAGGTGAACCTTTATTAATAAGCATGTATTGTTAAAAGCGCTATATAAAATAAAGCTGAATAAGCAATTTAAAAAAAACATTTATTATTTAATTTGTATTTATTCAACTTATTAATAAATGTTCAATTATTGAACATATTATAAATAAATGTTAATTTCCAACCTACTTTGGGTTCATTTTAAGCAAGAATTGTAGTAATTTTTCAGCAAGAGTTGAGTTAACTACCCAGGAGGTTGGGTTAAAGGCTGTATCACCCCCTGACGGTGATTGTTTTTTTGGCATATCTCGGACCCTAGGCTGACCACAGAGACGCGTTTTTTTTACAGCCGATTCTTTTGAACGGCTCATAAACATGAACGAGAGTCGGGAGCCGAGTCGCGGCTGGGGGGAGCCGTTCTTTCTGTCGTTCTTTTTTTCCTATGCGTGTTTCACACAGATGCACACAAATTAGCTCCTCCGCGAGACAGAACAGCTATAGGGGGAGGGGCGCACCCAGCGCAATGTAGTAATGGGAAGTTCGGTTCTTTTCCGCGAACTGGTTCTTTCGGACAGTTTGTTTCAAAGAACCGGTTCAAAAAACCGGTTCACCAGTTCTTTTACACTATAACATAATGATGTCATTAACGTAATTACTATCGTCCCGCCTGGGCCGATAAGTAAGGAACTGCTTTGTATTTAATTACATTGCATTTTGTGTTCATTTAAAACAGGGGTCCCCAAACTAAGGCCCGGGGGCCGAATGCGGCCCGCCCCCACATTTGGACCGGCCCTCTGAACAATGCCAGAGACATATTTTGAAAATGTAATTTTAAATATGTTTTACTTATATCATGTCGGTATTTGATAATAAAGGTTGGCTTTCAAACTAAAATTTCCCTTAGTTATTAACATAGCCTAATTATTTGTTAAATTCACCAACAGAATGGTACATTCAATGTAATGTGTCACCGTGATCGAACAGGTGATTCACGAGCCAGCTAGAAAAATCAGAGCGATTGCAAAATGACTCAATAGCATTTGAGGTGAAACTAGCACTGCTTGTGGGACAAGCGCAAAAGCAAGACTTCACTCAGCTCCCAGTTACCCAAAGTTTTTCAGCTGAGAACCAGTTGAAAAGTCAATTTGACGTGTGATTCAAAAAACACAGTGGACCAACACCAGCAGATGACATTGCACCCCAAATCATCACAGACTGTGGAAACTTAACTTCTTTAACTTAACTACTGGACTTCAAGCAACTTGAGCTTTGAGCTTCTCCACCCTTCCTCCAGACTTGATTTCCAAATAAAATACAAAACTTGCTCTCATCTGAAAAGAGGACTTTGGATCACTGCAACAGTCCATTTCTTCTTCTCCTTAGCCCATGTTCAGGAGTGGCTTAACAAGAGGAATACAACAACTGTAGCCAAATTCCTTGACATGTCTGTGTGTGGTGGCTGTTGATGCCTTGACCCCAGCCTCAGTCCATTCCTTGTGAAGTTCACCCAAATTCTTGAATCAGTTTTGCTTGACAAGCCTGTCAAGGCTGCGGTTCTCTCGGTTGGTTGTGCATCTTTTTCTTCTACACTTTTTCCTTCTACTCAACTTTGTGTTAACATGCTTGGATACAGCACTCTGTGAACAGCCAGCTTCTTTGGCAATCAATGTTTGTGGCTTACCCTCCTTGTGAGGGGTGTCAATGATTGTCTTCTGGACAACTGTCAGATCAGCAGTTTTCCCCAGTACATTTACATTTACATTTACATTTATTCATTTAGCAGACGCTTTTATCCAAAGCGACTTACAATTGGGAATACAACAAGTGATTCATCCTAAGGAGGCAGATCAACATAGGAAGTGTTCAAGAATACCATATATCAGGCATTGTTAGAAGAGTGCAGGCTAGAAGGAGAAGATCAAGAAAGAGAGGAAAAACAGGCTAGAAGGGAGGATCAAGAAGAGGATTTTTTTTTTTTTTTTTTTTTTTTTAATTGAGTCACATAGTGTCGAAAAAGATGGGTTTTCAGCAGTCGTTTGAAAGCTGTTAAGGAGTCCGCATTCCGGATAGGGGTGGGAAGATCATTCCACCAGGCAGGGACATTGAACGAGAATGTTCTGGACAGTGATTTAATACCTCTCTGTGGTGGTACAATGAGGCGTCTTTCACTAGAGGATCTCAGTCTTCTGGAAGGAGTGTAGATGTGTAGTAGTGAATAGAGGTAGGCAGGTGATGATCCGGTGGCTGTCCTATATGCCAGCATCAGTGTCTTGAATTTGATGCGTGCTGTAACCGGTAGCCAGTGCAGGGATATGAAGAGAGGTGTGACATGGGCCTTTTTGGGCTCGTTGAAGACCAGTCGTGCTGCTGCATTCTGAATCATTTGTAGAGGCTTGATTGTACATGCTGGAAGACCAGCTAAAAGAGCATTGCAGTAGTCCAGCCTGGAAATGACCAGGGCCTGGACGAGGAGTTGTGTAGCATGCTCTGTTAGGAAGGGCCTGATCTTTCTGATGTTGTACAATGCAATCCTGCAAGATCGAGCGGTCTTAGCTATGTGGTCTTTAAAAGTCAGTTGGTTGTCAAAGATAACACCCAGATTTCTGGCTGAAGTTGATGGGGTAATTGTTGATGAACCTAACTGGATGGAGAAGTCATGCTGTAGAGATGGAGTGGCAGGAAAGACAAGGAGCTCAGTCTTAGCTAGATTGAGCTGAAGATGGTGTTCCTTCATCCATGCAGAGATATCCGCCAGGCAACCTGAGATCCGTGTAGCTACCGATGGATCGTCTGGTTTGAATGAAAGATAGAGCTGTGTGTCATCAGCATAGCAATGGTAGGAGAAGCCATGTGCCTGTATGATGGGGCCCAGAGATGTAGTGTATATGGAGAAGAGGAGAGGTCCAAGAACTGAACCCTGAGGAACCCCAGTGACCAGTTGATGAGTTTTGGATACCTCGCCTCCCCAGGCCACTCTGAAAGACCTACCAGAGAGGTAGGATTTGAACCAGCGAAGTGAAGTCCCTGTGATGCCCAACGATGAGAGGGTGGACAGGAGGATCTGGTGATTCACAGTGTCAAAAGCTGCAGATAGGTCCAGCAAGATGAGTACTGATGATTTGGACTCAGCTTTTGCCGTCCGCAAGGCTTCAGTGACAGACAGTAGCGCAGTCTCAGTTGAATGGCCGCTTCTGAACCCTGATTGGTTAGCATCCAATAGATTGTTCTGTGAGAGGAATAAGGATAGCTGGTTGAAAACAGCCCGTTCCAGTGTTTTTGCTATGAATGGAAGGAGAGAGACAGGTCTGTAGTTGTCTATGAGTGAAGAGTTAAGTGTAGGTTTTTTGAGCAGTGAGGTTACCCGGGCCTGCTTAAATGTAGTGGGAAAAGTGCCTGTGAGAAGAGATGTGTTGATGATGTGTGTGAGCGCCGGTAGGATTGTAGGGGAGATTGCTTGGAGAAGGTGTGAGGGGATGGGATCTAAAGGACATGTCGTCGGATGGCTGGAGAGGAAAAGTTTGGTTACTTCTGCCTCCGAGCAAGGACAGAAGGAGAAGTGGGGAGTTCCAGCCGTGATTGTGGTCAATTTTAGTTCCTGTATGTGTGGAGCTGAGAACTTATTATTGATCGATGTAGTTTTGTCTGTAAAAAATGTGGCGAAATCATCAGCTGTGAACCAAACTGAGAGACCATTTTGAAGGCTCAGGCTCAGGAAACCTTTGCAGGTGTTTTGAGTTGATTAGCTGATTGGCATGTCACCATATTCTAATTTGTTGAGTGAATTGGTGGGTTTTTGTTAAATGTGAGCCAAATCATCAAAATTAAAAGAACCAAAGACTTAAACTACTTCAGTCTGTGTGCATTAAATTTATTTAATACACAAGTTTCACAATTTGAGTTGAATTACTGAAATAAATGAACTTTTCCATGACATTCTAATTTGAGATGCACCTGTATATCGTTTGAAAAGAAATGATCATTTGTCTGTCTGGTGCATAAAAAATAATAAACTATTCTAGCATTAAAAGATATAATAAATACAGGTAAAATAATAATAATAATAGTAATCAGTCCGGCCCATGGAATTTTCTTTTATAAACCAACCCGGCCCCCCATTAAAGAAAAGAAAATTATGTGGCCCACTCAGAAAAAAGTTTGGGGACCCCTGATTTAAAACTTGAAGGGGCTGATCTCCTATTTGCAAAGTTTACAGTAGTTATAGTAGTAATAGTGGACTGTATGTAGATATTTCCATTTCCATTTTATTTATTCTAATTTTATCTACAGTATATGTCTAATACTTTAAATATTTTTTG
This sequence comes from Garra rufa, assembly GCF_049309525.1. Lineage (NCBI taxonomy): Eukaryota > Metazoa > Chordata > Actinopteri > Cypriniformes > Cyprinidae > Garra > Garra rufa. The sequence continues at coordinate 36,762,392 of NC_133361.1, read as the reverse complement.
TTATCTATCAAAATGTTCTTTTGTGATACTGTTCTTGTATAGACATTTTTCACTAAAAGCTGTTTTGCACAGACATTCATTGCAGCCCACTTTGTTATTGTTCATTTAAGACTTGAAGGGGCTGATGTCCTATTTGCAAAGTTTACAGTAGTAATAGTAGTAATAGTGGACTGTATGTAGACATTTCCATTTTATTTATTCTAATTTTATCTAAAGTATATATTTAAAACTTTAAATATTTTTTGTTTTCTATCAAAATGCTCTTGTGTGATAACAATGTTCTTGTGTGGAAGTATAAAAGCTGTTTTGCACAGAAATTCATTGCAGCCGGCTTTGTTTTTGATGTTTATTTGTGAGTGGGTATTGTATGAATAACATAAGTCAACGTGGCTTTACAAATACACACACTTTGTACTAAAGGTAAATCCAGATGGATGTTGTACAACCCTATGGAATATAGTCCACACATGACAAATGAGGTAATAATCAATATTTCAGAATAATTCAAACTCAGATATTGGTGTGTGATATTTGAGTTTTAATTATTTGACTACAAATCTCACCTCATCATTCCTCCCAGTGATTATTTCCAGGATAAACTGAGATGCCCCCAAGCTGGCTTCTTAAAACTGACTAAATATTTAAAAAGAGCCAAAAGAGCCGTTCTTTTGAACGACTCTTTGAAAGGAACGGATCGCCAAGATCCGGATCCCCTCAAAGAGCCATAAATCCCATCACTACTTTAAAGGGATAGTTTATCCAAAAAATGAAAATTCTGTCATTAATTACTCACCCTCATGTCGTTCCAAACCTGTAAGACCTTCGTTCATCTTTGAAAGACATCAGTAATATCTTAATTTCTGTTCTGTAGATGAATGAGGGTGAGTAATTAATAACAGAATTTTCATATTTGGGTGAATTATCCCTTTAAACACTGAAACCAAATGCTGGTTTTGTCCATATTTCATCCAGCACTGGGTTGTTTCATAAGCATTTTGAATGTAGCCATCACAATTTGGCCCTTGTCAAAATCATTTAGACCTTTCCACTTGCTCATTTTGTCCTGGATCAAATGTATGAAATCCAAGAACTGACTGTTCACTTGTTGTCTAATATATTAAAGCATGTACTGGCCATCGTACCATTTGTTTGGCTTCTGTGTGCAAATGTGATGAATATGTGGTGTGGGTGGATACTCACTGTCCAGACTGCAGGTCTTTCTCACTCACTACTGCACAGTTCGTCAGTGACAGCTCATCTGTCGGGCATCGAGCCGCTTGCATCGTCTGCAAAGAGACAGAAAATAATAAAGAGAGAGAGAGAGAGTAAGACAGCGAGAGGCAGAAGAGAAGTTTGCCTTACATGATAACGAGAGATCTGGCCATTGATGTTGAAGCTTAAAGGTGATGTGTGTAATTTATTTATAAATAAGCCATTCATCAGTTAATTTCCAGTAGTTTTGTGGCTCTGTGATGCTTTTTGACAGAACAACAGTGGCTTGACCAATAACGTGGATTGAGGCGGGGCTAACCGTTTGACTGTCCAATGGCAGTTGGGGGAATCTTCAGGGAAACCCGTTTGAAAGCTATCAACTTTGTAGTTTCACTTGGTGGCGCTAGCGGCACAGAAATTACACACTTCAGCTTTAGCATTTGCATCTTGCTATGTTAGCTCACTGGGTGTATTTTCTCACATGAAAAGATCTTTCTCCTCATGAAAAATTTAAATCACACCATATGATGGAGTTCCCATGATTCTCTGTAGAATTTTAAAAATAGAAATCCCATGGTGCACAACAGCAAGATGGAAAGCTGTTTCTACTGTGCATGCTGAAAACATGTCCAACATTCGAAGCACCAAGATTGTCCTTTTAAAGACTTCGTCTAATCATCCCTTCCAGGATCACATGCATTATGTTTTATTGCAAAAGAGATCATACAAACCCCAAACCAATAATACTAGAGGTTTGACAACAACAGTGTCAACAGATAACAACAAAATGAGGCGATAAACAAGGAAAGGGAACAGTAGCAAAAATATGATCATAAATATGTCTACAAGAGAGCACCAGTCATCTAATGTGTTAAGCACTAGTAAATGAGAAACATAAAAGACAAATATTTTAAGGAAAAGCTGACGATGAAGGTTCATGGGTGCTCTAGCTTTATTTTTTCCTTCTTTGGTTGCAACCAGCCAAAGAACCATAAATAAAACAGACTACAAAAGAAAGTAAGCAGAAAAAAGGGGGGCTAATTGAAAAGCAGGGCTGCATGATGTTCCCATCTGGGTATACGAAAAGAACAACTACTGAAAGAGAGATAATGAATGTCTCAACAAGAAAACATATTCAGAAAAAACTATTCGAGATTAAGTCAGCAAAAAGTAGATTAAAAAACCTTTTTAAGGTTGTTTTTGATTATTGCATTTCCAGGTAGTTAAAGCTACAGTTCAGATAAATTTAAAATAAATAAAAAACTGAATTTATTAATCGTGTAGAGCCTTTTGAAGCTCAATGCACTGAAACTGCAATTTGAACCTTCAATCCATTGATCAGGAAATTTGAAATCAGAAGTGAACTAATCCTTTAATGAAAACATGGCAATGCTTTTTCTGTACATAATAAATAATAATCAGTCTGACCGGGAAAAACATTTGGAGTACTATAGACTGCCAAAAATTATAACAAATCAAGAAGAAGAGTGAAAAAAACTGTCTGAGGAACAAAAGGCGTTTGTGGTTGCCCAAACTGAACCAGGATTTCCAGGGCGAGAATCTTGACAACATTAGGGTTTGTTCTTATCATTTCCAGTCAGGTGAAATGTTAGGCTAATATCTTAATAATGCTCGTATGTATCTTTTACGTCAGTTTGTCAAAATATTGCGCCCTTTCCTGCTTATTACCTCCTTCTCTATATGATTTAGCAACTTCCACACGATTTTTCATGGTTTAGACAGCATAAATTAGCAGAACAACGTATTCAGTAGTACATTAACCATGCAATCCATGCTGTTGTTTACATCTGAGTATCGCCAATATGGCCGCACATCCAGGTAACTGACCAAAATGTGACCCTGGACCACAAAACCAGTCGTAAGGGCCAATTTTTTGAAATTGAGATTTATACATCATCTAAAAAGCTGAATAAATAAGCTTTCCATTACGTATGTAGGATAGGACAATATTGGCTATTTGAAAATTAGGTATCTGAGAGTGCAGAAAATCTTAATATTGAGAAAATATTGTCCAAGTTGTCCAAATGAAGTTCTTAGCAAGGTGTATTACTAATCATTACTAATGGCTATTGCTACAAATGTCTGTGCTCCTTAAGACTGCTTTTGTGGTCCAGAGTCACAAATCGTGACATAAGTGCAAACCCTCTATTCGGTACTTATACAGTATATACTTTTTAGAGGTTTTGTTTTAGAGGGGTGACAAGCTGTTGTACCATTTTTCTGACAGTCAGCATGAAAGTTGTGATCGTCTTCTGTACCCTATTGTAATGTAGATCTGAATTAAATGGGTTATTGAATGAGAAAAAAAGATGGGACTTGATTTTCCCATCAATTCAGTTCAATTCATTTGATCAATGATCTTTGCCGCTTGTGAATTTCAAATGGTGATTGACAGATTGCTGGAGGGGAGGGATTATCCTGCCCTCATGGGAGTGCACAAGTCATGAGAGGAGAGATGTCATTGTGAGGGGGAGGGGAATTTGATGCTCTGAATTAAAGTAAATTAATTAAGAAATGAAGTAATGATGTTCACAGATAAATCATTTATAATAAACACTGCAGTATTCATTTGGAAGAAAAAGAGTTCATTTTGATTCCATGGTTATATTAAAGAATGTATTCCAGTGTGAGGTCAGGAAGCAGAACTAAATGACAGTAAATGACTCTTTGAGGGTTTCTATCTGAATCAAAGCCTAGGTGTGGATGTTAACTTAACAGGCTGACATAATCCGGCTAACGAAGAGCAGTCCAGCAATTACGCCTACTTACAGTTGCAGTTCAGAAAAGCAATAATCCATGGCTTCCTGCCAGCATGCACAATAAACTCACCACAGGCCCTCACACCATTTGGTTGTTATAGCTGGCCCTGTAGTACTCAACCTCAAACCAACCTTAATTTGTCCTGAGAGTGATAACACAGACAGTCAGATGGTTTGCGTCTATGGCATTGTGACGCAGTTTGGGCATTGTACCGCTGTAGCGCTCCCTCGAGTCGTTGCTACCAAGAGGGGTCATAGCAACAAGGGTTACAACCTGTCAGCTCTCAGGACACTAAGGGCGATGCAGAAAGCTAGAGCAAGTGAAGCATACAGCTCAATCTGGCAAGCGAGACAAGCATAGGCAGAGGGTATTCGGAAAGCATACATACCTTGAAAAATATAACAACCTTTGGGGGGCCAATGAATGCACGCAAGCAAGAGGGAGGGCAGAAGGACATAAGACAAACAGTTGAGACAGCCAGCACCACATCGAGCCGGAGACAGCATGTGGTTGAGAAACAATAGAGTGTGCAGCATGAGGCAGCATGCAGAGCAGAATCAGGATCAACTGCAAGTGTGGTTAAAGGAGCAGCAAAGGCTAATCACAGGCAAACCAAACCCTGATATGGTAGGGGAATGCGAATATACTTTTAAAATATAAAAAGGTGCATTAATAGGGTTTAATATAGGTGAATACACTTCATCATGTCAGTAGAGAGATTATAGCAGCAACAACAAAAATCTTTAGTGAAAACAGAAATCTAAGACTAAAGATTTTTCACAGTTTTACTACAAATACCATGGTTAAACTAAAGTTAGTGTAGCAAAACCATGGTTCATTTGTGGTTATGCTTTAACTATGTTAACCATGTTTTTTGGTTTTAATTGTAGTAACACCATGGTTAACTTTCTGTATATCAGCGGCCACTGATATACAGAGAGCAGTTATCATGTTTAAGTTAGGTATGAAACAGCTTCACAAACCGTCTTTTCAACTACACAGTATTATTTCTGTCTTAACATATTATGAAAATCTGACTTTTTCTGTGTTTAAGTGATATAATCAGGTCCCCAGTAAAGCATGCTAACTGTCTGTTGTTGGCTGCACAGAACACTATTTAGAGTCCCAGCCTCAGACGAGACAAGAGAGCAGTGGAGTTATTGATTTATTTACTGTATATTACGCTGCTTCCACACAGATCTAATATAAACATGTGATTTATTTCCCAGCTGTTTAACTTCACAGACATTTTGTTTTGTAACTTAAACTTGTGTATTTGACCGTTTAAGTGCAATGAGACATGAAAGAGAACTTAGTTTAGTACTCACATGCCGTGTGACAGCCGCTTTCTGTGCTTCGGATGTGTGCACTCAGAAAACCCTATAGACGTTTTTCCTGAACGCGGAAGTAAGTCCGTCTCTTAACTGAAAGAATGCTTTGCATTTCCGGTCTGCATTGTTTCTAGTCAAATTAGGGTATATTCCGAGCTAATAATCTAATGTTAAACCTATTAAAATGTTTTTAAATAGCACATGGCTCCAAAGCGCCATCACTTGGCAATGACCGTCATTTGTCAGTGCCTCACTTTAATGAGTGTAGATGACACGAAGCAGCAGACGTTAGCTACATTAAAAACAGATGGACGCTATTTGAATGGGTTCCTATGGAGACCAGAACAGAAAAGCATTCAATCAGTCATTAGAATTCGAAATGGCGGCGCTCATCGTTTACACAGGAAAAAGGTCTATATCAGAAGTTTAAACTAATATGGCTTAAAAGGCATGATTTTAGAGCGATAGACATGATAATCGAAACCAAAGAGATGTTTTTAGCAGAGTGCTTCAAATAACATTTGTTGAGTACATTGTTCCGCCACTAGGTGGTGACAAGTGACTGGAAAATGTATAATTGAATCATTTATTCAAGAGATTTGTTTAAAAATGGTGATTCAATCAGTAATAGAACAACTGAAGTATTTATGAGTGAGTCATTGAATCATTCATTAAAACATTTTTTTTAATGTTTACGCTTGAGCGCTTATTAGGCTATGTAGGCAATTATTAAAGTCTAATTATTATGATTTACATACTAAACTTCGAAACTCTGTGTGCCTTACAGACAAATATATCTTTCGAGTGAAATGTCTACTTTTAAATGAATCAATTCTAATAGAAAACTGTAGTTGTCTTTTTCATTTTAAAATGTGATTTATTCCTGTGATGGCACAGCTAATTTTTCAGCATCATTACTTCAGTCTTCAGTGACACACAAGCTTTTAGAAATAATTGAAATATGCTGATTTGCTGCTCAAGAAACCTTTCTTATTATTATTAGCGCTGAAAACAGTTCTGCTGCTTCAGGTTTTTATGGAAACATTTTTCTCAGGATTCTTTGATAAATAGAAAGTGAAAATGAAAAACAGAATTTATTTTCTTTTATTAATAAAGCCAACCAAAATTTGATTAGTCGCCTAGTCGCAGAAAATAGCACATCAGGCAGGAGATCCAAAAGCTCACCTATCCTTCATCAACCTCAAATATGGCTTTTCATCTGAAATATGTAAGTAGTAGCAACTTTACATGGCAGCTCAATCAAATGTTAACCTAGAAAATTGTGCGCTTTAGATGGAAGTGCTGGTGCGGTCACTTTCTCTTAAAATACTGTCGTTTTTGGTCATACAGATAAAGTAACACATGTAAAGACTACGTTTATTTGTATGCACTCACAATAACAACGAAACGTTGCGCTTTTGTAAAGTAATTCAAGCAAACAGGTTGCACCTTCTGCCGTCTCGCTCTGTGAACTTGAGAACTAAACTTCGAAACTCTGTGTATACTTGCCTTACAGACAAATATATATTTCGAGTGAAATGTCTACTTTTAAATGAATCAATTCTAATAGAAAACAAATATTCTCAGATTATGTAATTCGCATGAAACATAAATACAGTGTGGCCGACTTTATTTCTTAACCAAAAAACGAAAGAAGAAAGCACCAGTTTTTCCCTGACACATTTATAATCATTATTTCTGCCGGTGTGCTGTGGCAAACTTTATGTTTACGCTTGAGCGCTTATTAGGCTATGTAGGCAATTATTAAAGTCTAATTATTATGATTTACATGGTTTATTAATAAAAGAAAATAAATTCTGTTTTTCATTTTCACTTTCTATTTATCAAAGAATCCTGAGAAAAATGTTTCCATAAAAATCTGAAGCAGCAGAACTGTTTTCAGCGCTAATAATAATAAGAAAGATTGCTTGAGCAGCAAATCAGCATATTTCAATTATTTCTAAAAGCTTGTGTGTCACTGAAGACTGAAGTAATGATGCTGAAAAATTAGCTGTGCCATCACAGGAATAAATCACATTTTAAAATGAAAAAGACAACTACAGTATTCAGCTCTGAACAAACAAAATAAATTATAATATATTACTGATATTATATTTATTTATATATAATAGCCATTATAAATAAATTATTGAAATAAAATTGAAACAGTTATAAATATACAATAAAATATAATTACCTTTTAAAAATAATAAATAAAAAAATAAAAAATATCAATTATAATATAATGCTGCGTGCCATTTCATCAGTCAGTGTATTGAGTATAAATCTATCTCAAGCAGCACTACTCTCTCCATGTTTAATGAGGCTGGGCCTCTAGAGAGATATTCAATGAGGAATGAGGAGAAGCCTGATCAATACTGTCAAGAAGAAACTCCTGACTGCACAGAGAATGTCCTGTCACAGGGCCGAATACAACTGCTCTTGTAACCAGCTAATGACTTTATCTACCCTGAGAGTATGATTAAGCATTATTAGTTTACATTGCCGTTTCATAAGTGCCAGATTTAAGATCGACAGACAAACAAAGGTTCAATCCATGCAGAGATTTCTGGGTGTCACAGATATGGCTAGACTACTGGATTACACTGAGACGCAGGCGTGGTTTGTATTACTTTCAGGTTATGGATCGTTCCCCTGATGTATCACTTTTAATAGAGGATGATCCTTATATCATATAGCATGCATAACAAAAAGATTAACAGCACAGAGAAAACCTCTCTCCATAGCCCTCCATACTATGGAAATGACAGAGCTCTTCAAGCTTCTTGATTGGTTGACTGCAAAAAGTCTAAAAGACTAAAACAAAGACATGCTGGGAAAAACTAGTCAAAGCAGTTTAAACAAAAATAAGGACAATTTAAAAAATGAGCATCAAATGAGCCTGTTGTAAATGCTAAATCACTGCTAGACCATGACTTGCAATTCCTGAAACACTTTTCAAGCTGTTCCAATTTAGCATTTACCCCAGAGGGAGATCTTAGTTGAAATCATTTCCTGGGCAGACCGAGAACTTTAAATCACTTCTGATAATTTTTTTCTTCTGGGCTCATGTGGCATGCATTTAGCTGCTTAATGTGAAATAATTACATGATGAAGATTGCTGCTTGTGTGTTTATTGAAGCAAGAAGCCATTAACATCTGCAAAGACTGGTTATAATAGGTAAAATGTAGGCTTAAGAGAGAAATTAATACCAAAATGCTGCTTTAAAAGCATCAATGGTAAGAAACCTCATATGAAGTTGTTTAATTAGCTGTGTGGCATTCACAACAATAAAAAAAAAAAAGCTTTCATGCAGGGCCTTTGATTAGAGCTACAAGTGATGGGGCGGATTTCTCAACATAATAAATTATTCAGTTGATTAATATACTTTAGAGCTTGCCAGATATTCTAGTGCCAATTTCTGATGTTCACAGAAGCCAGACACTAAAACAAAAAGATTTATCTTGTAGTCATTTTTGATTAAATTAACAGATAGTGCTACAGAAGCAAAAACATTTATTTATAGCAGAGGAAATGGGAATTAAAAAGGAAATACTCTTAAGAGACAACTAGTCCTCATGAGAGACACTCACTAAGGAAAATCTCATATCCTTCCTTCAGTTTGTTGTAACAGATATCAAGCAGAACTGTATCTCACATATATCTGTAGAGAGCATTATGTCAGACTGTGTACTCTCTGAGAAGGCAGTGAACGTATTAAGTAATTAAACACTGAGCTGAACTTTGTGGGTGAAGGATGGCCACACAAAGGTTGTCTGCCTTGGTTTAGTTTGATCAGTGCAGCTTACAAGAAATATCTTCTCATAATCACATGATTGAAAAAATAAATTGTTCTGCTGATAATGGCATCTCCGCTGGAACAACCTGAATAACTGATTTCCCAGTGTTCACTCTTGATTTACTTTTCTTGAGTAAAATCACACCAGGGAACACGATGGGCTTAATAAAACAATTGACACAGTGTGACTCATAAAATGCTCATCTTTTCTTTTACAGTTGTTAGTGGGTGTGTGACAGGCATTCACAAATTTCTGAACAGCTTTCACCTGCTCTTTCACTGGCTTTTTCTTTCCTCAAGCATTATGAAACATAATAAACAAATGGCTGACATTAATTCAGTGATTTAACACCATTATGGAATTATGAGAATATTTTGTAATGATTATTTAAATCTGACAAATCTTTCTTTCAAATTGTTTGTCATAAATCAACAAAATGTTATGAATGTTCCTATAAAATGTTAGATGTTATTATGAAAATCTTGCCAATTAATACTCCTATTATTCTTCTTTTTCCATTACATGTTGCCCAAAAACACATTAATATGCAAATTAGATACAGTTTATAGCTACATTGTATATAATTGAAAACCCCATTGATGGCCATTTTACACACATTCTGCATTAGGAAAAATGGTATACCGAATTATTCTGTTATATTTGTCAAGAGAATCATCTTTATATAAGGTTTG
>NC_133361.1:36608099-36752075 GCF_049309525.1 Garra rufa | reverse complement strand
ATATATATATATATATATATATATATATATATATATAATGTAGATATAATACAATATCTAAAACTAAATTACACTAATACTAAATCTAAAAAATAAATAAATAAATAAATAAATAATTCCCAACAAGGGCCTAAATGAAACACTGAAATCTCATATCCACATTTATCCACATATAAAACTAAAGACAATGAAGATGGAATTTTGAAAGCATTTTTCACAATGACAAGCAAAGCACTCGTTTTGACACCTACAGCGCTTCATCCTGCACCACAGAGAGGGAGTGCTGTAGCTTTGCGCAATATATATTCGTACATGGGGAGCAATGTGTTTCCGTAGACATTTTGAAGCGAATGCATCATTTTGGACGGTAAATTGCAGGCTTGCTCAAGGTTATACATCGCAAGCTCTCAAAGCAGAAACACTGTGATGTGATAAGCTTATGTGAGCATTACGAGAGCCATGTCAAGGTTAAATCCGCTGAAAGAGAACAGTGCTGTCATTTCACTCTTCATGACACCGTCTGCGCCACAAAATACGGTACATGGCTACTGTACGCATACATCAATATTCACGATATTAAATGACTAATGAAACAACCGCCTGCTGGCTAATGTTGTAGCGTATCGATGGGCTAAGCAAATGGACAACCTTCTCGGTTCTATTTTAAGCTTTTGCATGTTTACCGATGGGCTCAGACGAGAAACAACCAACCACCACTATTTCACCATGCACACAAATGATGGAAAATGAATGTTTTCGTATCACCACCGAGATTCGAGCACTCATTTGGGGTTTATTATTATTATTGCTCAAAGCTTCCCGCGTAGGCTAGCTGTGTGCTGTAGCTATATATTAGCATGCTATGAATAACAATGTAAACCAAACACCAGCAATATCGCTATAGACCTGCATTGGTGGTCACAGGAGACCGTATCGCCACCTGCTACTGTCCGCAGGCTGGTTATATTGTGGAAAGATGCCAATGGCTGGCATTAAACTGGATACGTTTTTTAAAAAATGAGACGCTAAAGATCTTTTCCAGAGCGATTGTGGTGACATAGTACGTTGCATTTAAACTCAGTGCACATTCTTGATATCGTATAAGATTATTTGTTGAATAATTCAAATGGAAGCATATCTTACCCGGGTCGCCATGTTTGCGTTAGGTGATGCTGCTCGGAAGAGCTCCACACAGCAGTATAAAGCAGCACCACAGCAGCGGACAGCGACACAGGCGAGAGCTGCGCATGCGCATGGACGCTTCGCCCTGGACTCATTTGCGTGAATCGATTCTTTCGAACAGTTCGTTTCAAAGAACCGTTTCAAAAACGAATCAGATGTTCTTTACGCAATCGCGTAGTTAATGATGTCATGGGTTGGCACAGTGCTCTAAATTAAAACGCTCTATTTGTGACGTACACTATATTGCCAAAAGTATTGGTACACCCCCCTTCTAATGAACATTCAATAATTTCAGTGAGTACAAATCTTAATATTTAAACATATACCCCCGGTTTCACAGACAAGGCTTAAGCCTAGTCCTAGACTAAAATGTAAGTCTGAGGCTGAGCTGTTTCAACTGAAACACAATTGCACTGATTGATCTTAAAATATATCAGTGCCTTTGTTTTGTCTCAAGATGCACACCTGTAATGTTTTTTTCTAAGCATGTTTATAAAAATGACTTAAATGTCCTAATTGAACTATGGCCTAATCCTGGCTTAGTCTAAGCCCTGTCTGTGAAACCGGGCCTTAATGATATTCTAGGAAATTGTGAAAAGATAAAAGATATAGTCCACAAGAAAAAACATTTGAATTGATAAAAAAAAAATGACTCTGTTCAAATGTTTACATACACTTGATTCTTAATACTTTTTTTTGTAGCTGTTCTAGTCCCTTGTTTGTCCTGAACAGTGAAACTGCCTGCTGTTCTTAAGAAAAAACCCTCAGGTCCCACAAATTTCTTGGTTTTTAGCATTTTTGTTTATTTGAGCCCTTTCCAACCATGACTGTATGGTTTTGAGATCCATCTTTTCACACTGAGGACAACTGAGGGACTCATATGCGACTATTACATGAAGGTTCAAACACTCACTGATGCCCCAGAGGGAAACACAATGCATCAAGAGCCAGGGTGAAAACTTTTGACCAGTATAAAGATGTGTACATTTTTCTTATTTTGCCTAAATATAATTTTTTTTAGTCATATATTTTTAGCACTGCCCTTCAGAAGATACTTACATGTTTTCCAAAAGTCAAAATAAGTTACATTTACCTTGATCTTCAAATTCAAAAAAAGTTAAAAAGTTTTCACCCCTGGCTCTTAATGCATCTGTTTCCTTCTGAAGCATCAGTGAGCGTTCAAACCTTCTGTAATAGTTGCATATGAGTCCCTCAGTCGTCCTCAGTGTGAAAAGATGGATCTCAAAATCATACAGTCATTGTTCAAATACACAAAAATGCTAAAAAAAAAAAAAAAAAGAATTTGTGGGACCTGAAAATTTCTCTGAAGAATGGCAGCAAGTTTAACTGTTCAGGACAAACAAGGGACTCAAGAACTACGACAAAAACAAAAAACAAAAAAAAATAATTCAGGTAAGAACAGTATTAAGAATAAAGTGTATCTAAACTTTTGGACAGGGTTATTTTTATAAATTCAGCTATTTTCTCTTGTGGACTATATATAAACATTTTATGTGAAATATCTTATTCAGTACTAAATAATAAATAACATGCATTTTGTATGCTCCCTCTTATTTTGGTAAAATAATTAACATTTTGCAGATTCTGCAAGGTATATGTAAACTTTTGACCCCAATGTGTAAATATAAAAAAAGCAATAGTTGTTTCAGTTTTAAGCTGGTTGAGAATGGGTGTTTATAGACCTCATGACAAGGATCCTCTACCAAGTGGACATACACACTTTTCAGGTAAATCAACCAGCAAATATCTTACTTGCAGTGAACTGCATATTAAGCTATGAAAAGAAAAAGTATTACACATCAGTACATCATTACAGCATGTCATACAGAAGCACTCGGAGTCATGTTCTCTTGGTGACTTTATTATTTTTTTTAGCGTTATAAAAAAAGGGCAATAGCATGACAGGCCAGACAGAGGCGCTTGGCAACGGTATGTACAAAGAGGAAGGAGGAGGAAGGGCAGGAATGCACGGGCCAGGGAATGACAACAGCTCATGATCCCTTCCTGATGACAGCATCTTTTCAGAATTTTTCCACCCAACATAAAAAGTCCAAGTGCTGTCCAAATAGAGGTAGGCCTGGAGCAAGGCCAGGGGCTTCCTTTGGGGACCGGGGTCGGGGCTAAAACCGTTCGGTGATGCAGGGAATCTTGTTGACGGCTCAACACAATGGCCCCTGGATTGGCAAGGGAACTGAATCATTCTCATATCAGCTTTGCTCTACGAGATATCTATGTATATACATTTCCAATAGAGTTATAATGCAAGTGAGTTTTTATTTTATTTATTTTTTGAAGATTCCCTGATGGCCCATTAGGCACAGCCAAGATACAAAGAAATGCATTACCAGCAAAAAAAAAATTAAGTGGAAAAAATGAACAAAACGTGATCCCATAGTAGTAGAAGTAGTTTGTCCATTGAGGAATGTGGTAAAAAATGTCCAAGTGAAAGCCAGAGAGGACAACAGCAGGAGTCAGTCCATTTTTGGGGTGTAAGACCTTTTTTTTTTTGACTTGATATCTGTATCACGTCCCCCTCCCCTTCCCTCAGAGTCCCCCACACTGGCCATGCTCTCAGCTGCAGGGTCCAATGCTCAACCTGCACAAAAGACAGAGCCAAGATCAGCCAAGAAAATACATTTTTCAACCTAAGACCATGTGACTCTGAGATGTAACACTGGACTTGCCTATGTTAGTTTCTTGGCTTTGTTGTAGAGCGAGTCCACTACTTTGCTCATGTTCTGAATTGTTTCAAGGGCGGCTCCATATGTTTTGTCTACTGGAGGTTCGTCAAATACAATCAGGACACCTTCTCCTTGGTCAAGGATTCCTTTGAGAAAGCAACATCATAAATCATAGTAAAAACATTGAAGGGACCACAAATACAAAATTTTAGAACAGCATAAATGCTGCTCACTGTTCTTCAGAAAAATCCTTCAGGTCCCACAAATTCTTTGGTTTTTCAGCATTTTTGTGTATTTGAACCCTTTCCAACAATGACTGTATGATTTTGAGATCCATCTTTTCACACTTGGGACAATTGAGGGACTCATATGCAACTATTACAGAAGGTTCAAACACTCACTGATGCTCCAGAAGGAAACACGATGCATTAAGAGCCGGGGGGTGAAAACTTGTTGAATTTAAAGATCAGGATAAATGTAACTTATTTTGTCTTATGGGGAAATGTAAGTATCTTCTGTAGCTTCTAAAGGGCAGTACTAAATGGAAAAAAATATGTAATTTAGGCAAAATAAGAAAAATGTACACATCTCCATTCTGTTCAAAGTTTACACCCCCCGGCTCTTAATGCATAGTTTTTCCTTCTGGAGCATCAGTGAGCGTTTGAACCTTCTGTAATAGTTGCATATGAATCCCTCAGTTGTCCTCAGTGTGAAAAGATGGATCTTAAAAATCATACAGTCATTGTTGGAAAAGGTTCAAATACACAAAAATGCTGAAAAACCAAAGAATTTGTGGGACCTCAAGGATTTTTCTGAAGAACAGCAGAAACAAGGGACTCATGAACAACTATCACTAAACAAAAAAACACAGCTGTGGATCATTCAGGTAACAACACAGTATTAAGAATCAAGGGTATGTAAACTTTTGAACGGGGTCATTTTTATAAATTCAACTATTATTTTCTCTTGTGGACTATAATGTAAATGTCTTTTATGTGAAATATCTCATTCAGGTCAGTACTAAATAAAAAAAAAATAACATGCATTTTGTATGATCCTTATTTTGGTAAAAAAATTCAACGTTTTGCAGAATCAGCAAGGTGTATGTAAACTTTTGAACTCAATTGTAGTTAATTAGTTAGTTAATTTCACTCAATTATTACTGAAAGCTAACTGCAGTCAACCAAGAAAACGTTATGTGAACTCCACTGATTATATTAAGCAAAATGTTATTTTTTGTTTTGTTTTAGAAGATTGAAATGTCAGTACTCTTTCTTTTTAACTTCAACAGTTAAAGGCAATTTCCTTAAAACAATTAAATTGTTGAGTTTTAGTGTTACAGCATTGGTAGATAGTATCTATTTAATTTGCAACTGAATTATACCGAATTCAGAATTAAATATGTAAATCCGTATTGACTCCCAGTCCTATGTTTGACAGACACTTTCCAAGTAAAAGACAAGGATGAGGGCATACCATGGAATTTCTGGTCTAAAATCATCTGTGACAATTTCCTTTCAACATCCCCCTAAAGAGAAAATGGAAGATCAGTGAGAATTTGCTTGCTATTTAAAGGGACAGTTCGCCCAAAAATGTCAATTCTGTCATTAATTACTCATCCTCATGTCATTCCAAACCTGTAAGACCTTCATTCATCTTCGTAACACAACTTAGGATATTTCTTATCTTAATTTGAAATCCGAAAGCTTTCTGACCCTGCATAGACAGCAAGGATCCTTCCACGGTCTAGGAAGCCTTGACCAATGTAGGACCCTTGCTGTCTATGGAGGGTCAAAAAGCTCTCAAAAATAAAATATCTTAATTTGTGTTTCAAAGATGAATGAACGTCTTACAGGTTTGGAACAACATGAGGGTGAGTAATTAATGACAGAATTTTCATTTTTGGGTGAACTATTTCTTTAAAGCAACTGGAAGAAGATAGATTTTAATTGCAAATTAGACAGAACGAGTCCTTACCTTGGAGAGTTTTATTAGCTCAGAAATGTGTTCAATCTGTTGGCAGAGGAGAACAATGTTATTGTGTTTTAAACACACATCACCTCACACTGAAGTAAACCATGTCATTACCTGCACTCTGGAGAAGGGCTCGATGACCCTTATTAGGTTTTGTTCCAGCAGATTGTCATAGAGTTTGGCCAGGTGGGTGCTGATGATGGGATCATCCCGCAGCTCAGCTTTGTATTCTGTTAAAGCCTGAAAGCAGATCAGAGAGGAGGACATTAGATGTGAAAACAGCAGGTGGACTGAGAACGTGGTAACGTTTTAAGTCAGGGCATCTGACCCACCTTCTCAAAGTCTGCAAGTGACCTGTTCTTGCTGGCTTGAGCCACACATTTAAGTGCATCTGTCTACAGAAAGAGAGAGACAGGACAAGTTAATCCACATAATCCTCCGTCGACAGACACAACAGAAAAATGTCACCTTGCCAAGCAGCACACAAGATCAGGTGCTGTGGCTTAGTGCATATTACAGGGCACTATACTGCCCTCCAAAGCCAAAGTGCAGTAACTACGCCAACACTGAAACTGAGAAAAATGCCTTTAAAGTTTTTACGCCAGCAAGTCAAACATGTTAACACTCTTGTTTCTCTGAAACACTCTGGTTTTTCTTGGACAAAAATGAACAAGGCAGGCCTGATAGTGGAAAAAATTCCTGAGCCTGAACTTATTTTTTCCCTTGCCCCCGAGGTGAGTGGGGTGGAGGTACTATGTATGCGACGCACTTTTAACACATAACTTGTTGGTTCAGTTCAGTCAGATAAAGGTTTTTCACAAAAAAAGCTTATAGATTGGCATTTCAACCTTTATCCCATTAAAATGAATAAATCAAGTATATAATGCATAACATTTATTTAAAACAATGTCCTAATTGTTTAGATTTTTAGAAAGCACATTAACTTCTTTCACATTTACAACTCTGTGTTTGCATAAAAAACATTGGTCGAGATTTGCAATAATCTGACCAAAAACAGCTAAAAATTTGGACGTGCAAATTAATTCTATGTCACGAGGGGGCGCTTTAGGAGCGCTAAAATATTACGGTTTCCCTAAGAATGGCTGAAAGAAAAAGCAGCATTAACGCAGTTTTATCAGACATGAAATGAAAATGCCAACGACACGTTTCTGAGGACAGTCGGTTCCCTTCAGATACATTCATATAAAGACAACAGTGCCGCGTTTTGACTTTGAAACGTGCAGTGAGCATATTTATTCATTGCCTATTCATATATTATCATTGCCTCTTAAAGTTTAATCCAGCTCTATCGCGATTCTCGTCTTTCCGTCCCCAACTGTAAGACCTCTTAAAATAATTAATCCTCTTCTTTTACTATTTAAAATATTTACCCCTTTTTATGGCCTTAAATTTGATACAACTAAATTGAGGAGTTTTAAGGACCCCATGAGCCCTCTACTTCAGGATAGCCCGTCTGGCAGCCGGTCAAATAATGTTGGTAGCCCGACTGGAAAACCCAATAGCTCCGGGACGTCGGGCTAGCGATTTTGCGAGCCCTGTAAATATGCCTTTATCGCAATCCTTAATGTCTTCCCCTGGCTTCATAAACATAGCCATGACTTACGGTTTGAGTTGCCAGTAGGAGACAATTGTACAGTATGGGAGCTAAAAACACCTTCGCGCATGGAGCATTGCCTTAACCTGTATCAATCTATTTGACAAAGACACAAGGCCCGCCCCTTCCCTACTTCTGATTGGCTCATCGGCTAGAATGTGACTTGTTTGAGTCGTTGAGCGTTAAAGCTGCTCTCTGACCTGCACATCTCAGATTTAGAGAAATGACAGAGCAATATCCGCGAACCTGATTTTTTTTTTCCGCAGCCACAGTACGCCGGAAATCCGGCGTGGTGCCGGAACGCTATCACCCCTGACAAGGAGACTTTGCCACAAGACAAAATAGTTGTCACTAAGTCCATTTTAAGCGTTAGCTCAATTTTGACTGAATGTGTAGTTACTGCGCTTTGCCTTTGGAGGGCAGTATAGGGTCTTATATATAAAAGTGAACATGGTTGGATACTATGAAATGTGTGCCGCAGCCTGGTATGGTATTTTAACGTCAGTCTAAATACTAAGCGAGTTATCTGGCTCTCTAAGAAACAACCGCAGGCTGTGATGTAATCCTTGATTTTTTTTTTTTTTACACTACTGTTCAAAAGTTTAGGATGAGTAAGATTTAAACGTTTTTTTAAAAGAAGTCTCTTATGCTCAATAAAAAATAAAGTAAAAATAAAAATAAAGTAAAACAATAATGCTGTGAAATATTATTACAATTGAAAAATAACTGTTTTCTATTTGAAAATTTTTTAAAATGTAATTTATTCCTGTGATGCAAACTATATTTTCAGCATCATTACTTTAGGTTTTAGTGTCACATGATCCTTCAGAAATTCTAATATGCTGATTTGATGCATATTTGTTTTTCAGAGTAAAAAAAACAACTGTACTGCTTAATATTTGCACATTATTTGCTCAGGATGTATTTGAAATAGAAATATTTTATTTAATTGTCTTTACTGTCACTTTTGATCAACTTAAAGAAAACTTGCTAAATAAAAGTATCAGTTTCTTTAAAAAAATTAATCATTCTCCTCAAACTTTTAAACAAAAGTTGGATCCCCATAAATGGGGATTACAAAAAGTCACGAAATTCAGTTAATCACTACAAGGAAATTATCAAAGATTAAATATAGGGAGGTTCAATTTAACATTTAAATTTATGGAACATACAAAATGTTCCTGTTTTGTTAGTTGTAGAATACAAGACCTGATTTTGACCTTAAACTAATATAAAAATAAAATACACAAACTATTTTGGGTGGAGGGGATTATAGAAATTAACACTTTTGTTTAGCAATGATGCTTTAAATTGATCAAAAGTGATGATAAAGACAATATTACAAAAGATTTCTATTTCAGATAAATGCTTGTCTTCTGAACTTTCTATTCATCAAAGAAACCTAAATAATAATAATAAATGTTTTTTGAGCAGGAAATCAGAATATTAGAGTAATTTCTGAAAGATCATGTGACTGGAGTAATGATGCTAAAAATTCAGCTTTGAAATCAGGAATAAATTACATTTTAAAATATATTCAAATAGAAAGCAGTTATTTAAAATAGTAAAAATGTTTTAAAAATGTATTGTTTTTGCTGTACTTTGGAATAAAATAAATAAATGCAAATAAATGCAGGCTTGATGAGCAGAAGAGACGTCTTTAAAAACATCTAATCTTACTGTTAAAAAAACTACACCATGGAACTGAATGTACAAGACCATTTTTCTCCGACATCTACCTGTCTGCCAGCATGTCTGAGGGCAAGCTTTCCGCTGATCAGGGCCTGCACATCCTCTGGCCTGTAAAGACAAAGACATACATGTTTAACATGCTCAATATCTAAGTGTTTAATGAAAAGAGAAAAAAAGAAAAAGTGCAACTCACGAGTTGAGCATGATCTTGCAGAGGAGCATGTACTTAAGTGCAGTGATGGCACGAGGACTGTCAATAGAGTCATAGCCTTCAAAAGCCTCATAAAAGTATGAATATGCAGTCTTCCAGTCCTTCTCCTCAGCAGCGTGAATAATGCCTGCAAGGGGGAAAAAAAGGATGTGATGCACTCAGTACAATAACTATATATAGGTATATCCAATATGAGCTCAAAAATTCATACATTGACAAATTGGGCAAATCATTAGATAGCACAAGATCTGTTTTCCCTCCATTTGCTTAGCTTAAGTAATGCACATAACTATTAAGCATTTGCAGGAAGATAGCTCAGGATGAAGTATGGTTGCTAATACTATAATAGTATTTTTCTACTGGTGCAGAGCAAGAATTTTCAATTCTTTCATATCAGAGTTAAACGTCATCTGCACAGTGAATTATGGGATTGACAGTTGACCAGAAAAAGGCATTGAGAGTGGCCAGGAGAAGGTTGGAAAATGCTTCAACCTATGCAAGCATCAAGCTAAAATGCTGGGTGGTAGCAAAGCTGTAAGATACAGGTAGTAATATTTGTTGTGAGTTATAAATATTCAGACTGTACTGTAGTTAACGTGTAATTCATTGTTTACACATTGGACACTTTGCATTTGTTATACAGTCAAACCAAAATTTATTCAGACACCTTTGACATTTCTCACATTATCAGTTTATTCGCTATGGTTTAGAAAATGGTAATAAAATGTCAAGAACAATGTGTCAGAACCAAGCGGCAACCGCTCTCTCTATTGAAACCAACACGGAAGTGACTTAAACTGCAATTCATCGACTGGCCGCTAAGGGAGTCAGTCCCATTGACTCCCCATGTTAAAATGCCCATATTTACAGCGGGAAAAAGTATGTTTACAGCCTGGTTCAAAAAATGGTTTTGGTCTATATAGCTAGTTTTGCCCTTCATGTCAACTGTGAGGCGGGTGAATTTTTGTATAACTCATCCGTTTAAGTTATATTAAGCCTTAAAGTTCAGCATAATTAAGGGCGTGGCCACTTGAGTGACAGGGGGATTGCCGCTGCTGTCACCACTGTTGCGCTAGGCAGGCGTGGTTTCAGCAACCAGCTCCACCCACGTCCCGCCTTTTTGCCCATTTTTGATTACCCGGGAGTGATGCACAGTGACGCGATTCCAAGATGGCGACGACCGACTCCCACCCACTATAGCAGGGTTCCTCAAATCTTACCCTGGAGGTCCAATGCACTGCAGAGTTTAGCTCGAACCCTAATCAAACACACCTGAGAATGCTAATCAAGGTCTTCAGGATCATTAGAGAATCACAGGTAGGTGAGTTTGATCAGGGTTGGAGCTAAACTCTGCAGTGCATTGGACCTCCAGTGTAAGATTTGAGGAACCCTGCACTATAGGCTTCAAACTAGCGCTTCAGAATCCTACGGGTGACGTCACAGACACTACGTCCATATTTTTTTACAGTCTATGGTCAGAACAAATTCATCTTAATAATCACAAATTAATTACAGGAAACTAAAATGTTTTCAGACACCTTCAAAAATTCCTTACATTATTACAGTTTTTTTATGCGGTAGTTTAGAAACTGGTAATAGAATATGACAAAAACTCAAGAGTTAAACTTTGTCAGATCACTTTGATAGAAAGTTATGTAACAAATCATGGTCAGGTCAAAGTGTCAAATCAAATTTTTGGTCCCAAATTGATCAATTTTACTGATAGTCCACTGTATGAACAATTTTTGGGTCTAAAATGTCACACTTTACTTTATTTTGCTATCCTCACTTACATAAAATAACTATATAACTATATATAGACAATAACTATATTGTCCTGCACCCACCAGTAAAATTATTATTTTTTTTAATTATATCTGGTGTCCAAACAATGGTTGACTGTATACATTAATGTTGGAAGCTTTCATTGTGAAATTGACACTGTAACTTCTCTTTGGGCGTTTTCAACTTTCTAAATGTAACTGCGTGTGTGTGTAATGATTAATTTGGGTGTGTTAAAACAGACAGAAAGTGGAGGTGACGTAGTTTCCTAAGTAGATACAGTAGAGTGCCACCATAGTGGACATTCACCACTACTGCAGTAAGCATTTGAGACTCTCAAACTGTGCATGTGTGTGTTAATACCATTTTATCGATGCATGTGAAGTGATGTCTCACTGTGAGCTGTTATGTTACAATACAAACGTGTTCTGACTGGCTATGAGCGTACCTTGTTGCACAGCATTTTTGCTTTCAGTGTGGAGGGACAAATTAGGTGTCACTACTAGTTAGGACTGAGGGTCTTTGCGGAAGGACTGTGGAAATATACCTGACTGCATGTCTAGAGCAGCCTGCAGCTTTGGGGGGCAGTAGATGGCATTTGCTGTGGTCCTGGCAGAGGTGAGAGCCGCTCTGGCCTTGGGCAAGTTGCTTAGTGCGTGATACGTCTTGCTTTCCAGCAGCTGGAGCTCCACCAGCAGAGCTTTATCATCCATCTTCTTCAGCTCTTGCAGGAGCTGAGAGCCTGATTTACGAGGAAGAAGAGGACAGTGGTTACAGGCCGCAAATACAACGCTCAAGCTTAAGAACACGAATAGTCAACAACAAGGAAGGGTCTTGACAGGGACTCACCCAGCTGTAGAGCCTCTTGGTACCGTTTGGTGTCAAAGTATAAAGAGACAAGACGGGCCTAAAGGATTGAAGTAACAGTGATAAGACATCAGCATTCAGCATTAATAAGTGGTTTGAAATCTCTTTAAAATCTGATTAGGACAGAGCTTCAGTTTAAAAGGTCAGACTGAATTTCAAGTAGTATGCAGCATGTACTCTACAGTTCAAAAGTACAGTAAGATTTTTTTTTTTTTAAATAAAATGAATACTTTTAATCAGCAAGGATACATTAAATGTGTCCAAATTGATAGTAAGGACATTTATAATGTTACAAAATGTTTCTATTTTAAGTAAATACTTCTCTTCTGAATATCCTATTCATCAAAGAATCCTGTTTAAATGTTTCTTCTTCAGCATATTAGAATGATTTCTGAAGGATCATGTGACACTGGAGACTGGAGTAATGGCTTCTGAAAATTCAGCTTTGTCATTATAGGAATAAATTACATTTTGAAATATATTACAATAGAAATCATTTACTTAAAATTACAGCACTATTTCTCAATATTACCTTTACTGTGTCTCTATAGTTCAAAAGTATTTTTTTTTATATTTTAAATAAAATTAATACTTTTAATCACCAAGAATACATTCAATTGATCAAAATTGATAGTAAAGACATTTATAATGTTACAAAAGATTTATATTTTAAGTAAATACTTCTCTTTTGAATATCCTAGTCATCTAGGAATTCTGTTTAAATGTTTCTTGAACAGCAAATCGGCATATTAGAATGACTGTGTAATGGGTAATGGCTTCTGAAAACTCAGCTTTGTCATTATAGGAATAAATTACATTTTAAAATATATTACAATAGAAAACGTTTACTTAAAATTACAGTAATATTTCTCAATATTATAGCTTTTACTCTGTTTATTGTCCAGCCTTGGTAAGCATAAGACAATTCTTTCAAGAACGTTTGATCAGTACAAAAAACACACAATATTGTCTGAATTTATGTTTGAATACACTCATATTCTCTCAATCCTTTCTCATATAGTAAACTAGTGACAGTTAGGTCAAGATCACATGACCAATCAAATACGAGTCACTTTACCTCGGTACAAATATCAGTAACACACTGTCCTAGCTCAACATAAAACAACAAGTTACAGAGTGCACCTTCTGAAAAAAAAAACTCTAATAATATCGCAATGGTAATGTTTGCTGTATCAATTCTCTAATTCACAAAACTAGGTGCTCACCTCCAGGGCCTGTCGTAGAAACGTCCTCTTCTCTGATTTGGCCCATTCGATGCACTCCAAACATAACTCCACCTCCTGACCAGTAGCTGCCTCCATGTCCAAGAACATATCGAGCAGAGAGCGCACCAACCGCGCTGCCTTTGCTTTGCTGATGGAGTTCAGGAATGGTCGGACATACTTCAGCAAACCTCCCAATTCTGCAAAAGAATATTATAATAGTTAGTAACCCTGAGGAAAATGACAGCTGACAGAGTAGTGGCTTTCAAAACTATCAGATACATTAATATATGTCACCCTGGACCACAAAACCAGTCATAAGGGTCAACTTTTCGAAATTGTGATTTACACATCATCTGAAAGTTGAATAAATACGCTTTCCATTTATGTATGGTATTTGTTAGGATAGGACAATATTTGGCTGGGATACAACTGTTTTCAAATCTGTAACCTTTAAATTGCCTTTAAAGTTGTCCAAACGAAGTCCTTAGCAATGCATATTACTATTTAAAAATTAGGTTTTGGTATATTTACGGTAGGAAATTTACACAATATTTTCATGGAACATGATCTTTACTTACTATCCTAATGGTTTTTGGCATAAAAGAAAAATCTATAATATGTATTTTTGGCTACAAATATACCCATGCTATTTAAGACAGTTTTCGTGGTCCAGGGTCACACTGATTGGGCCACAACCCACTAGTTGCAGAAGTTTACCTGCAGCTTGTCCAGTCTTGGCCAGCAGTCCGCCCAGCTCCAAGATACTCTGTTCTTTGACACGCACAGCCTCTTCGTCATTGTCTTGGATGTCTCGCTTGACTGTAAATATATAGAAAGTAGATGATTTCAGAATTAAATTTAATTATGTAGAGCACAACGATACTATATTCAAACTCTGTTAGCTTAGACTTTCTGGTGATAATACAGGCAAGTTCATCTTCAAAAGCTGTTTTTTGGAACCTGTGATTCTTTTTTCCCGGATTCTTTGATGACTTAAAACATTAAAAAGTACAGCATTTGTTTAAAATATAAATCTTTTGTAACATGATACACTACTGTTCTAAATTAAGGGTATGTTTTTTTTTCTTTCTTTATTTGAAAGAAATTAATACTTTCATTCAGCAAGGATGTGTTAAATTGATAAAAAAAAGTCTTACAGTGTTAGAGATTTTTGAATAAATGTTGTTCTTTAACTTTTTATTCATCAAATAATCCTAAAAAAATTCACAGGTTCCAAAAAAATATTGATCAGCAGAACTGTTTCCAACATTGATAATAAAAGTAATAAATCAGCATATTAGAATGATTTCTGAAGGATCATGTGACACTGAAGACTGGAGTATAATGACTGCTGAAAATTAAGCTTTACCTGACAAAAATAAACTATATTTTAAAATATTTTAAAGTAGAAAACGTATTTTAAATCGCAATATTTCATAATATTACTTTTTTCCTGTATTTTTGATCAAATAAATAGAAATTTAATAAGGATTAGAGACTTATTTAAAAAAAAAAACATTAAAAATCATACTGATCCCAAACTTTTGAAAAGCAGTGTAGATTTCCTAAAGTTGCTCAATCTTAAAAGTATTTTTGAAAGCAGATTTAAAAAAGGAATATCTTGAAAGTCTCTAAATTACTCAATTTAAGTTTAACTAAATTCACACTGTAATTTCTTTGCTTATTAAATTTTCCTTTTTGACATTTATTTTCTCTCTATGAATGCTGCTTTGATTAAATGTGAAACAAAGATTGTCTAATGATTATATGAAGAGGTTTAAAAAAGGTTAAACTTGAAACATGATATTCTGCAGCAGCTAAACAAAAAATGGCGTGGCATACTATGAAATTATCCGTGACAAACTAACACACATCAAACTTATTGCCAAACATAACTTGCTGACACTGTCATACAGCATAACTAAAAAAAAATAGACCACTGACTGTAAATGTAAAGAACCTGTCAGACATGTTTTAATGAGTCATATCCGTCACAATTTAGTTGAAATTACATTTTTTTCAGAGTTTTTTAACATTACCAGCCTTTTCACTGACAATTAATACTTAAATGTTATGAGAAGCAGACTGAATGTCAGTAGCTACCTAGCGAAGCTAATTCAGTTGTCAACCAAAGTTGTGGTAACGTTAGTTCCTTCAAACGTAATTTAGAAAATGGCATTTCTGTAATTGTACATAATTCACCACAATTAGGAGGCTGATCATCTACAGATAAACATTTATTTACGCCTGTTTTTCCAAACACATTCATTTCCCTACATAGGGATTCGCGTCCATTGAGAACTGAAGCTAGCCGACTGGCTAACTGTTTACAGTTCACTGAAAATTGCCTTTTCATCCACTACAGGCTACACACAATAAATCTACATTTGAGGACAAAGTCTAAAAGAGCAGAGCAGCTCGTTTATAAAGTTACCAGTTCGTAAGAGCATAGAGTATTTTTCTAGCTAAATGCTTTCTCACGCCTGTCACAGTGAGTCAGCAGCATGAAACCGGCTAACACATTTAGCTGCTGCTCTTCAAATCACATGAGGGACATGAGCCCTGTGTTGAAAAGCACAGCTCCTTCAGCTAAAACCACAAGAGCTGTTCAAAAGCCAGAGGGACAGAAGACGCTTACCGATAGCATGTAAAATGTCTATGGACGCATTCCGATCCGTACTGAGCAGCGACTGTGCTCTCTGAAACTCTACCGCCGCAGCCGCCATCTTACCAATTCACCAATTGCCTGATTCACATAACTATCATCATTAAACACGCTACCGGAAGCGCAGCCGAGGCACGCTGGGACATTGAGTTCACAGAGACAGTGGACTTGAATGACTCACTCCAGGGGGCTGAACTTCATGGTTTGTCGTTTAGCTTTATTTGTTATACAATTTCAAAACTATTTACACAGTGAAAACAACAGCAATCTTTGGCACAATACATTTAGTGAGGACATTTTTCAGTTTATATAGCCTACAGTTTATTCTTTTCTTATTCAGGTGCCCTAGGTGTGTGCATGTTGGCAGCACAGCAAAGTTGTAGCTGCTGATAAAGACTCAACGTTGCCTTTCAATTGTGAAGCTGTTTTATATGGACTCGCATCCCTGCTGAAAAAAAAAACAGCTAAAACCAGCCTAGGCTGGTTGGCTGGTCTTACAGTTTTTTACAATCGTTTTTGCACTAATAACTGAACCTTAATGTCATTTTTCAAAACTCTAGATACAAAACTCAAAACAGTCATTATTTGTAACACAGGCTGTCCAGTGTTCAAAACTTTGCATATTGCGTTCATATCTTTAAAGAAGCCTTGCATTAGCACTCATCTCAGATGTAATGTGTGAGTTGCATTTTGAAATAGTATTATGTTAAGTTGTGTCATTTTGAACAGGTGATTTAAGTTCAATGAACAAATGATCTTTGGCTTATATGTATTGTATCCAAGCATTTGAAAAATGTGTTAAGTGGTTTGAAAAATGTGCATTTTGATCATTGGTTGTGAATTATGTGTCTAGAGTTTTGAAAAATGACATTACGGTTCTGTTATTAGTGCAAAAACGATTGTAAAAAACTGTAAGCTGGAAGTAGCTGGTTTTAACTGGTCTCCCAATCTGGTCAGGCTGGTTTTAGCTGCTGGTTTCCCAGCCTGACCAGCTAAGACCAGCCTGGCCAGGCTGAAAAAGTGTCCTCCTCTAAAACCAGCCTGCTGACCAGCTATGACCAGCTAAAACCAGCCAACCAGCCTAGGCTGGTTTTAGCTGTTTTTTTTTTTTTTTCACCAGGGATGATCAGAACATCAGACAAAGCCACCATGAAAATTCTTTAAACTTAAGTTGAAATCTAAAAAATAAAATACACTTACAGTTTTTCTCAGTCGCTTTGGTACATTTTTCAGATCAGAATTGAAATTCTCAAAACTACTTGTTCAATCTTCACATCATTGTGTCAGTTGTGCACATCAAAAAAGCAGTCTTTCATTTGTTTGAACAAGTTGCAAATGCTTTGGTACGTCCATGCAAATGATTATGTACAATTCTCTGCTGTTTCCTACATTATCAATTGCTTATGTCAAGTTGATCAAAATGTATTATTTTGGTCTCTGTAGAATAGTCTTACCCCTCACAACATTTAGGCATTGGTTCATAGCATAAGTCTTTACATGCAAAATGGTTGAACAAGTTGTCATAATATGTCAAGCATATTTCTATACATTTCCATTAGGCATTTTTTGTCTAAATCTGTCCTGTGATTCATTCCACGCTGCATCGCAAGAGAAGATATTTGTTGTGATGTGGATAAGAATTTGTGGCCCAACAGACAGGAATATCAGGGGGTGTAGGAAGACTGCGCTGTGATTCTTACAGCACTGCATGTACAGGTTTCACTAAGGAGAATGTCCTATGTTCACATTTCTACTTTTTTTGTGTGTGTATCGCAATGACATGGTCTGTCAACAAATTACAATATAAACAGTAAAAGCGTAAATGTGAATCTTGTCCAGTGTCTTGCAATCAAACTCCCTCATACACTAAGGTGTAACCTACAATTTACAATACAGTTTTCACATTTGCTAAGACATTAAACCCCAGTCTCTGAATAGCCTAAACAAATTCGTCAAATAAATCACTCTTTCTTCTGCAAAACCGAACTGGTTTACAGTTTTTTACAGACGCTAGGACACATTTCTCAATACTTAGGTCACTTTTGCAAAACTCTTCACACAATTCTCCTAACTGACTTTCAGCTTGGCAAAGCAGTTCATTTCACATTCAAAATGCACTACAACTACCAAAACACTTTATTCAGGTCTCAAATAAACTCATTCTTCCAGAACACTAGCAAAGGTTGACAACACACTTTGTCACCCACAAAACAATGAGCTAAAAAACACTAACAACATGTAGCATTACACGGTGTTTTCTTGTGTAAAATAAAGACACATCTCTGTTTATCATTGCAATATATATTGTTTATAACTGCAATATGTGTAACTGGAATGAATCAGACATGATGCAGAAATTATCAACATTTTATGTAATTTTTTTTTTTTTTTTAGTACTAAGTAATTCCAAAATACAAGAATTTGTATACACACCATCCACTGATACATATACAATAGTAATGCTAATCTACTGCATTTTTAGATTTGAAATATGTTTCAATAAAATATTGCTGTTGAATATTGCTGTCTTATTCAGTTTTGCATTATGTTATTGTTTTGAACATAAGTTTAACAGTTTTGAAAACAGTATGTAAGCACGTGCAAAATGTCCTGTACGTACAAAGATTTTTGGCAGTTGTTGTGTCTGAGTGAGAAAAGAATTCATGAAATTTGAGAGATGTAGTCACTGAATGCATTTTGTGCCAAAACAATGATAATTGATCCTCAGTTTAGCCCACATAGACTTCTGTTGTGCTCACTGTGTGAAGAGTTTTGCAAAAGTGACCTAAGTATTGAGAAATGTGTCCTAGCGTCTGTAAAAAACTGTAATGTTTTTTTTTTTTTTTTTTTTATTTACTGTCTTGTGGTCATTTCAGTATATTCTTGTGTAGAACTGCAAGATTACCAAACCACAAGTTTTGTTTTTTTGCTGATGTAGTTGAAGTTCTCTGGCTCTGACCTAGCTCTAAGACTTTATCCTTTTGTACAAGATGTTAAGTAGTTAGATGATATACTGTATATAGTAATTATTTAGCAATAAAATAAATATATAAACAAGTTTGGTGAACATACCAAAACACACACACACACACACACACACACACACACACACACACACACACACACACACACACACACACACACATGTTTGTTTTTGTGAATTGTGGGGACATTCCATAGACGTAATGGTTTTTATACTGTACAAACCGTACTTTCTATCACCCTACACCTTCCCTACACCTAAACCTAGCCCTCACAGGAGATTGTGCACACTTTTACTTACTCAAAAAAACTCATTGTGCATGATTTATAAGCCTGTTTCCTCATGGGGACCTGAGAAATGTCCCCACAAGGTCAAAATTTACTGGTATTGCTATCCTTGTGGGGACAATTGGTCCCCACAACATGATAAATACCAGGTACACACACACACACACACACACACATGTATTTTTTTGTATATTCTACAAACTTAGGTGTGATTTCTTTCGAGTATGTGTATGTTTTTTGAGTGTGTGTTTATGTATCTTTTTTCTTGCATAAACAATTACTATATACAGTGTATATAGTATTGACTAATGTGTGTATGATTTGAAAGCTTTGTTTGATTTTGAGTACAGGTGAAATGGTTTTTAAGGGATTGTTTGATTTTGCCAGAAGAATCATGGGTTCTGTAAAATTGGTTTGAACATTTGTATTTGTGTTTAAGGTTTTGAGAAAATGAGTGAAGGTTTCAAAAATGTGTTTTAGCAATTCAGAAAAACTAATTGTCATCAAAACTTTAGCCATAGTTTACATCAGAACATCCTTCCAGAGTACACTGTTATATTGACAACATGACTAACCGATTTGACTGTCTTATCCGTACACAATGACAAAAGGACTTGTCATTCTGATGGCACTGACATGTTCATTGACACATATATTTAATTTTGAGAGATGAGCTAAGGATTTTGAGCAAGAGACTGGCTTTTGCAGGTAATCCATGGTGTTTTGCTATTTGTACAAATTGTTTTGAGAAATGCACTTAAAGTTTTGCAAATTTCAATTCTGATCTGAGGAATGTACCAAAGCAACTGAGAAAAACTGTAATACAATTGGATGTAGCTGATGTGTTAGTCTTAAATCAAAAAAAAAAAGTACTGTAATGTAAACATGGACAATGTAACATTGCTGTGAATTCTGAATAACAGAGTGCGGTCATTCTTGATTTAAAAAGTAATTTAACAAAAGAAAAA
This sequence comes from Garra rufa, assembly GCF_049309525.1. Taxonomy (NCBI): domain Eukaryota; kingdom Metazoa; phylum Chordata; class Actinopteri; order Cypriniformes; family Cyprinidae; genus Garra; species Garra rufa. The sequence goes on along the minus strand of NC_133361.1, from coordinate 36,731,921 downwards.
AATGTATATGTAAAATTCTATCTAGTTTTGTTATGTAATTGTTTTATGAACGACAAAGTTTATTTTTTGGATGGCAACCTTTGCTAGTGTTATTATGAAAGAATGACTTGATTTGAGACATAATGTACAGTGTTTTGGTAGTTTTAGTGCATTCTGGATGTGAAATCTACTGTTGTGCCAAGTATAAAATTGGTAAGAAGAACCGTTTTGGAAAACTTAATTATAGGTATTGAAAAATGTGTCCTATATTGCAAAAAGCTGTTATACCACGGATGGATGGATAGATAATGAGAGAATGAGGAGAGGGTAGCATCTTCAGTTTCAGGTTTGTAATGCAGTGGTGTGTGAATTGATGACAGTGTTGATCAAGTACATCTTCCTTGCACCTTCAGCACTCATACATACCTATATAAGAGCTTTACGACCACTGAACGTCGCTGTGGGAACCAGGCACTTCTTACTGTACTCCTAGCAATGCTGTTAGATCCAAAATGACTTGGTCTCGTGAGACCAGAGTACGGATTCCAAAAAGTTAATATTTTGGCATTGGAAAAAGCGTAATGAGTTTATGTGCTTTGGCTACAGTATGTAGTTCTGGTGTGCATAAACAACCAAGCATGTCACTTCTGCAGGCTGCATCTTACTCTGTCAGATCAAGTGCCACTCTTTTCATAGCTTTTGCAGATTCTGAGACACTTTCTTGGTATTTTTCCTGCCCTTTATCTAGCAAGAACTCACTCATCACTAAATGAAAGCTTAACATGAAGACCTGATTATTTCGGGGGCCTTTTCACAAGTCAATTGTTTTTCAATTCCTGTGTTACTTCTGCTGTAGTAACTTATAGTAAAACAATAATTTAGTATTCCTCTTGTACCATTGTCCTCTTTTATGCTAAGAAATAAATCTCCTGACAGTTCTCTCTCAAGTGGTTGACTGTTGTCAGCATTAAGTCTGATGATTCAGCTATAAAACATTTTTAATTGTCAAGAAAATTACTTATCTTTTAACAGTTTTGGTTCAACATACTTACCGGTTGATCAAAACTTGCCTCAAAGTTACACCAGGATTTTTAATTTAGTTTTATTTAGTAACTTTCAGGAGGGTGCATTCATTTTAAAGACACTTTCTGAAACACTTGGTGTTTCTCCTGCTCTTTATCTAGCAAAAACTCAGTCATCTCATCTCTCCCCAAAACACTGTACATTATGTCTCAAATCAAATCATTCTTCCATAATAACACTAGCAAAGATTGCCGCCCAAAAATACACTTTGTCGTTCATAAAACAATTACATAATAACACTAATAATAGATAGAATTCACTCATCACTAAATTCACTCATCACTAAATGAAAGCTTAAAGTAAAGACCCGATTATTTCAGGGGCCTTTTCACAAGTCCATTGTTTTTGAATTTATGTGTTACTTTAGCTATTTTTTTTACACTTAAGGGGAGACACTGCAGGCAAAAACAGTTTTTTTATGCACCTGTCAAGTTTGAGATTTTGGGCATTTTGTTTTTTCATAAAGTGTTTTTTTCCGACTGGTGGAAAGAAAACATCCAAAAAAACACTGTTAAGTGTTTCTTTTATAGCACTTTATCCATTTGTGTCAGTAGATTTCAATTACAATACAGATTTTTAAGGCCGTTTTCTCAAAATTAGTCTTTTCTCATACACTGAGCCATAAATCTCCACTTACACACACACCAAACTTTACATTTTTATTCTTGTCTATGTCCTGAAGGTTTTTACTGAGAGATGTGTACATATATAATTTGCTTGATTTTATACATTTTATTCCCCAAAAAACTAAATAAAATAAAAAAATAAATAATTTTCTGCCTGTTCTAAGTATTTTCTGAATTATGGAGTCACAAAATGAGATACCCAAAATTCCTTCTGTAAAAACATTTGACTCTAATATGTCAAAAAAAATTAAACAAGAATTTTGAAACTGACTTTATCAAGTGTTTAGATTTTTGTAAATGTTGCAAATTAGCACATATTTCATTAAAGAATGCCTCATTTGCATATTTAAACCTAACATTTTTGAAAACGTGTAATATTTTTAATTTTTATTTTTTGCAATTATCAATGTAATCAATCAACTGAGTAAGTAAGGTGATAACTATTAGTTATTTTTTTACCTGCAGGGTCTCACCTTAAAACAATAATTTGGTATTCCTCTTGTACCATTGTCCTCTTTTATGCTAAGAAATAAATGTCCTGACCAGATAGCTCTCTCTTTGAAAGTGGTTTCATTGTTATCAGCATTAAGTCTGAGTATGATTCAGTGGGCTATATAACACTTTTAATTGTCAAGAAATTACTCATCTTCAACAGTTTTGGTTCAACATACTTACCTGTTGATCAAAACTTGCTTTAAAGTTACACCAGAATTTTTTTATATAGTTTTTAGTAACTTTCAGGAGGGTGCACTCATTTGTGCAACACAACATTTTAGTACTTTGATAAGAAAATTGTATTTTCCTGATTAATTGTAACATTCTTCTTTGGTAACTGATCAAGCAGACTTATTGGAGTATTACCTCTAAAGAACCCTAACATGTCTTCTAAGTAAAGAGTAATTGCTAAATTTGTTAAGATTCAGAGGGGGTGTACTCATTTATGCTGTGATAGATATTTTTTTATCCTAAAAAAGTCAGTATCTGTAGACCTATTAATCTTTTGTCTGTATGTCTTCTCATTTTAGCCTGCACCTAAATTTAATCTTAAGTGATGTTTCATCAATGACTTGAGGATGGGATAAGCTTAAAAATATTAACATAAAAAGGCGTAAAACACTCAGATGGGTCGCCATTAAAAAAATATTGCTTACTATTAAAAAGTCAGAGGAGGATGATTGGATAAGCATGACAGATCGAGAGAGTGTGTGGGTGGGTGTGAGAGAGAGATCAGAGGGGGATGGGGTTGCCCATTCATGTCACTGCGCCACTGAGGTCTACAAAGCCTCGGCGACATTACTGCACATCAGGATTTAAGTTAATCTGTCTCGGGCGTTGTGTGCGAGACTTTCCACACTCTGTGGGTCTTGATTAAAGACTGTAATCTGTCAACAGCTGGCACGTCGTGTAAAAACAGTTAAAACGTCTACCTTTCATGTTCAAGCTCAGGAAGCGCTATAAACAGATGCTGGTGCTGTGGAGAGCGCACACATGAAGCATGGACAGATAACCAGCGGGAGCTCAACCACTGCCAAGTTCCCACCCATCTCATGAGAGAGCACCAATACCCCCTTTTCTCGAAAAATAGCGGTCAATGAACGCAGTTCATCGACTTCACTTAAGGATTAGCCTGGCACGGACATTTATTTTGAGCAATTTCCAGTCACATTCTAGCCTGGCGTGTTATTCATCCGCCTGCGCAGTTCAACAAGAAGATCACAGACGGCAGATGTGAAACAGACCCGAGATTTATTGTGATGAAAGAGAAGCAACAAAATTGCCATGTATCGAGGCTTTATGTGGGAAGACGTGGTGTGCATCTCGGAAGTAACCGTAGCAACCGGAGAATCCTGAACACCCTGCATAGTTGCTTTACGTAGAAGCAATATTTCATCGCTGACGTCCCATTTTCAGCACCTTGGACAACGACGAGCACGCTTCACAGTGCGACAAGCTGAGGAAAAAAAGGGATAATCGACGAATATTTCTATATTTATCAATTCTTGTTCTTCTATATCTACATTTATCATCGCGAGGAAGACGTACTGTTAGTAAGTAACCAAGATTTTATGTGTATAACCTATATACGCTCATTTTTAAATCAAACGATCTTGATTTCAAAACGCTTTTCAAAGGTTCGCTCTTAGATAGCTAATAAAATGTGTCAATTGTACCGTTCACACGAGCACTTCGTTATAAAGATGCTATCTTGATTTACGACAGCTCGTTTTGTCTGAAGCGTGATGTTCTCATTTCCTCGTGTTGACCCACTAAACATTTTGAGGAGCTCGATGAATTATGATTTCACGACAGCTAAAGCTTGAATTTAATCATTTTGAAGTCAGCTAACAAATTCCAATTGGCACTAAAAGGGATTTTTCGTACAAATGGATATGAATGTGTTTACATTCTCGCCTTCCATTTTGAAGCTAAGATGGATGCTTTCGCATATTCTGCTGAATCTCGTGGTGAATCGCTAACCAGCGGTTCAGTTCAGTGAAAAGGAGAAATCTGTTAATACTAGTACGATTTTACATTCGTTTTTCTATACAGACGATACAACATATGTAGAAATTCATATATGTGAACCTGGACCACAAAACCAGTCATAAGGGTAAATTTTTTGAAACTGAGATTTATACACCATCTGAAGGTGAATAAATAAGCTTTCAATTGATGTGTGGTTTGTTAGGATAGGACAATATTTGGTTAAGATACAACTAGAATCTGGGCATGCAAAAAAATCGAAATATTGCGAAAATCACATTTAAAGTTGGCCAAATGAAGTTCTTAGCAATGCATATTACTAATCGAAAATGTGATATATTTACATAGGAAATTTACATGAATCTTCATGGAACATGATCTTTACTTAATATCCTAATGATTTTTGACATAAAAGAACAATCAATTGTTTGGACCCATACAATGTATTGTTGGCTATTGCTACAACTAGACCCGTGCTACCTATGACTGCTATATGTTTTGTACATTTGTGTACGTTCTGTTGAAGTGATGATGGTGGTTTCATCAAAATCATTGCTTATTTAGATCTGGAAACAGTATTGTGTCTTTAAACATTCATATTTATTTCTTTTATAGGCAGATTTCGTATCTAAAGACCCTGAAATAATCAAGGCAACATGGGAACTGTACTCTCAGTCTCCCCGAGCTACCGAAAGGCAGGCCTGTTTGATGAAATACCACCTCCTCTGGCACATTATACAGCTGTGCAGAACAGTAAAAACGCCAAGGACAAGACCCTGAAACGGCAGTCGCTCATCAACGTCCTGCCATGGAAGCGCATCGTGGCAGCTTCAGCCAAGAGGAAAGGTTCTAAGAAGTTGGCTTCTGGCGACAGTCAGGATGAAGAGACAGTGGGCAGCCTCAACAGCCAAAACCTAAAGAAGACCCAGTCCTGCGCCAACCTCTCTGGCTTCACCCAGGAGCCAGCCTTGAGCTCCATTCCCACCTCGAAAACCACTACCAATGTGGCCTCCACCGCGAAGAGGACCTCCATCACCGGATCGGTGGGCCAAGCGACCAACGCAGGCACACCCAAAAGAGTGATCGTGCAGGCTTCCACCAGCGAGCTCCTGAGGAGCCTGGGTGAGTTCCTGTGCCGGCGCTGCTACCGGTTGAAGCGTCTCTCCCCCGCCGATCCCGTTCTGTGGCTGCGCAGTGTGGATCGGTCCCTTCTCCTGCAGGGCTGGCAGGACCAGGGCTTCATCACCCCGGCTAACGTGGTCTTCCTCTACATGCTCTGCCGCGAGGTCATTTCGGCTGAGGTGTCCAGTGAGCGTGAGCTACAGGCCGAGCTGCTCACTTGCCTCTACCTGTCCTACTCCTACATGGGAAACGAGATTTCGTACCCGCTCAAGCCCTTCCTGGTGGAGACGGATAAGGATGCCTTCTGGAATCGCAGTCTGGCGATCATCAACCGCATGAGTAGCAAAATGCTCCAGCTTAACTCTGACCCGCACTACTTCACACAGGTTTTCGCTGACCTGAAAAACGAAAGTCAAAAGGAGGAAGAGAGCAGGCTGCTTATAGGCCTGGATCGATAAGTAAACAGAAAAAAAAAATGTGCATACAAAGTTTGTGCACAGAAAAAAAAAACATTGTTTCTTTTTACAAAAAAAACTTTAGTGTCATTATTAGTATTAAAAAGCTTCAGAGCATAGTTTTGAAGCTTATTTGTAGCAATGAATGCTAGATCGGCCATTCTAAGGAATAGTTCATCTACAAATTAAAATGTGACCGTGGACCACAAAACCAGCCATAGGGGTCAATTTTTTGAAATTGAGATAAATACATAATCTGAAGCTGAATAAATAAGCTTTCCATTGATGTATGGTTTGTTAGGATATGCCAATATTTGGCCGAGATACAACTATTTGAATTTCTGGAATCTGAGGGTGCAAAACAATCTAAATATTGAGAAAATCGCCTTTAAAAATGTCCAAATTTAGTTCTTAGCAATGCATATTACTAATCAAAAATTACATTTTGATATATTTACAGAAGGAAACTTACAAAATAGCTTCATAGAACATGATCTTTACTTAATATCCTAATGATTTTTGTCATAAAGAAAAATCGATAATATTGACCCATACAATGTATTGTTGGCTATTGCTAAAAATATACCTATGCTACTTACAACAGGTTTTGTGGTCCAGGAACACAAATTTGTACATTTTTACTCATCCTCAGGCCATCTAAGATAAAATCACAACAGATTCTGAGAAATTTAGCATTACGTCACTTGCTCACCAATGGATCCTCTGCAGTGAATGGGTGCCGTCAGAATTTGAGTCCAAACAGCTGATAAAAACTCCAGTTCATCAGTTAATGTCTCGTGAAGTAAAAAGCTGCATGTTTGTAATAAACAAATTAATAAGTAAGACTTCCATCTAAAATACGAGTCATCTATCTATATATTATTGCTTACTCTAGTGATCAGGAGAGAAACATGCACAGATAAAACACGATTTACAAGTGAAAGCTGTTCCAACCCATTCTAAACATAGATGTTGGTGGATTTTTGATGTGAATAGACAACAGGGAATGGACTTTTTCACTGGAGGAAGCGTTATTGTGGATTATGGACTCACATTTTGGCCAGAAGCGACAAAAAAAAGCCTTAATAATAGATTTGTATCTTACAAACATGCAGCTTTTCTCTTCACAAGACATGAATTGATAGATTGTAGACGTGTGGATTATTGTGATGTTTTTATCAGCTGTTTAAACTCTCATTCTGACGGCACCCATTCACTGCAGAGGATCCATTGATGATCAAGTGATGTAATTCTAAATATCTCTAAATCTGTTGTGATGAACAAACTACATCTCGAATAGCGAGGGTGAGTAAATATTAAGCAACTTTTCATTTTTGACTGAACTATTCCTTTAAGATCTGACCAAGATGCAGGACGACACCTTGCCAACAACAAGGTGTTCACTGACTGGTCGTGTGGCATTCCTGAGGTCAACGAATCAACTGCGGTATCTACCGTCCGTGCAGCATGTTGACCTTTCCAAGTGATTCCATCCATACACCAACATGAGCAGCAGTCTTTATGACTCCCAATAAAAATGCTTCTTGACTCACAATAAAGACTTGAACGGCGTTAATCGAAAAGCTCAGCTTGTGCTGTGTTCTTACAGCTTGCCGTGCTCGTGACAGAAAACGAGAGCCAAGTTAGCAACACATTCAAAATTATACAAACCAAAGACTCTAGTTTGACCTTCTGCGATTTCTACATTCACAAAAATCCTACAAGTGAAGTGATATACAAAGACCATGAACTGCTGCTCTTGCATGGCATCACGTTTTCAACAAGTTATGTTTGTTTAGCATATCTTAGTGGCCTTTAAAGAAGGCCTGGGTCTTAAACTGCTGCAGGTTCAAGGCCATTTGCCGAGGTGGTCTGTCCAAACATACATCAGTTGTTGTTGTTGTTAATGACATCGTAGATTAAGGAAATTTATGATGCTTTATGACCTAAAATGATGCACGATTTGTGATGAAGAAACGACCGCGACGCTTCCAACAGAACAGAATCTTTCACCTTGTCATCAATTTGTCAGCGTGAAAAGAACTGAAATGTCTAATAGGGAACAAACAAATGGAGAGGTAGATATTTTATGTATTTTCAACAGCAAGTACTGTATGTTCTTATACGGGTGTTAATGCATGCTTCTTTGACCAACCACACACTTTTTAAAAGATCTTTGTTTATGGTTTGATGGTCACAATTTTTGTATGAAGTTCATTTGGACGCCGTTCCAAAAATAACGTGCCATAAAAGTCAGCTAGAAGTACACTAAGTTTTTGTAGCCTTCTCATTAGGAAAGGAATATTTTTGAAGGAGCAAAGAAGAAGGCACATTATGGAAAGACTTGAGCAGGAGACATACAATGTCACAAATATTTTGTTTAAAAAAAAGAAGAATTGCTTATATTATTAGGAAATCACCATCGCTTGCGATCCATTATAAATCCAGAATACTATTTTCATAATTAAGCATACATAAAAACAAAACCCTAGTTATTTTGAATACACTAAAGCCCTATATCAAATACAAGAAACAGTGCAAAACATAATAGTGCAAGGGTCACATGCATAAATAACCATTGTTATTTAAATCAATAAAGGGTTAATTTACAGTTTTAAGTCAGCCTGTTAAAAGAAAGCACTTACAAAAATGATAAATGTTAATTTCCTCTGCATTTTAATCCTCTCTCGCATATCTGAGATTGAGTATTAACAAATATGAGAGCACAGTTGATTTGATTTTCCTTTCTATAATTTGATACACATTGTAATCCAGTGTTAGTAGATGGGTTGCTGATGAAATTATGTAATCAGTAATCATCCTGAGAACGAGGTGCACTCGTTCCTGTGAACGAGAGATTTTCACAAGCATTTTTTAGATACATTGTTCGATCACTATCCAAGCTTCAGTATGTGACTTGAGGACAAGCGCAGTTTTTTGTTTGAGGTGATAAAGGAGGGACTTCAAAGCAGTTCACAGGTGTAATATTAACATTTGCAAAGGGTCTTAAAAGGCCTCTATAATAGTACAGCAGCTTTTCAATATGCAAATGATGAGATATTGATGACATGTAAGATACTAAGATGAATTACCTGTAGCACACAAAAACTGATCAAATCAACTCAGATGGCAGGTTGTCTGTGACCTGATTGCACTACGTTCAGCAATATGCACATTTGAAGTTTTAAAGATCAATGACAGACAAAAGCTAACAGACCATGGTCTTTAAATCCATTTATTTGTCTTTTGTCACTTCAACATGGCTATTTACATATTTCTGATCATTTGCTAATAGTGCTTTTACATTTATGCCCTATATTTTGTGTCTGGCCTCATTCTGGTAAAACACTTATGGTGCTATTAATGCAGATATCACATTTTACTCATAACAAGACCGTTCGCATTGGTTAGCTGAATGTAATGAAGTTTTGTACATATAGGGCAAGAAAAATGGCTCCATTGGTTGAACGGGATACTGGATGTGATGATAACAGTGGAGAAAGGCCATTAATTACAGCAACTCTGTTCTTGTCATAGATAATGAAAGAGGCAAAATTGTGTTTTATACAATATTTGTGGTTTATGTAACATTCTTCAACAGAAAAAAACTGTATAGCAACAAAAGACTGAAATATGATTTTCTCTTTTCTTTATGTTTCACGTTGTGTGAACTTTGTTGATCAAAACAAAACAAAAATTAGATGTAACTAATATATTTAAAGAAGCAATCTGTTACAGTATATGGGTGTGTATGAATGTGAGTTTGTGCAATGACTTTGGTCAACTCTTCTATCTACTTTATATAAAAATGTGCATTTGCAAGCAAAAACATTGATTATGTGTCTTGTTTTTTTCTGTTTTGTATACAAATGGCTTTCAAAATTTTATACACACCTTGCAGAATCTGCAAAATGTTAATTATTTTTACCAAGATATATATTATATATTATATATTTTTAATATTTTTCTTCTATATTTTCATCTTCTATTAATTCAGCTTCACCATACATTACACATTTAAGACATAAGCACATGCACCTCATTGCATTGACTAGTAAGGAGAGGCAACTGCAGTATTACGTAACTCCACATGGGTACACATCACAATGCGGCACACTGCCATCTCCTGGAGAACATTTCACAGATTGAATAAAGAAGCTTGGGCTTTTGTATCAGTGTGTATTTTTGTGTATGACGCTTTCAACGGCGCCTCCGTTCTGCTACCTGTCATCTTTCACCCGTTAGAAATGAAACAGGAGTTCGCGGTTATAGCATATGTAAGACGGCCTTAAATGTATTCCAGTCACTTAAATACATATAAACTGGTAAATATGTACAGCAAGGTTTATAGATTCCTCTTTGGCTTACCTGTAAGCACCAAGTACTGTTGACACATTGTGAACAAGTTAATGGTTACTTTTTACAAACGGGTTTCCCAAAAAAAGAAAGTTTCCCTTCCAGTCATTGATCAGCAAACAGATAGTCTCACCCCACAGTGTTGCAGTGTCGGTATAGGCTTTGGACTTATGTCACGGTTTGTCCAGTTACCCAGAACCAGCACAACCATATTGGCGATACTCGGATGTAAACAACAGCAGTGATTGCACGTTTAATGTACAACTAAATATGTCTAAACCATGGAAAAAACGTGTGGAAGCTTTTAACTCATACAGATAAGGACTTGGTTAGCAAACTAAAGTTAAGAGGTGCTAAAGGTATGTACAAACAGTACTAATTAAGATATTAGCCGAAAATTTCACATAATATTTCATCTCCCTGGCGAAAAAAAAAAACAGCTAGAAACAGCCTGGTCAACCACCCTGCTGAAAAAATAGCAATAGCATATGCTGGTTAGGTATGTTTTGGTCAGTGGCGCCTCCAGGATTTTTTTCATAGGGTGGCCGAAAGGGGCCAGTAAAAATGTTAGGGTGGCACAAAACAAATTTTTTTTTTTTTTTTTTTTTTTGCATGCCTAAGTCTAACTGAAGACAATAATTTTTGGCTTTGCCGTTATTTCTGGTATAAGTTATAGGCTTCAAAACGTCAGTATTATTCTCTTTATAGAGCAAAATAGTAAAAAAGTCGCTTTGCAATTCAACTGCAAGAAGTATCATGTTTATTTGGAGTGCAAATTCATTTCAAATGAGATTAAAAAAAAAAAAGCATAGATGTTTAATCTGCATATTCATCAAAATAGACACAAGCTTAATACAAGTGCAGCCCAAGCCCGATGGGTAGCATCGAGCGTGCCTGCAGCGCAGTTTGAAGAGTTGCGCGATCATGAGCGCGCAGTAGCCAAAAGCACCGGCAAAAGTAATTACCATGAATGTGTTGGGGGAAATAGTAAGGAAATATATAAAAAAAAAAAAAAATCTGACGATCCTGACACGCCATTACCTCATTAGACTCGCCTTAAAGAATTACGTCTTTAAGGATTTCATAGCCTAATTAAAGATTTTGCTTTCGGTTTCGGTTCATCATTGTGAAACGCTCCTGTTCAAGACCAAGACGGCAGAAGCGCATCCTGTATGTTTTCTTTTTTATATTATAAACTCACAAAGTTTTGTTGATATTGTGAGTGCACACAAATAAACGTAGACCCTTCACAGCTCCGAATTACTCTTACCTTTATGAGCAAAAATTATGCCATATTTTAAGTTGTTTCCAGTGCAAGTGATCGCTGGTGCCTCCAAGTCCTGTAAGCCCGCTTTAGCTTTGACTTTCCACACAAACGATTGGATATGGGTCTAACAGCGCACATTTATATAGGTTAAACATTTAAACTAACATATATAATATGCTTGAACTGTTTAATGTCTAAAGATTTTATTTCAGGCAAGTCGTGGTCATTTGAGAAGCTAAATTGATCAAACATAGGCTATGATCTACTCGCTGGTCGTTTTAAAAATCAAAAACTTACATTTAACGAACAAAAAATGCTCCAAACGCTTTTCTAAATTAACTTAATATAATAACGAAACGAAATATAATCACTTTGCCATTGCATACAAAACTGAACTATTTATGTATGCTTCGCGGTGCGGCTGCGCTTGTGAGTGCTCGAAGTCGCCGCAACTCATGTGAAGAGGGGGAGGGGTTGAGAGCGTATTCTACAGTAGCCTACACATCATACACAGGCCCGGTTCTACGGGGGTGCTTGAGGGTGCTAAGCACCCTCAAACGAAATCAATAGCACCCTCAGTTAAAGCTGTAATAATGTCATTTTATTGCAGATTTAGATAACAATCCAGTGAGTAATCATTAAAAAAAAACATTTATTTTTCTGCTGTAAGCATTAAAACAATGCCCTACCATATTGTAACGCATCAAAGCAGTCAATTAGAGCGTTGCATTTCAGCCTCGGCCGACTAGCCCGACTTTTTTACACCTCTAGTTGCTGGGCTTCAGGCCAATTTTCACGTCAAAGTTCAGAAGCGGACGGGCACCGGTTTTATCTGTTTTAGGTTTCTCCTTATTTTAATATTTTAGACATCCATAAATTATGGTGAAGAAAAAAATGCCGCGCTGGTGGAAACAACAGGAGACTTCACTTTCGGTTTCACTTTCGAGACCGGGCACGGACGGCAGCGCAGCTGGAACAGATCCGCGCTCAAGCACACAATATGCTGAAAATTGCCACAAAGGTAAATAAATAACACTGAATGTGCCGGGCCGGAAAGAGTAAAGCTTATTTAAATTATATATTAATAAACTAGTGTATTCTGAGTCAGTGTAACAAAAATCCTTTTTGGACACGCCTTTAAAGAGAAATTTATCTTTTCGGATTACATAATGAGAGAGTTTTTGTTTTCTATTTGTTTTATTTCATTAAGTAATAATTTAAAACTATTTTATACGGTTTTTTTTAAGTGCACACAAATAAAAGTACACCCTTTACAGTACCGAATGATGTATTAACCTACTCTTACCTTTGTGAGCAAAATGACAGATCATTTTAAATTGCTTCCACTGAAAAAAATGCACTGGCGCCCATGTCCTGCGTCTTCAGCTTCCACTCTCTGCACAAACTATTGGATATGCGCCTAATACCGCACATTTATCTCTAGGTTTAACGTTTAAACTAACATTGTTTTATACTTGAATTATTTCATATCTATAGATTTTATGCAAATCGTGATGATTTGAGTAGGCAAACTGATCAAATTAACAGACTGATCAGTCTACCGCTGGGCGCTGTTCCTTAAAAATAATAATAATAAAATAAAATAAAAACTTATATTTTACGAACAAAAATGCTCCAAACGTTTTTTTTCTAAATTAAGTTAATAAAAAAACGAAAGTATAATCAATTTGCCATTACATACAAAAATGAAGTATTTTGATTTTAAAATAGCAACGCGCGCCATCAGTGTCGCGCCCTAATGTCGACTATGATGGTATAATGTTAGAGCACCCTCATTAATTTAGGAAGCACCCTCAGTGATTTAGTTCTGGAACCGGGCCTGATCATACAAGTTTATTATATTTACTTGTGTTTGTCAACGTCCGTGTTAATTTATAAAATAAAATTATATTTCTAAAAAACTCCACTCTTTCTGGTTGGGGTGGCCAATGGGGTGGCCAGTGTCATTTTAGGGGTGGCCGCGTGGCCCTTTGCTGGTTCATGCTTGCCGTTTGCTGGTTAATGCTGGTCCTTTGCTGGTTTATGCTGGTCCTTTGCTGGTTAATGCTGGTCCTTTGCTGGTTTATGCTGGTCCTTTGCTGGTTTATGCTGGCCCTTTGCTGGTTAATGCTGGTCCTTTGCTGGTTAATGCTGGTCCTTTGCTGGTTTATGCTGGTCCTTTGCTGGTTCATGCTTGCCCTTTGCTGGTTAATGCTGGTCCTTTGCTGGTTAATGCTGGTCCTTTGCTGGTTAATGCTGGTCCTTTGCTGGTTTATGCTGGTCCTTTGCTGGTTAATGCTGATCCTTTGCTGGTTTATGCTGGTCCTTTGCTGGTTAATGCTTGTCCTTTGCTGGTTTATGCTGGCACTTTGCTGGTTAATGCTGGTCCTTTGCTGGCCTTTTGCTGGTCCTTTGCTGGTTAATGCTGGTCCTTTGCTGGTTTATGCTGGCCCTTTGCTGGTTAATGCTGGTCCTTTGCTGGTTTATGCTGGTCCTTTGCTGGTTAATGCTGGTCCTTTGCTGGTTTATACTGGCCCTTTGCTGGTTAATGCTGGTCCTTTGCTGGTTTATGCTGGTCCTTTGCTGGTTAATGCTGGTCCTTTGCTGGTTTATACTGGCCCTTTGCTGGTTAATGCTGGTCCTTTGCTGGTTAATGCTGGTCCTTTGCTGGTTTATGCTGGTCCTTTGCTGGTTAATGCTTGTCCTTTGCTGGTTTATGCTGGTCCTTTGCTGGTTAATGATTGTCCTTTGCTGGTTTATGCTGGCACTTTGCTGGTTAATGCTGGTCCTTTGCTGGTTTATGCTGGCCTTTTGCTGGTTTATGCTGGTCCTTTGCTGGTTAATGCTGGTCCTTTGCTGGTTTATGCTGGTCCTTTGCTGGTTTATGCTGGTCCTTTGCTGGTTTATGCTGGCCTTTTGCTGGTTTATGCTGGTCCTTTGCTGGTTTATGCTGGTCCTTTGCTGGTTTATGCTGGTCCTTTGCTGGTTAATGCTGGTCCTTTGCTGGTTTATGCTGGTCCTTTGCTGGTTTATGCTGGTCCTTTGCTGGTTTATGCTGGTCCTTTGCTGGTTAATGCTGGTCCTTTGCTGGTTAATGCTTGTCCTTTGCTGGTTTATGCTGGCCTTTTGCTGGTTTATGCTGGTCCTTTGCTGGTTAATGCTGGTCCTTTGCTGGTTTATGCTGGCCCTTTGCTGGTTAATGCTGGTCCTTTGCTGGTTTATGCTGGTCCTTTGCTGGTTAATGCTGGTCCTTTGCTGGTTTATGCTGGCCCTTTGCTGGTTAATGCTGGTCCTTTGCTGGTTAATGCTGGTCCTTTGCTGGTTTATGCTGGCCCTTTGCTGGTTTATGCTGGCACTTTGCTGGTTAATGCTGGTCCTTTGCTGGTTTATGCTGGCCTTTTGCTGGTTTATGCTGGTCCTTTGCTGGTTAATGCTGGTCCTTTGCTGGTTTATGCTGGTCCTTTGCTGGTTTATGCTGGTCCTTTGCTGGTTTATGCTGGCCTTTTGCTGGTTTATGCTGGTCCTTTGCTGGTTTATGCTGGTCCTTTGCTGGTTTATGCTGGTCCTTTGCTGGTTAATGCTGGTCCTTTGCTGGTTTATGCTGGTCCTTTGCTGGTTTATGCTGGTCCTTTGCTGGTTAATGCTGGTCCTTTGCTGGTTAATGCTTGTCCTTTGCTGGTTTATGCTGGCCTTTTTCTGGTTTATGCTGGTCCTTTGCTGGTTAATGCTGGTCCTTTGCTGGTTTATGCTGGCCCTTTGCTGGTTAATGCTGGTCCTTTGCTGGTTTATGCTGGTCCTTTGCTGGTTAATGCTGGTCCTTTGCTGGTTTATGCTGGCCCTTTGCTGGTTAATGCTGGTCCTTTGCTGGTTAATGCTGGTCCTTTGCTGGTTTATGCTGGCCCTTTGCTGGTTTATGCTGGTCCTTTGCTGGTTAATGCTGGTCCTTTGCTGGTTTATGCTGGTCCTTTGCTGGTTTATGCTGGTCCTTTGCTGGTTTATGCTGGTCGTTTGCTGGTTAATGCAGGTCCTTTGCTGGTTAATGCTTGTCCTTTGCTGGTTTATGCTGGCACTTTGCTGGTTAATGCTGGTCCTTTGCTGGTTTATGCTGGCCTTTTGCTGGTTTATGCTGGTCCTTTGCTGGTTAATGCTGGTCCTTTGCTGGTTTATGCTGGCCCTTTGCTGGTTAATGCTGGTCCTTTGCTGGTTTATGCTGGTCCTTTGCTAGTTAATGCTGGTCCTTTGCTGGTTTATGCTGGCCCTTTGCTGGTTAATGCTGGTCCTTTGCTGGTTAATGCTGGTCCTTTGCTGGTTTATGCTGGTCCTTTGCTGGTTTATGCTGGTCCTTTGCTGGTTAATGCTGGTCCTTTGCTGGTTTATGCTGGTCCTTTGCTGGTTTATGCTGGCCCTTTGCTGGTTGATGCTGGTCCTTTGCTGGTTAATGCTGGTCCTTTGCTTTTTTATGCTGGTCCTTTGCTGGTTTATGCTGGTCCTTTGCTGGTTAATGCTGGTCCTTTGCTGGTTTATGCTGGTCCTTTGCTGGTTAATGCTTGTCCTTTGCTGGTTTATGCTGGCACTTTGCTGGTTAATGCTGGTCCTTTGCTGGTTTATGCTGGTCCTTTGCTGGTTAATGCTGGTCCTTTGCTGGTTTATGCTGGCCCTTTGCTGGTTAATGCTGGTCCTTTGCTGGTTAATGCTGGTCCTTTGCTGGTTTATGCTGGCCCTTTGCTGGTTTATGCTGGTCCTTTGCTGGTTAATGCTGGTCCTTTGCTGGTTTATGCTGGTCCTTTGCTGGTTTATGCTGGTCCTTTGCTGGTTTATGCTGGTCGTTTGCTGGTTAATGCAGGTCCTTTGCTGGTTAATGCTTGTCCTTTGCTGGTTTATGCTGGCACTTTGCTGGTTAATGCTGGTCCTTTGCTGGTTTATGCTGGCCTTTTGCTGGTTTATGCTGGTCCTTTGCTGGTTAATGCTGGTCCTTTGCTGGTTTATGCTGGCCCTTTGCTGGTTAATGCTGGTCCTTTGCTGGTTTATGCTGGTCCTTTGCTAGTTAATGCTGGTCCTTTGCTGGTTTATGCTGGCCCTTTGCTGGTTAATGCTGGTCCTTTGCTGGTTTATGCTGGTCCTTTGCTGGTTTATGCTGGTCCTTTGCTGGTTAATGCTGGTCCTTTGCTGGTTTATGCTGGTCCTTTGCTGGTTTATGCTGGCCCTTTGCTGGTTGATGCTGGTCCTTTGCTGGTTAATGCTGGTCCTTTGCTTTTTTATGCTGGTCCTTTGCTGGTTTATGCTGGTCCTTTGCTGGTTAATGCTGGTCCTTTGCTGGTTTATGCTGGTCCTTTGCTGGTTAATGCTTGTCCTTTGCTGGTTTATGCTGGCACTTTGCTGGTTAATGCTGGTCCTTTGCTGGTTTATGCTGGCACTTTGCTGGTTTATGCTGGCCCTTTGCTGGTTTATGCTGGCACTTTGCTGGTTTATGCTGGCCCTTTGCTGGTTTATGCTGGCACTTTGCTGGTTAATGCTGGTCCTTTGCTGGTTTATGCTGGCACTTTGCTGGTTTATGCTGGCCCTTTGCTGGTTTATGCTGGCACTTTGCTGGTTTATGCTGGCCCTTTGCTGGTTTATGCTGGCACTTTGCTGGTTTATGCTGGCCCTTTGCTGGTTTATGCTGGCACTTTGCTGGTTAATGCTGGTCCTTTGCTGGTTTATGCTGGCACTTTGCTGGTTTATGCTGGCCCTTTGCTGGTTTATGCTGGCACTTTGCTGGTTAATGCTGGTCGTTTGCTGGTTAATGCTGGTCGTTTGCTAGTTTATGCTGGTCCTTTGCTGGTTTATGCTGGTCCATTGCTGGTTAATGCTGGTCCTTAGTTGGTTTATGCTGGTCCATTGCTGGTTTATGCTGGACAGCATAAACCAGCAATGGACCAGCATAAACCAGCAAAGGTCAGGTCAGGCTGGGAGACAAGCCTGACCAGCCTGACCATGCTGGGAGACCAGCTAAAACCAGCTAAGACCAGCCAACCAGCCTAGGCTGGTTTTGGCAGTTTTTTCAGCAGGGCTGACTGGAAATGATAAGAACAAACACAAATGTTGTCAAGATTCTTGCCCTGGAAATCCTGGTTTAGTTTGGCCAACCACAAACGCCTTTTGTTCCCCACAAATCCTTGATTTGTTATAACTTCTGACAGTCTATAGTACTTCAGATGTTTTCCCTGGTCCGACCGATTAGTACAGCCCAAAACATGATAATAATTGACCATTTTAGGCAGCAATAATCAGCTAAATTTGCGAGTTCTGTTCTGTTCAGTGGCATTGTTTATGTTCAGTGCTGCCAATATGGCCGACTGATGACACTTTGTGAAAACACTCTATAGTTAACTAAAACTTTTTTAGTAACTGTAACTGAAATACAGCTAAAATAAAGCATAAATTATACATATGATAACCTAAACTTAAAATGTAAATAAGAAATATTACCTTGTTAATGAACTGAAATAAGCTGAAGTACTACAATTACTAAAACTAAAAGTGAAATAAACATAAATCAAAGCTATTAAAAAAACTTTTACAAATAATTAAATCACTAAATCAGAAACTAAAACTAAAAAAAACTAAAAACGTTTCTTAAAATTTAGGTTAGGTATCTGTTCTGTGTCTGATTGGTCCTTAAAAAGGCCTATCACTTTTTAATATAAGTAATATTACAAAATTTGCTTCAAAATGAGATTTTAAATTGTAGATCTCATATTACTTTACTTTGTTTTCAGACAGCTTGTTATTGCACTCAATGTCAAAAACAATACATTAATAAAGATTATTAAATAAAATATTAAAGAAATATGATCAAATATCAGAATTCACATTAGTCAATGAGAAATCGTCACCTTAGAATTATAAGGTTCTATCTGACATTTTTGTCAAAATTGAGTTGTTCACATATTCTTATTCTTTGACAACTTATTTACATTATTTGATGTTTCTTTTGTAAGCTGTGTACATTTTGGGCCCATTTTTAGAAAACAAAATTGGTTCTATCTACAGAAGTCTATGGAATGCAAAATCTTTGAAGCTCAATATCTCGAAAGTGCTCAGAATGCAGATAGAACCTTATAATTCAAAGGTGACGAAAACTGACTTCAGTTCACTTTCATTTATTGACATTACTGCTCTGAGTCTAACCATATATCAGCTATCACTGTCAAACAATGTAAGTAGGTGTATAAGCATGCAAGCTACACTGAAGTACACTGAAGTATTATGACAGGTTGACCAAGTCTTTGTAAGCAGAATACCCATTTCAAATCATGGGCACTGTAAGCCAGCTGTTAAAACAACCAGCTGTTCCTGAATATTCCTACCATGTGCACACTGCAGAACACAGACGGAGCTGCAGCCACATCAAAGAGATACACAACAGACTGTCATAGAGCAATAACTGTCACAGCAGACACAGCACAGCCACTGCACACACTACACTGGACATATGGTCAACTTTGAAAGCAATAATAGTAATAATAATAATAATACATGTTTGCATGTTATAACAGCATTTTATTATGAAATAAAAATTATGTTTATATAATATGGATGTATGTAAAAAAAATGAAATAAAAAATACATCCAAAAAATTGAATCCACTGTTAAAGGCTGTTAAACATTGTTGACCGGTTTCTGTATAATGCATTGAGTGGCCAGCAGGTGGCACCCAAACTGCACGTGTTCAGCAGCCATTGCCTCAAATCAAATGAAAGACTTCACATTTATCTGCAGTGTTTTCCTCACGCTAGTAGACAAGGTATGCCTAAAATAATCAGTATGACTTAACATATCTCTTTGCTAGAATGTAATATAGCTGTATAATGAACCTTCATTGCCAAATCTGCCTCAGTTTAAAAATCGATGACACTGCATTTACATTTGTCTATTTGGTGTGAGTGAGACAGATAACGTTACAGTCTCTGAAAAGACGCCTATTGCATAAAGAGATGCTTTTGAAGAGATTTATGAAAAACCGAGTCCTCGTAATGAAAGAATATTACTCATTATTACTCAGTGCTGTAGTCAGTTTTGAATTATTGAACCGGTAAATTACTAGAGGAAAATGTGTGTCGCTGCAGAAGACTTTAGGGCTCGGTAATATTGTCTGTAATTAACATTTTCTAATTATTCTGTCCTGATTATTCTGTTAGTATCTTCTAGTAACTTCGGTTATTAAAATGAACATGCTAAACGATTGGTATAATTGTCCTTTTCAGTCACGACAGACACACACAAAATAATATTACTGATCCAACAGCACTAGATTATTAAGAGGAAACAGATGAGGTGTAAAAGAGATGAAAATGAGGAAGTCGTTTTCATAGTGCACTCAGGCTGTGGTTTGTCTCTCTGAGCTCTCACAGTTGTTTATTCAACTTTTGCCTGACAGTAATTTAGAGACAGACTGAGATCGATATCAGAAAACCTTGGATGTGACACACTCTGTCTGCGCTTTTTCCACAAACAAACGGCATCCTTCATCACTGCACTCAACTTGTACTTTGATTTTCTTTTGTTTCTGTCAGAATGATGAAATGTTAAAACATCACTGAAAGTTGGCTAGATTAAGCCATAGCAAAGTTTAATTGTATTGTCATTTAAGAAATGACAAACTCAATTCATCAAACATTTATGAGAATGTCATATAAATCTTTTGCTTTATTCTGATGCTATTGCTTGATCTAGCCACTCTGAATGTGTCCTGTATAAATCTGATTAATCCTCCTTTATTAAGATATGATACGTTTTCTTACTATGGTTAACATTTTTATGGCCTGCTGTTACTGTCAGTTTCATCTCCATGAATTACCACTCATAACACAAGCTCATGAAAACAATAAAACACTTAAATAAACCAATGAACAATACCTTGCCATTTGGGCAGTTAAAGAGATAGTTCACCCAAAAATGAAAATTACCCCATGATTTACTCACGCTCAAGCCATGCTAGATGTATATGACTTTCTTCTGTCAGATGAATACAATCAGAGTTATAGTTAAAAATGTCCTGGTTCTTCCAAGCTTTATAATGGCAGTGAATGGCTGATTTTGAAGCAAAATAAAGTGCATCCATCCATCATAAAAAGTACTCCACATAGCTGAAGGAGCTTAATAAAGGCCTTCTAAAGGGAAGTGATGTGTTTGTGTAAGAAAAATATCCATATTTAAAACTAACTAAACCATAATCTCCAGCTTCCGCTAAATGTCCCATGTGTGTTCACGAGAGAGTCTCGTTCCAGTGGATGACATAAGACTTTGGCCATGTACACACTGCAAGTTTCAGGAGTGACAACCGCATTTAAATCCCGTAAATTATCGCTCCATGTTTGTACGGAACACCAGTCACTCCTGCATTTGTAACCATAAAAACATTTTGGAATCTTGCGGGATGGAATAAGAATTTAGCTGTTTGGTATCTGCAATTTTTTGGCTAAAGACTCTTTTTGTTCGTAGATTTTAACTAAAATACCACTGGTAAACATGCTGTGTTTTGTTTATGCTCGGGAGGCTGCTTTAGAGAGCACTGTCTTGCAGTGTCCTCATATTAAGTGCTATTAGGCATGTTGTTTGGTCTTAGCTCATAAAGCTAGGCACTTTATGGAGTTAATAAAGTGGTCTGTTGTGGGTATGACTGAGATATATTTTTTTAGCATTATAAAACTTAAAGCATTTGAGTGTTTTAATGTTTTTTGTGCTTGTTCTTGTTTGTAGTTTTTTTTTCTATGAAGATCTGGCTGACACTTTACTGCAGGGCTTGTGAGCGCAACTAGCCCCGTGTTTGGTTTGGTTCGGTTTCGTACGCATTGCGTAGAATTTCTGTAAATGCGGTTGTCACTCCCATATTGTAGTGAATTATGTGTGTACAGAACGCGATTAAGTAGTAAAAGGTGAACTGACAACGGAATTTAGCTGCAGTGTGTAAGTGGCCATAGACATAGCATAAACCCAGGTGAGAAGTGATGAATGCGGAAGCAGAAGAGAGAGAAAAACGAAACACTGGTCATGAAGTAGTACAAAATGAGGATTTGTAAAGAAAAATGTTGGAGGATTTCAATAGGTTTCAAGGTTTTTTCTTTGCTGTAAACAAAACTTGGTTCTTGCGAGACATCATCTGTTGGAACGCCACTCTTTCGTGAACGCACGCGCGATTTTCTTACAAAAACGCTTTGCTTCACTTCAGGGGGTCTTCATTAACTGCCTGGAGGCTAGTGGAGTAATTTTTAAGACGGCTGGATACACTTGATTTTGCTTCAAAATCTCAACAGCCATTCACTGCCATTATAAAACCAGGACTTTTTTTATATAACTTTGATTGTATTCGTCTGAAAGAACAGAGTCATATACACCTAGTATGGCTTGATGGTGAGTAAATCATGGGGTAATTTTAATCTCTTAAATGTGTTCAAAGTATTTAGGCCCTATCTTATAAAATAATAATAAGCAGTACAATCTTACAATCTAGCTCTGCATTCATCTCAACATGACAACAAAAACATTTAGTAAAAGTAGATACAATATCTGAGATTTACACTCGAGACCAGACCAGACCAGACTCAAAAATATCA
This sequence comes from Garra rufa, assembly GCF_049309525.1. Classification (NCBI taxonomy): domain Eukaryota; kingdom Metazoa; phylum Chordata; class Actinopteri; order Cypriniformes; family Cyprinidae; genus Garra; species Garra rufa. The sequence continues at coordinate 36,709,954 of NC_133361.1, read as the reverse complement.
GTACACATCTGACATGCACAAAAGCATGCTGGCAACTGCTATGCGATCTCGCATGTTGGGACAAGTGAGTAAATCAAGCAGCTTTACATGGCATGTTCTGATTCTAATCGCTGACTGTGTATCCCGAGGACACCCATCAAGAAAGAAAAACCCGCTGAGTCTAATTACTGTGTGTCGACATGGTGAGGTGTTACATTTTAGTGAGGTTAACAGACAGAGGTTTTCACATGCACACTTAATGTGGAGTGTTTTTCACACATGACAAAATATTGTGAATAATTATAGCAGGAAACCCCCTCCCCTTTTTTACTTGTTAGTGTTTGCATTACACAACTCTCTGGAACACTCAATTCTGATTAGTCAATTGAGCATTCGCAAAGACCCGCCCTCCTTTGTTACTATTGCTATGTTCGACAAACCATGGTGATCGCGGAGCAAAGAGGAAACTAACAACGTGCCAACAGACAAAACAAAGCAGGTTACTTTTGATATGAAAGTCACAGTTTTTGAATTTTTTCTTTTTTTTTTCTTTTTTTTTTTTATAAAGAGCGAAGTGGGAGAGAGATGTTGGTGCACTGTCCACAAGGCCATCGGCGGTGACTAATTTTGTAATTTAAAAAAAAATTCTAACAATAAATACCATTTTGTGGCTCTTTAATGTGTCGTGACAGATCGCTGTAGTGCCTCAGTTCAAGTGGCACATGAACCGATCATCTGTTCCTTATTACTAGTTATAGCATGAAATAAACATGAATGAACATCAGAAGATGTTTAGTTTAAACTGCAGAAAGACATCAATACACACCATTTTTTAAGTTCCAAGTCCACCAAAGTTAATCGACTCTCCTGTCTGGTTTGTTTGTTGGACAAAATGGTAGATTCGGCATTATGATTGTTCAGTACACCTGTCAATCAAACTCCTGGCAAAGGGTAAATTGCCACATTTAACAGTCTGATATTTTCTTAAAATTCACCACCATCCTTCAACCGCTGTGAATCCATCCTCTCATTTGAGTAATTGAAACCGACTCTGCTTTCATATCTCTGCTATCACTCACTGTGTTCCTGAAGTCCTCATCCTGATGCTCTAATCACTTCTAAGGGTTTGCCCTCCAGAATGAGAGCTTTGAAGGGTGCAGGGGACCAAAAAAAATGTTCCTTGGTCATCTTTCCAAGCCAATTAAGCAGGGTCTGTCTTCACACAACTAAATCTGCGCAAAGAATCACAGGAGCTAAGTGTCCATCAGTCATACCCTTCAAAATCATTCTTTCCGAAGGGCACTTTGAGGTGCACTCCAGTTTGAAACAACCCTTCCAAATGACGGCCATGATTTATCCCATTTAAATGAAAGGACACTGGCTGTTTCCGAAACTGAAAAGTGCTGCTTTCGGAGGACAAATATCAAAGTAGGAAGGCACCAAGGCACTTTCGATTCCAATATTAGTTTTACTTCCTGCATCCCGAGATACCTTTATCTGGTCGATTTTTGAAGGCAGCATTGATGTATCCTTCTTAGAAAATAATGCACACCCGAGGTGGTGATGCTGTTACATCTCAGGTGTTCATTCAACAGACTGACGTCAATTATTCTGCTTATACTACGGTTACCGCACCTCAAGACATCGACCAGCTGATATATTTCAAGGCGTTTGTCTGGTTTTTGTCCTTAAAGTCCCCCTGAAATCAAAATTAAAGTTTTTTGGCTTTTAGTATGAATATATTAACCTTAAGATTATCTATAAGCTAGTGTGCTTCAAAGCAATGACAAAATTTGCGTTTACAAGATATGAGCATTCAAAACTTACAGTCTCGTCACTTCCGCCAATATGAATCAAGGATTTGGATGATATCACCGTGCACTTCAGTTTCTAATCAAACGTTCTGTCCAATCACATGCTCTCTAGAGTCCGTAGTGTCCCGCCCCCTACACAGAGACGCAATACACGGAGCAGATCATATGTGCGATCGGCATGTATTAAACTACACAGCCTCAGCATGATTATGATCACTATTTCGTTTTAGCAAGAGTTTCATATTGAATCTGTGGGTGATTTATTAGTCTGTGGCTGTCATAAGCTTACAAATGCGGCTTTACTGAGCTCAACGGCTCTGGCCCGAGCAGATATAAATGGAACGCTATTGGCTATTCAAAATTAGTGGGCGGGGCTGGGCGATATGTTTTTGTTTCAGTTAAAAGTACGTCACCACATAGAATAACGCTGCGTGTTTCAAGGCACTTCAGTGGACCTTTAAAACGGTATTGTAAATAGGATTAATTTCTTGCACATCTTATTCAACAGCTCTGTTGCTAATTCCAAAACGTCATTTTAGACCTAGTAACGGAGACTTGAGCCGTTGATAGCAGACTAATGCAGTTATTAATGAAGTTATTAGACAAAGAGAGAGAGAGAGAGAAAGAGGGCATGAATTTACCTTAGTCAGGGCTGCCAACTCTTACAAATTCAGCATGAGACTCACGCAATTGACACTTTTCACACGCTTTCACGCCACACATAAAATTTCTCACACAGTCAGAATCACCCTTAATTAAAACTGTAATAATAAGATATTAGCAAAACAGATTTGTGTTTGCGCTCTGGAAATCGCCAAAAGTTTCTATTTACGTGTATTAATAGCGCTGAGTAATGTAGCCAATCACAGACATATCTGTTAAATTCTTGAAATCCGTTCAGTATCTGAATAAAAAAAAATGTTTTTTGTCCTGCTACGGCCACATATCCTGTACAAGCAGCAATGTTTCGGGAGTGATAAATCCCTCATGAATGAAGGATTCATTTTCGAATGGGAGAAAAATATCATTTCCCAGAACAGGTGTTCAAGGAATACAGATAAATGTTTGAATTTTTCTTTCAAAATATAAAAAAAATGTGGTCGCAATTATTTATAAAAGTATAATGGCTAAATCTTGCAATTGTTTCACTGTACATTATTTTACATCATTTTATTATTAGACAAGACAAAACTCTGCTCACAGGTGTTTTATGTTGAAATGATAAAATCAAATTTCAATGAAAAAAAAAACATGTTACATGTGTGTAGCATCTTTGATTGTATCGTGATTAAAATGCAGTGTTTGGTTCTATTTTCAATTTTTTTATTAAATATGTTTAGTTGCTGTAGTAGCAGCAACTGCAAATGGCCAGGAAAAAATATTTATGGTCAGTAAATTTTCTCAAATTATTCTGAAAAAGTTTTAGGCCCTGCTTGCAAATGTAGAAATAAGGACAAAAGTATTGTAAAGGTAAAATAATATACCTATGAAATACCAAAATTCCAAATTCACCAGCAGTGTGAGTGTAATTTAGACTGAAACACTATATCACAACTAAAAAGAGGATCAAGTCCCCTTTAAACCTCAAGAACAAGTCAATTCACTAGTTTCTTTCTTTGTTTAGTTTGCACACTGAACATGTATTGGGGCTCTTCATTTTGAACTCTCAAAGTGCACTATAAATTTAACTGTAAAATGTACAAAATTTCTTCTGGGGGGGCATGTCCCCGGACCCCCCTATAGGGACTGCTGTGGGAATTTTCACTCCAAGCCGAACTCAAAAGTTGGCAGCCCTGTCTCAGTAAGTCTGTGCATCTCAGCAGTGTTCGGCAGCAGCATCTCTACTAATAGTGAAACTAGTTCATTTTCTTTACGAACAGTGCCATTGTTACATCACTTGTGAGAAATGTATTGTAGTTTTTTTTTTTAGTTGTTAAACTATACTGATAAAATTAGCGAGTATGTTATAGTGCGTGTGTGTGTGTGTGTGTGTGTGTGTGTGTGTGTGTGTGTGTGTGTGTGTGTGTGTGTGTGTATGTGTGTGCAAACTGTATGTGTGAGGGAAAGAGAGTGGGAGAAATAGGGTATGTACTTTTTATATATGATAAAAACATAATTTTTTGGCAAAAACATCAACATATGTCGTTTTTTTAATCTCATTGTTTATTGTATTTATTTGTTTAGCCAGTGTCATTGTGGATTTTTGGTTATTTTGCTGTTGTAAGACCTTTGAAATAACTGAAATCGTGAGGCGAAGTGATATAGACATGTAATGCGGTCAAGATCTGCCTGGAACTATGTTCGCCGTGTGTTTCCCTGAAAAAGTTGCACATCTTAGAACGTTCGTCAGCCAATCAGATTCAAGCATTCAATGGCCCCGTAGTATAATAATTAAATATTCGCTTAGTTATTACCCAAGCTTGTTCTATTTTGTTGTAGATCATTAACCCGTTGGAGAGGGTGCAGTACTTGAACCGTTAGACTGGATCCAAAATCAGTTTTATGAGGTGCCTTCGTGCACAAAAATGCTGGATAAGTCATTGCCGGATAAGGCAGTGAGGCAAGTCAGCTGCCTAGGTTTCAGATGCAGGCACAGTCTTTTATCATACACAGTTGGCACCATCTGTGACTCAGAATGTAGAGAAATCACTCCACTGCTTTTCTGCTTTTTCCCAATGTGCCTACTATGCACTAAAAGTACATACGTTTGAGTGTTTAGCAGAAGAGCAGGCAAGCTTTGGGACATATTACTTAATCAAAATTGCATATTTAATCAGCTGCACTGTCACTTAGCTACTGTTTGCAATTCCAATCAAATTTGTGTCCAACATGCAATGGGTTGTGGGCAAGCTGTTTGAGTGTTTTCACCGGACTTTTTACCAGAAATAGGAAACCATCTGGCTACCTTTGGGATACTCATTTCAACATACTATGACAGGACACACTAATTCTAATTTCAGTTACTATTTAGGACGAATAGTATGCTGACACAGCACATTATTGTAATATTGGCTGAATTCAAAATGGGAGCATACCTTGCTATACTTAGTTCTTTTACTTAATCAAAATAAAACATTTTAAAGCTTCTTAAAGCAGTTTTTTAAAAGCACCCAGCACTAATTGCTGTGTTTGTTCTGTTGCTATGCCTTGTTGTTTTGTACATTTTAATGGACTTCAGATAATATACAAATGAAATTATAGCTCAAATCGAAGTGCAGGCTGAAGGCCACATGTTTCATAAGAGGTTTATACCTCTATGGCAACGTGTTGTTTAGCTTGAAGGATTCCAAATAGAGGTCAAGGGAGGCACCAGCTATGGCTGATTCTTTAAAAAGTGCAAATGTCATAGATTCCCAGAACATGCGCATTGGTCTTATTAGGTCAGTAGCCTGGAGCTTGCTAGAGAGTATGTGAGCAAATGTGGAGGGCTGGTAATTCAGAATGGCTACATGAACAATAAGTGAAACTCAGGAACCCATGGCTCCTTTCTGACCCTTTTTGGTCATCTTGGGATTTTAAGCAGGGATAAAGATCTCCAAGCATTACACTGAAAAAAATGATTATGGCCCCAATTAAATTAAGCATGATTCAATTTCGCTAGTTTAAATAATAAAAATTTAGTTTTTGATTTTAATTAATAAGTATTAATTGGTTTTAAGCGAATTACATGTGTTTTAAATCCAAGCCATGTGAATTAATTAAATTCAGTTAGAAAATATTAAGTAAACTTTCTGCGCATGCGCACAAATGCACATTCTCCCTGGCGCCAAAAGGAGTTTCCAGTCACGACTCAGTCAGGTTCACGGTGGGAACTTTTCATTCCGGACCCGGAGTTTTCATCATTCGGTCGATTTACACGGTGAGTAATATTTATGTGAGTAATAATGTAGTGTAGCACTGTTTATTACAGTAACGTTAAATAGTTTGTTCGCTGTATAAATAATATCTGTAAAAATGAGTCTTTGGGAGAAATTCCACAGCGACCAACGGACGGTCACATATAACTTACACAAATAACACAAATAATACTTTTTTATGTGACAGAATGTACTTTTAAGATATTTTTGTATGAAAATGTAGTTGTATAAGCCTAAAATACGCCGTTTATTTGAAAGGATAGCGTCTATTTAAATGCTTAAGCGCTTTCGGAGATCCTCAGGCCGGTAACGTTATTGGTGGTCCCGCCTAAGTTACAACGTTACCACAGCCAGTCCTTCGGGAATCTGCCGGCTTCTAATGTGGTTAAACATGACATATAACGTTAAATCCTTTTGGACGGGTCATCTAATGTCCTTAACTTGTTTGTTCAAGAGCAGTTTGTTTTGGCTGAAGGTAAGGTAGTGCTTGCGTGATACCGAAAAAAAATTATTAACTTCTGTGGCAACTATTGCATTTAAAGCAATGATGGGCAGATCGTATCCTTAACTGCGTATCCAAATAACTATGCCTTGTAATAGAAAGTTCCGGGAAATCAAAAATATGGACGAAGGCATGAAGTTATGAGGGGAATTTCCAGTTAGTTCCTATCAGTAAATCTCACAATATAACATTGGATTTCTGAATGTTTTTAGTGTTCACAATTGTAATCATGTGAACATGCCCCTTTTTGCTAGCTTTAATGGTGCAGCATGTAAACTGTTTTAAACTAGCAATAATAATTATTGTGTTTTTACTTTCATTTGAGGGACTCTCTGCATGTTCCTGTGACTAGGACACATACCATTTCCTTGATGCCAAAGGAAGTTTCCAGGTTCGCCACTTTCGTGAAGTTGTATTATTCCAGCAATATGCACAGTAAGTATTAAAGCATTTTACAATAAACAGTTGACTTTAATGAAATATATCATATAATGTAATATGTTATGTTCCACAGATCACTGCTGTTTTCCAGAAAGGAGGTCTTACTGGGAGGAAAATGGTCAAATATTTCGGCATTTTACAGGAGGTATGTATTCATTTATCAAGTGTCTTTTCCTTTCCCATATGTATTATTATTTAACACAGTGATGTCAAATACAGTGTCCAGACAAAAATATCTCTGCTTGAATTTAAATTCTACTTAAATTTCAAATACTAAAAGGGTTATAGTTGCCCAAAAAATGAAAATTCTGTCGTTAATTACTCACCCTCATGTCTTTCCAAACCCAGAAGACCTTAGTTTATCTTCAGAACCAAAAAAAATAAAAAAATTTTTTTAATGAAATCTGAGAGGTTTCTGGACTTGCATAGGCAACAATATAACTGGCCCAAAAACGTACTAAGGACATAAGTGTAACCATTTATGTGACATCAGTGGTTCAACCGTATCTTTACAGAGCTAAAGAATAATTTTAATGTGCAAAGAAAACAAAAATAACTTTATTCAACAATTCTTCTTCCTGCCTCCATTGTCAAGACTACAATGACATATGCGTGTGTTTTTCTTTGCTTATAAACATGGTTCAGCCCATGCATGTTCATGTCAGCAACACCAAACACTTGTGTCATGGTACTCTCATGAATGGCAGACGGTGGCGCGGAGGAGTCTGTATTTTTGTTTTCTTTGCGCACAAGTATTCTCGTAGCTTCATGAAATTACTGTTGAACCACTGATGTCACATGGACTATTTTACCAATATCTTTAATGTGTTTCTTGGCCTAAGAACATTTCAGTTGAGTTGCGTTGCTGTCTATGCAGGGTTAGAAAGCTCACAGATCTCATTAAAAATATCTGAATTTGTGTTCCATTTGCAGATTAGGAACAACATGTGGGAGATATACAAATAGATTTGTCAGTTTTCTTTCTCATCTGCTTCCTTTCACTTTAACTTAAAAAAAAAACAGCTGTTTATGATGACATACTGATTTGTTTTTGTGCATATTGGCTGGTAAATATCAGTTGATGCCCAACCCTACTAATAACAGTTTCTTTTTATTTAAATATAGGACAGTCAAAGAGATGACTCCTTGAAAGACCCACAACACATCACCATGGGCATACCTGTAAAATCCATTACAAATTGCAGTTTGTTGCATGACATATGAACAGTTTTAGCACTATTGTTTTATTCACTATTGAAAAAATACAATATACTGTTTAATCACTATATACTGTTGCCTGTTTCCACATATTTTTATTAATTTTGCAATTCCAAGTCCGCACTCAACAATGTGGCCTCTTTCACCTGTGAATTTTTGTTCATTTTTATTTTGTGAATGTGCAACGTTAAGTAAGCACTTGTCTTCCAAACACTTGTTGTATATACAAAGAAACTGTTACTGAATTTACATTTGATGACATTAAAAATAAATTCAAAACATTAAACCTGTTGTGTGTATTTGCAAAGCCATTTAAGAACCTCTCCTTAAGAAAAGGATTTTTTTTAAGGTAAGTGATTAAAACAATTTTGAAATTTAGTCAACAAAATGTGATTATTTAAATGTAGCTAAAATAAATTGATTGCAACCACTTACCTTAAAAAATTTGAGTAAATTCAATGAATATTTTTTCTTCAGAAACAATTAAATAAATTAAGAGGAAGTAGCATATTTAAATTGGGCTGAAATTACTCATTTTTTTAATACTAAGTTAACTAAATAAAATTGTTTAAATCCAAATAAATGTGTTTGTTTAAATTTAGATCAAATCAATTGATTGCAACCACTTACCTTAAAAAAATTGAGTAAATTCAATGAATCATTTTTTTCAGTGTACAATCAGCTGCATATTTACAGCTTTAGTCATATTTCAGGATGGTTTTACTTCTCCAACTAAATATTTTGGAGGCTAATGGGGTACATAGGCTTTGATCTGTTGTCAAAACTGTTCTATTATTCAAAAGAGTATTCAAGACAGAAATAATTAGTCATTTAATTTGCATGAGGAGCAACAGAAGCTGCTAAATCTCGCTGGAAAATCCAGCAAACTGGTCTAAACTTGTTGACCAGCTATGATGTTGTGCGGTGCTGGTAGCTGGTTTGTTGCTGGTCAAAGATGGTTTACCAGTTAATGATCAGATACAACCCAGCTACCATATTCTTAACTATTTTACAACGTGAATCGTACAAAAACATATGTTTTTGGTAAAATAGGTTATGTTAAGAATTTTCAGCAGGCAGACAGAGGCAGTTTGGTGTTCGGCTCACGCAGACACTCAAAGTAATACTGATCTTAGATTAAGATTACACATGATATAAATCATGATAAAGTGAACATGGTGAATATAATCAGTTTAATTATTAAGAGATATAAGTTCCATTAATGCTTCAGACATTTTTAGATCAGAGGTTTCCTAAGGTCTGGGGATCCTTCAGGGACTAAGGAGGTCCCTGAAAAAAAATACTGTTGTTTTATTTTATATAAACTTTCTTATTATTATTTACCATTATTTTATTTGTGACAGCCCTGTTTTTTAACTATTTGTTTGTACAGTAGTACTCTAAGCACTCTGTTTCACTCGCACTGTTTCGGACACGAAGGACAAACTCAGAGCCGGGCAAATTCTGTCAGGAGTGGCGCTAAAGATGCCGTTACAGCAAATACAGTAGTATACAGCAATTTTTAAAAAATACAGTAAGTCTCTGTATGCGGTGTTCGGCAAATACAATAGTATACAGCAATTTTAAAAAAATACAGTAAGTCTCTGTATGTGGTGTTCGGCAAATACAGTAGTATACAGCAATTTAAAAAAATACAGTAAGTCTCTGTATGTGGTGTTTGACGTCACAGAAAATTCCCATGATGCAAAGGCAATTACAGTTATTTACTATAAATGGAATTTGCTGTATTATACTGGGTGATATACAGTAAATAACTGTAGAAATTACAGAAATGTCTAACAATGAATGGGTCAAAATTATTGCCAAAAATCATTAGGATATTAAGTAAAGATAATGTTCATGAAGATATTTTGTAAATTTCCTACTATAAATATATCAAAACTTAATTTTTGGTTTATAATATGCATGGCTAAGAACTTCATTTAGACAACTTTAAAAGGCGATTTTCTTAAAATTGTGAATTTTTTGCACCCTCAGATTCCAGATTTTCAAATAGTTATATCCTATCCTAAGATTTTCAAATAGTGTCCTATCAAACCATACATCAATAAAAACCTTTTTTTTTTTTTAGCTTTCTGATTATTATTTGGATTATTTTGGTCACATATGGTATGAATGAATGAATAAATTAATCAATGAATACGGGTTTTCTATCTTTCCTCCAAATATGCATTATTTCAAGAATAGTTTGTATTTTGAAATATTGTTCTTGCTTTGGATTAAATTAAAATATTCTCTTCTGGTTCATAAGCGACTGGCTACATAGTACACTAACCTAATACACTGTCAATTTAAGACAAAGTTAAATAATTTTCATGATATTAATCATTTTTGATTTTAGTACAATGACAGTATAAAAGCTACATTTATTTAATAAGGAAAACAACATGTCGTTTTATAATATTATAAAGAAAACACATTTATAATTTCACATTTTTCACACACAGAAGGCTACATCTTATCCGTGAAAACACACAGCTGCTTGAATATTTCAAGAAGGCTTCCCTCAGGGCACGATATTAAAAAGTTTGAAAAGCCCTGTCCCAGACATTATAACAGAATGCAAGTGTGAGCGTAGGCTAGCATGTGTAAGTCCGTCCTCTATCAAGGTGGCCGGTTGCTCTCTGTATTTCAATGCCCTCCAGTCAGGTTTTCACCGATGACTGGCGCGAACACCCCGGAAGAATGACGAATATGAACCATCAGTTCACAGCGTTTGACAAATCCGCTCCTGTTCAGACCCTGACAGAGTCATCTTCCTCTGCTCTCGATTTCTGTCTCGCCTAACAAAAACATTGGAGCGACTATTAGAAAAAAAATGAGCGCTTTTCACCGACAAGGACTCTGTAAAAACACGGTTGTCTTGCTTTTCGTGTTGAGCGCCGCTCGTTGCTGTAAAGCGTTCAACTTGGATGTGAGGTTTCCAGTAGTCAAAGAGGGAAAAACAGCTGGCAGTTTGTTTGGACTTTCCGTCGCACTACACGAACAGGTCGTGAAAGAGAAAAGACACCTGTAAGTATATGTGTTTTTAATGTGTTATTACCTGACCTCAGGTGAAATGTCAGGAGAAGGACAAGATCTTCTCACGGATGTGCACCTGTTGAGCGTTTTATCTCTGCTTTAACGTTGTTTTATAAAGTAGTTACTTTTAAATTGGTCAACGACGTCTATTGTTTGTCCTGATCTGTTTGTGTTATACAAAAATACATCACAGATGTAATTCATCGTATTACCTGAATGCATGTTTACCTATGATGAACATGTTTTCATTTTTTGAATTGAAAGTCATTTTGATATGAGTTTGTTATATGTTTGATATAATATGATATACGTTTAAAATGTAAAAAATGAAAGAAAATAGAAAGAGTTAAACAAATAAATAGAATAAAAAAATAGATTATTTCAGAATTTCAGTTGAATTATTATTATTATTATTATTATTATTATTATTATTATAATAAACAAAACAGTAAAGACATTTCATTTTAAAATATTCTATTCTTCACTAAATCAAAATCAGTAGTAACATCATGCAGGAAGCCATTTTGTTGTCATGTGACCAGAAAAGCTTAAACCAGAGTACACCTTTAGACCCTCATCTTGATTTGTGTCAAAATTTTCTATATTTGAACCTTTTTTATGACTTTTGTAACTCAAAAATCATAATATTTGTTAAACAAAAAGTCATAAATGTCTTGTTTTTTAATAATTACTTGAGCAAGGAAGGTATTGAAAAAGTTATATAATGAGTTTTTATAATATATATATATATATATATATATATATATATATATATATATATATATATATCACCATATGTATGTATGTGTGTGTGTGTGTATATATATATATATATAAACTGTGACCTAAAATACATATCATGTGGTAACATCCCAAACATCAAAAATAAGTCAAAAATATTATTTAGTAGTGATGAATTAACATGACTACAGTCAAACCAAAAATTATTAAAATGCCAGATATAATTTTACTAGCGGGTGCAGGACACTGTAGTTCGTTTGTGTAAGTGAGGATAGCAAAATGAAGTAAACTGTGACAAATTATACCCAAACGTTCTTCATACAGTGGACTACCAGTAAAGTTAATTTAAAAAATTGAGACCAGAAATTTGATTTGACACTTTGACCTGACCATGTTTAATTACATACCTTTCCATCAAAGTTATCTGACATTATCAAGATGAATTTGTTCTGACACAGTTTAACTCTTGAGTTCTTGTCATATTTTATTACCATTTTCTAAACTATAGCGAATAAACTGTTATAATGTGAGAAATGTTGAAAATGTCTGAATACATTTTGATTTGACTATATTAGGCCACAACAACAACAAAAATTTAGGATAGGATCAGGTAGAAACAGATAATAATGGCATCTTATTACTACTACAGTGGCTGCACATCTTGTTTTTATTTATTTACTTATTTACTCTTGTGACTTTGTGATATGAAGATTGAATAACTCGAAAAAGTTACATCTGTCATTATTCATATCTGAATGTTTCGGTCAAATTTTTTGAAATACTCTCATTGTTTTGTTTCTGTTTTTGTGGCATTGAATTAACTTGATTAACTCGGGTAAATGATTAACATTAAAGCTCCATTTCACAAGAGGATATGAGACAGTGATAAGACCGCCTGTTCCTGTGACTTAGGGCTAGGCAGGTCATGCACCCGCTTGTCTAATGTTTTATAACATTATGGTTGCTACAACAAATGTCGCCTCCTTTGTTCTCAAAAACTGTTGCTCAAATTTACTTTTGACAACGCATATTTTAAGATTTGATACTGATGAATGAATAAAAATCCTAATGTGTACATCTGCCCAAAGAGTGACGAATAACAGCTGTGAAATGGGCCTGGAAACTAAATAAACAAAGCACAATAACTGTTGGTTAAGGCCTTCTGAGCTGTACACATTAACCGCTGCCACAGTGAAACATCTCCATAAACCAACTGATCATTTACAATAGTCAGTACGTTCCACTGAGAGCCATTTGCTCATGACCGAAGCAGTAGATTTTGCTTTGTAGTTCACTTATTTATGATTCTCACTAAATGAATTGGAGCTTATGAGTGCCGTGAGACCTGTATGACCAGCCTCATAAGGCAATAACTAGTACAGAGTGAGTTAGTAGTATGCAAGAAGACCGAACTCAACAACAATATCATATTATCTGCAGTCTAACACCCATAAATTAATTTTATAGCGGGACATAAAATCTTTTTCAAAATACACAGTGGGAGCAGTAGAAAAACCACCAGCTTTGCAGAAAATCGTGAGTTTGCACGATAGCACAGGTAGATAGCGGTTTGCACACAGTGCTTTTTTCATCTCCCTAGGAAATTAGAATTCCACAGATTTCACAACGAAAGCCAGCTGCGTAACTGCATTGACTCACATGGGCTGGATTCATATAATGCCCTTCGCAACATACAGCTCAACTTTAATTGAAAGTAGCATTTGAGCATATAAACCAATAAATATAACCATAACAGTGCAAAATAGTGATTTGTAGTGAAATACTTGGCACTTTGTGGGTTTTATTTAAAACTGAGGTATTGCTGAAGCATGTTAATTGTTGACAGCTATATAGTGCCATAATAGAAAACCCTGAGTTTTCAATTTAGTCGTCAGCATATGATGGAGCCACAAGGTAGCTTTTCATAAACATGTTAAAAACCACAACACATTAGAGACTTATATATGTATAAAGGCCTAAAGCTATATACACAATGAAACCACAGATCTGTCTATGCCAAGGTTCATGTGCAATTTCTACACGCACAACGGAGATAATGAAATTGTCTTTGATTCGATAATACTTTGATTTGACTGTATAGGACACACTGCAGGCATAGAATGAATGAAGTATACATACAGCAGACTAAATGAATCATAAGACATGCTTTTCATTGTTAACAGATGTAGGAAACTATACCACAAGAGAGCAGCGGTGTCTGGACTGGCCCATTTCCCTTTGTGGTCGGTGAATGTTATGCTCTCAAAAACAGTGTGGTGTAAATGTTTGCTGTTTGTCGTATTAAATGCAGCTAATTTCAAACAAAGGAAAAACAGATTTGCTGTTTGTGTCTGCCCTTGTCATTGTCCTAGAGGAGTCGTTTTGCATTTTCTTTTGACTTTCTGATTGCCTGTCATTGAACCTCAGAGAAAGAGCACTGTGTTTGTCTGCTTTCCTGCATCTTTATGGTTGGCGGCGAATTAAAATATATGCAGGAAACTGTGTGCTTCTGTATTAAAGGTTTTAATTTGATTTGTCATTTGTATTAGTTTTTGCTTTTTCCTATTGAGAAAAAACATCCCTGCTTTTGATGTGTGATTTATGTACGCATAAACTGTTCAGAGGTCCTTCTGATCTTATCTGCAGTGACAATTTGAGAAACAAGATCAGTCGTGAACATATTAATTGGACTGGCTAGACATTTATCATCTTGTCGAGCACATAAAGGACTGGCTCAGTGGCACACAAGGACGCCCTGTGTTTGGCTGACTTTGTCCATGTCTTGATCTTTGGTCATTTGTCTCACACGCTCTAGACTAAAAACCTGTTTCCTTCCGGTGATGGCGTTAGCTAAAGCAGCAAAAGTGGTTCTTTAGTGCTGCCGCTGTGCTGAATGTTTTCAGATCTTCATGACCACAGACAACTTCATGCTCAATTTCTCTGTAAAGCCACAAGCTGAAATTCTCACGACTGAGATCCAAATACCGGCTGAACAACTGCAGTAAATGTTTAAAGCCTACGTGGTGATAAGTGTAACGATTCACGTAACTCATGGTGTGTTACATGATACTGATTTCACAATACGATTTTTTCTCTCTCTCTCTCTTTTTTTTTTTTACAAAATGAGATTTAAGACAAATTACGAATAAAAAGGTGTTTTTTTATCTATCATTTTATTATCACTCTTTCCATTTAAAATTAGAAGCAAATAGATCTGAATTGCTGCTGCTGTTGGTTATTGTTGTAGTTGTAGATTATTGCTGCTGAACTAGGTATTTTATTGCACTTTTAGATGTTGGGTCTTAACAAGCTTTCCTTTTGGTATCTTTATTTTTAATGCCCTTTGAGATTCAGTTCCAGAAGATAATAGAATTTCAATATGGCTTCAGGAGTCATTTGTAAAATGTACACATTTCAGTGGTCAACAACCAAATGTAGGTCAGTTTGAGGCAAATCTTATTGGTTTACTGATGTGACTGAAATGTGTGGCGAAAGCAACTATACTTCCCTATGAGGCGTGGCGTTTGTCTCTAACTAGTTACAGTACTGCATGTTTAAATTCTTGTTAGCTTTAAAAGCTGATAAAATGAACAAAATCCCTTCATCCAAATATACCTGAAATTGATTAAAATATAGAATCTTATAAATAGCCTACAGAAAGGTAATGTGCCTCAACTTGATCATTTCAGTGCACTTCTATGCAAGAGGGAAACAAGATACAATTCAAATTTCAACATTATTTCTACTTCAGGCATTGTAAGAAGTATCAGCTGTATACAAAGTTACCAACATTCAGTTTTCAACCACTGAAAATGGGTAACATTCCACAATCCGGACATGGAGCCTCATTGAGATCCCCATATCTCTGGGACTGAATGATATAGTGCCTTGAAAATTAAGATTCCATCAGAAAACTGTTAACAACTAAAATCTAAAATCATTCATTTTTTCAAACTGACCCACATTTGGTTTTTGACCACTGAAAATGTGTACATTTTAACAATTTACTCCTGGAGCCATATTTAAATTTCAATATCTCTGAAACCGGATGTCATAGGACGTTAAAAATAAAGATGCCAAAAGGAAAGTTTGTTAAGACCCAATATCTATTAAGATATCTTTAATACTTCCTGAGTTACAGGAATGCAAACTTTGGAGGAAAACTTGAAAAGTGCTGTTTCCCCATTTTTGAATGGTCACATAATGCAACAAACATTGCTAAATTCAGCAGATTTTACTAATAGAACGACCAATCTGTGTAAAAATAGGATTACGAAGCTGCCGTATTTCTGAAGTCATTTTTACCCCCTATAACTTGACTCTGAATCTAAGGTGAAAATTGCCATTTTGACCTCCCTCTACAAAATAGTGGATTACCCAGTAAATATTTATCAATGACAATATTTTGGCTTTCATCACTATACATGTCTATCTTTTTTCAGAATAAATATTAGCAAAATCAAAAATTTGAGACGAGGACCTCTGGTTGAGTTGGCATGGAATGACCCTGTAGCATTTTTCTTGGTTACTGCTGTAAACAAAGCAGCACTGCGCTTATAAACACTGCTTTAATATGCATTATACAGAGGCAAGATAAAAAGAAAATACCATCTAAACTTTTCTAAAGACGGTAAGTTCCCCTCCGGAGATACATTCATATAACTCCTCACTTGCAACTGTATCAGGGCTCGTTTACCATCTCAACCGATTTGAATCGTCACATTTTTGTATCGATTTTGAACAGACTCAGGGTGTATTGTTACATCCCTAAATATGATGATGACGCTAACATGCAAGAAAATACATAGTCAGTTTGGGTGGTAGGCAGTGCCTTTGTTTTGTCTAGGAACTTTTGAGTTGCTTAGTTTCCTGTTTACTGTGCTTGTTTTGTAATCTTTTTTTTATTCATCCACCAACTTATAAAACTGATCTTAGATTAGGTAAAAAACATAGATACTGTTTCAATTGTTTGCCACTAGGGGCAATCTCAGAGATTCATGGGTTCACTGATTGCCCCCAACAGTGAACCATTAAAATTGTGATTTCGAAGCAGATGTGACGTAACAAAGCCTGGTGAAATCTAGTTTGAAACATGCTTCGAATCACTAGTTTAAAACAAAAGGTTCAAAAAGCACGTTCCTCCATTTTTGCTTCCTATCCTTAATCAACTGCTTGCACTTGAATCCTCACCTCAACTTCTTTTTTGTTTTCCCACAAAATGTTGTAGTTGGTAAATGGTAGAAATGGGTAAATGTGGTCTTTTAGTGTGTTAAGACAGGCTTACCTTGTATTGATTTTGGCCACGATTTAGCCGTCTGAGAAAAATTTCACAAATCCTAAAGATTTCTATAATCCTAGTCTAAAATCTGTAGTCTTTGATGGCTGGTTTGACATGTTCACCGATAGCCGATTATTTTACAAAATTCCTATAGGTTATTGCCTTTCGTATAATAAACACTGTTTGCACTTTCATGTGGATGTGTGCTGCTTACATCTTCTTAAAGGAATAGTTGACTTTCAGAACAAAAATTTACAGATAATGTACTCACCCTCTTGTCATCCAAGATGTTCATGTCTTTCTTCAGTCGTAAGGTGCCCCCGAGTTTGAACCATAGACTGTAAAAAATATGGACGTAGTATCCGTGACGTCACCCGTAGGATTCTGAAGCGCTATTTTGAAGTCTATAGTGGGCGGGAGTCGGCCGTCGCCATCTTGGAATCGCGTCACCGCGCGTCACTCCCAGATAATCGAAAATGGGCAAAAAGGTGGGACGTGGGTGGAGCTGGTTGCTGAAACCGTGCCTGCCTAGCGCAACAGTGGTCACAGCAGCGGCAATCCCCCGTTACTCAAGAGAACATACCCTTAATTATGCAGAACTTTAAGGCTTAATATAACTTAAACAGATGAGTTATAAAAAAATTCACCCCCCTCACAGTTGACATGAAGGGCAAAACTAGCTATATAGACCAAAACCATTTTTTGTGCCAGGCTGTAAACATACTTTTTCTGCTGTAAAGTTGGGCACTTTAACATGGGGAGTCAATGGGATCGACTCTCTTCTGCAGCCAGTCTCTAGCGGCCAGTCGATGAATTGCAGTTTAAGTCACTTCCGTGTTGTTTTCAATAGAGAGAGCGGGAGGTTGCCGCTTGGTTTGAACCCTATGGTGGCCCCGAGTTTGAACTTCCAAAATGCAGCTTCAAATGGCTCTAAACGATTTCAGTTGAGGAAAGAAGGGTCTTATCTAGCTGATCGTTTTTTTTATTTTTTATTACAATTTATATACTTTTTAACCTCAAATATTCGTCTTATCTAGCTGTGTGTAGAGATTAAAAAGTATATAAATTGTAAATGTTTTTAGAAAATAACCGGTCGTTTCGCTAGGTAAGACCATTCTTCCTCGGCTGGGATCATTTAGAGCCCTTTAAAGCTGCATTTAAAGCTGCATTTTGGAAGTTCAAACTCAGGGCACCATAGAAGTCCACTATATGGAGAGAAATCCTGAAATGTTTTCCTCAAAAAGCATCATTTCTTTACGACTGAAGAAAGAAAGACATGAATCTCTTGGATGACAAGGGGGTGAGTACATTATCTGTAAATTTTTGTTCCGAAAGTGAACTACTCCTTTATTTACACCGGTATTGCCGCCATTCATAAACTTTTCTTGATAGCCAACATTTCAGTGCCGCGTGTAATGCAGCTCACAGAAGTCACTGAGCATAAATGGGTTGATAATGTAAAACTCTGGGCAAGTTTACTTGCGCACACCCATTGTTAACATGTCTTGACTGTCCTAGAGTCTGACATTAAAGACATTGAGATCCCACGGTGTGACATGATCATCATGTTCGTACAGTCTGACAACCAACAATCGTAAAGGACTATTAAAATCGTGCAGTGTGTGGTGCGCCCGCTTTAGTCTTCCAGGATGTCTTTTGGTTTTAGGGGCAGTCGTGGCCTAATATGATAGTTAGACTTGTAACCCAGGGATTGTAGATGAGGGAGTGTGAATGACCAGCACTTCTCCACCCTCAATATCATGACTGAGGTGAGACCCTTGAGCAAGGCGCTGAACCCCCCAACTGGCTGCCCACTGCTCTGGGTGTGTGTTCACGGTGTGTGTTTGTTTGTTTACTACTCACTGCTGTGTGTTTGGTCTTGGATGGGTGAAATTCAGAGCACAAAGAGCACCCCCCTAATATAATGGCAGGGGAAACTCTGCACACAACTGTTCAAATGTTTGGGGTAAGAATTTTTTTAATTCATCAAAATGTAGATTGTTTAAAATAAATTCTGTTGTTTTTCTGTCTTAGAATCCTGAAAATAATGTGGCTGCTATTAAGCAATTTTTTTAAAACTGATAATAATAAGAAATTGTTTCCTGAGTATCCAATCAGCATATTAAAAAGATTTCTAAAGCATCATGTGACATTGAAGACTGGAGAAATAACTGCTGGAAATTCAGCTTTGTCATCATTGGAATAAATTACATTGGAAAACATAAATATAACAGTTGTTGTAAATTGTAATAATATTTCAGAATATTTTTGTATGTTTGATTAATAAATGTGGCCTTAGTGAGCATTAGAGACTTACAGCCCCAAAATTTTAATCGTAACATTAAATAGTAGTAATACTTTAGCTTTTTTTTTTTTTTTTTTACATTTTCCATTGACCAGGAGATATATCAACTATCACTGGTCTGATTGCCTGAGGTGCTTTATTGTATAAAATGACCGCAGTCACTGTTTGTTGAAACATGCTGCTGAGGAAATAACACTGTCTCTCTCCAGTCTCTGATCTGTAGTTCCTCTATTGCTGTTCTGTCCCATTACTCAAAACTAGACGCAGAATGTACACAGTTTAGATTCCCTGTGAGTGTTCTGCTTTTGTAAGCTGTTAATGCTATAGCATGAATTCAGATACGGCAATTAAAGAATGACAAATATAGAACTATATGCTACTTAATAGTAATTCTGTCACATATCCAAGAACTGCAAAGTCATTTTAGTTTATTTGCAGCTATACTGCTGCTTAGCCATTCAAATTAGAGGGCTGCAACTAACTGTTGTATAATTATGTTCAATTCATGTGTTTGTAGTCACAATGTTCTGCCCCACTGAAAAAAGTGAAACTGAAAAGGTTGCACACTGAATTTTGTCAGTAGCCGAAATGTCTTTTAGGCTTTAGTGTAAAATCTAGCTAAATGTGATGGGAATTTCCTGTGTGATTTCCTGTCTGTTTTAGCTTGTGGTATTTCTTCTCTTAGATGCTGAGGTTATCTGGGTCATGGCTATAGGTGTCAGACAAGTGTCATACTAACCTGTCTGCCTAAGCCACAGCTGCAATTATATTTACGGTAACACAAAACAGTATATGAAACTCAGATTAACAGATATTTAAAGCTTTGCCATCTGTTGAGTTTTTAATTTCAAGCCCATTTTAAACTGAGCAATATAATATTTGGTAAACATTATTTGAGTTAAATAAAATAGCCCAGAATGTTGGGTAAAAACATTTAACCCAACCAGGTGGGTCACAATAACCCATGTGATCTTTCCATTATTTACCTAGCACTGGGTTGCCAAATAGTTCAGAAATGGTTGTTTTTAACCCAACATTGAGTTGTTTTGAGCATGTGAGGGGATATGTTTAGTGTGTTTACAATGGCACACACTGTCGTCAGCTCATGTGTTTTCCCAACTCCCAACTTTCAAAACTGTTTTATGGAGCTTTTGTCTACTGAAAGTTTTTTTAGAAAGATGTTTTGTCAGCTGAACAACCAATGTGTTGTTAAACTACATTACAATCCATTGAACGCACTGGACTATATATCCCCGGCATCCTCGCTTTCAGTCCTGTCAAAAAATTAAATATGATTCTAGCCTAACTAAGGTCGGATATCGTTAATGTCATTTGGGAACATGCAGGTCTTACATAATGTCTATAAGTGAATCGTGACAGGACTTGAAAAGTCCCATAATAAATAACAAAACGATGATGTTGTGCTTGAGGTATTATAGATAATAAAAATGTTATTATGGTGCTTGAGTTGTCAATTGAGTAGGGTAGGCATTATGAAAACTTTGGGTTCCTCTACTTTAAAACCTTTGAGTGTTCTAGACAGCATGTCAAACCGCTTTCAGTTGAAGTAGAGTAGGTTTTTCTCGCCTCTGGGCTGGAAAGCCTGGAGGGATAATGACTTGCTGTGCATGTGGAGCATCCTGGGTTTTTGGATTAAATATTATCCATTAATCTGTAACAGCTGGAATGTCAAGAATGAGATTTGTCACCTTCTGAATGTTCTGGTTGGAGGGCGATTGTCCGTAGCAGCTCTGATCCATGCGGTTTCTGTAAAGAAAGGCTTAAATGTGTGTGATAAATGATATAGAAAGGAATGGATATATGAAATGTGAATTTAAACTACTGTTTAAAAGTTTGGGGTTGGTAAGATTTCTAATGTTTTGGAAAGAAGTCTCTTAGGCATACAAAGGCTGTATTCCTGTGATGGCAAAGCTGAATTTTCAGCATCATTACTTAAGTCTTTGGTGTCACGTGATCCTTCAGAAATCATTCTAATATGATGATTTGCTGCTCAAGAAACATTTAAAAGTATTATCAATGTTGAAGACAGTTGTGCTGCTTAATATTGTTGTGGAACCGTGATTATTTGATTGTTCTTTGATAAATAGAAAGTTACAGCATTTAAAAAGAACAACATTTATTTGAATTACAGTTGAGGTCAAAAGTTTACACCCCCCATTAGAATCTGCAAAATGTTAATTAATTTACCAAAATAAGACGGTTCATACAAAGTGACCATTATTGTTTATTTAGTACTGACTTGAATATGTTTACATATAGTCCACAAGAGAAAATAATTTAATTTAATTTATAAAAATGACTCTGTTCAAAAGTATACATCCCCTTGATTCTTAAAACTTTTGTTACCCGACTTATCCACAGCTTTTTTAAGTGATAGTTGTTCATGAGTCCCTTGTTTGTCCTGAACAGTTAAACTGACCACTGTTCTTTAGAAAAATCCTTCAGGTCCCACAAATTCTTTGGTTTTTCAGCCAAGATCCATCTTTTCACACTGAGGAGAACTGAAGGACTCATATGCTCCAGAAGGAAAAAACATTAAGATCAGGGTAGATTTAACTTATTTTGTCTTCTGGGAAATATTTAACTATCTTCTGTAGCCTTTGAAGGGCAGTACTAAATGAAAAAAATATGATATTTAGGCAAAATCAGAAAAATGTACACATCTCCATTCTGTTCAAAGGTTTTCACCTTCCGGCTCTTAATGCATGTTTTTTCCTTCTGGAGCATCAGTGAGTGTTTGAAGCTTCTGTAATAGTTGCATATGAGTCCTTCAGTTGTCCTTAGTGTGATAAGATCTCAAAATCATACAGTCATTGTTGGAAAAAATGTCCAAACACACAAAAATGCTGAAAAAACAAAGAATTTTTGGGACCTGAAGTATTTTTCTGAAAAACAGCAGGCGGTTTAACTGTTCAGGACAAATAAGGGACTCATGAACAACTATCACTAAACAAAAACAAATAAAAAGTTAACAGCACAGTATTAATGCTGCCTTCATGTGCTATCGTAATTATGGTAAATACCAAAATCCGACATCTAAATTGCACGTGAACACCCACTCACATTGTAATTTCCACTGGAAAGCTCGAAATTTTTTATGATACCCGAGTTGCCGAGATGGGATAAACTTTGACCTTTCAACATGGCGGACAGCAACGAAACTATACTGAATGATAAGCATTGCATGATGTTAAAAGTTCTCTGCTGTTTAGTTGGTTAGTTTTGTAGCCCCCATAATGCTGGGACATAAAGGATTTTAATAACGTCGCTATTTAAACGTAGTGTTGTCTTTAAAAATACCGTTAAGAGAAGATGCTAGCTCGTCGTGGCTCGCCTCCAGTAGGGTGCTGTGCGGTACACTGTTCTGAAGGAGGCAATTTTCTCATGTTATTTTATTTGGTCTGTTTTACCAAAGTAGCATGTGAGGACAAATTGCGAGTCCGCTATGTTTCTCTTCACTACGACAACAAAAGCACCTTAACACGAAACACTGATAATTTCCACTTCACAAGTTGAAAACATCATCTTTCCCATATCACATGAAGGCAGCATAAGAATCAAGTGTATGTAAACTTTTGAACAGGGCAATTTTTATAAATTTAACTACTGTTTTCTCCTATGGACTATATGTAAACTATAGTGTGAAATATCTTATTCAGGTCAGTACTTAATAAACAATACCATGCATTTTGTATGATTCCTCTTATTTTGGTAAAATAATTAACATTTTGCAGATTCTGAAAGATGTAAATATTTGACCTCAACAGTATAAATGTCTTTACTTTGACTTTTGGTCATTTTAGTAATTTGTCCTTGCTGAATAAAAGTAAAAATACTGTCCGCTTTTGAATGTTATTGTGCATATATATTGGGGAACAGTTTTTAAATTAATATGTGCAAATCACATGATGTTAGCACTACTAATGCATCTCTACTAATACACAACACATAAATATTGGGTAAAATAACTATTTTTATTGATATTGTTCAGTTTTGTTTGTTATTTTTTTTTAAATCTTATCCACCATGATGGATTTGTTGTGCATTATTGGACTGACTTCTCTACAAAGGACATGCAGAGCTGCCTAGAATTTGCCTAAAGAAGCCGTCTTAAAAAACATCATGAACTTGCCTATATGTTTTGAAACAAACTTTGCACAAATATGATGCCTTAAACTGCTGCCTCTCATCTCCGCTCACCCACTCACTTCAAGGTGTAATGAGCTCTCTGTGCACGTCATTTAGTGTGCAGCTTAGTGCTGACTCTCTTTTGGTTGCTTTCCCATTCATTCATAGCAATATGTGGGAGATAAGGGAAGGCGAATTCCACCTGCCTGAACTTGAATGTGTGCAACACTGCCAGAAAGTTTTTCTCTCCTAATCAAGCTCTTTGTTCGTGACCAGGCAGTCTTCTACGCTGAGCGTGGCCGGCGGCACCTTTTTCTGTGAGGACTATTTACTGAAAGTTCAGGCCTTTAGAACGGATTGGAAGCACACACATCAAACAAAGGTGCAACATGTGAACTCTGGCCCTGATATTAAAGTCAGTGAAATGGCTGAAGCAGACACACCTTCTTCAACAGGTTTCAGGAAGTTGTGTTCCCTGTGATCTGACTCATAACTGTCAAAAACTTTCAGTATCACCATATAAGTCAAAAAGAGGCTAAGAAAGGTTTTTAAAAGTAAAAGAGTCATTCTATTAATATATTCCAGCTTTTAAACTTAAGGAAAAGCCAAATGTCAGTGTATATCTTTTAAAGATTCACTAGACCAAAAAAATAAAAGTGAAATCTCGGTGGTATTTGCAGTTCTAACATCCCGCAGGATGTTTCCATCTGACAGAAAAGCAAAATGAAGACTAATGCTGTGAAAAAGATTAAATTAATCTATTCAGGTTGAGTCATATGCTCTCAAACCAAGCAGCTTCGCTAAACCCCCAACCAGCTTGCGGTTCATAAACTTGCCTCTGAGGTATGTGCCGCTTACCACTCGACCTGTAGATAATTGTAGTGGTAAAAACCAGGTCATGTGACTGGTATCTGTTTAGGCATAAACAGGCTCATGTGTAATGCACTGGAAGTATGATTCACTAAATCATCGTGAAACTTCTCTGCAGATGTTCTGCTTCATAAGTCAGACTTGTTCTGTTTTGTCTATTTATATAGTTAATCAGACTTTTTGCACCCAAACCACCCTCTCGCTTATGCTTATAATTCAAACAGCCCATTGTGTTGCTTCCACATCTTTAAGACCCAAGTAAAAATAAACGCCCTTTTTGCATATGTAATGAGCAGCAGCACTCAACCTTTTGTTCTGCTGTGGTGAACATGCAGCAACAAGGAAGAGTCTGACATTCTTGCTTGCTCGTTCACCTTCTCTTGACTTTCTCATTTCCTGTCTTGTCCTTGCTGAGAGCAAATTTGGAGTCACATGACAGGATTTGAGGCGGAGACGCCAGCTGATTGTTTCTGATGGTGGTTTGAGGGGGACGATTGCGGGGGTCCAAATGAAATTAGGCCCAAAGGGAGAGGGAGGGATGTCTTTCAGTTCACCTTTTGTCTTTCAGTGTCCCTTCTTGTCTTCCCCCGCTCTCTCCCTCCCTTTGACTCTGACCTCAGTCTGTGTCCTCATTGCAGTCTACCTCACCACAATGTGTGATGAATATGAACAAGTACAGAAACGAAAACAAATCACTGTTGAAAGGAGTCTTGTCAAAATGAGCAAAAGGAAGCCTTAGACTGTGGAATTGTTGTTAACTTGGGGGTGCGTGTTTTGGTAAAAATGTTCACTAGGGTGGGCGATATGACCAAAATCTTATTTCATGATATGATACGGTGGTATGATACGATATATATCACAATGTAGTTATTTTTGCTTTAAATAAGGTTTTTATGATATTAAAACTGTTGATACCATAGAAATTCCATAATTCACAAAATTCACAAAAAAATTCTGAAGACAAGTAAACTGTCAGCGATTAAATAAGAATAATAAACTATTTACAAGCAATAGGACAATCAAATCAAGTAATCAAATATATAAAACACTGCATATTCTTCACTATGTAAATGAAATACACTGCCAGTCAAAAGTTTTTGAACAGTAAGGTTTTTAATGTTTTTTTAAAGACGCCTCTTTTGCTCACCAAGCCTGCATTTATTTGATACAAAACAAAAAAACAAAACCAGAAATATTGTGAAATATGTTTACTATTTAAAATAGCTGCTTTCTTTTTGAATATGTTTTAAAATGTAATTTATTCCTGTGATCAAAGCTAAATTCAGCATCATTACTCCAGTCTTCAGTGTCACATGATTCTTTAGAAATCACATGCTGATTTGCTGCTTAAGAAACGTTTATTATTATTATTACCAATATTTAAAACCGTTTCAGTTTCAGCATTTTTGACACTATATTATTGAAAAGCTTGGAGTTGTTTTTTTTATTTACCAAGGATGCTTTAAATTGATCAGAAGTGATGATAAAGACATTTACAAAAGATTTCTATTTCAGATACATGCTGTCCTTCTGAACTTTCTATTCATCAAAGAAACCTGGAAAAAAAATCTACTCAGCTGTTTTCAACACAATGATTGTAATAAATGTTTTCTGAGCTGCAAATCAAAATGATTTTTGAGTGATTTTTGAAGGACCATGTGACTGGAGTAATAATGCTAAAAAATTCAGCTTTGAAATCACAGGAATAAATGACATTATAAAATGTTTTCAAATAGAAAACATTGATTTAAATAGTAAAAATATTTCTAAATTTTACTGTTTTTGCTGTATCAAATAAATGCAGGCTTGGTGAACAGAAGGGACTTCTTTAAAAACATTAAAAAAACTTTTGACTGGTAGTGTATATATTTCTTTTTATTAAGTTGCAAAAGTGATTTAGTAAAGAGCAATTAGAGATTTTCTCTCTTTTGTTGTTTGATTAACATGAATGACAGACAGCAGGAATATTAGGCTGCCCGGATCCAATATAATGTTACACGTTTGTTTCTCAGCTGTTTGCTTTCACTTAAGACCTAAATTACTGTGTTTATGAAGCATTTTGATATATGCAAGTGTATGTATTTACCTGCTCAAAGCCTATAAAGCGTCAAAAATAACTCAATTTATTTAACTCCACCATGTAGCACAGCAAGGTTACGTCACAATAGTCTAAAATCTGTAATGGTGTACTGTATGCACACCAAAAATGAACAAAATTATTTGCGTGAGTAGATTACATACAAAGTCAATGCAAAGAAGCGAACAGACGAAAAGTCGCGCTAGGCTCGCATCATTACGATTGCTGCGCACGTTGAAAAATTTTGGCGTGAGCACAAAATTTACAACGTGTTGTCGTGCAAGCCATTCAGCATAGAACTTATTGACACTTTCAGTTTGACACATCCGGTTGTATCAGAAAATAAATTTACATACTATATGTGTGTGTACTGTGTATATTTATTATTAAAGAAAAATGTTGCATTTATATATAAAATATTATAAATTATTTAAGTATATATACATTATATATATATATATATATATATATATATATATATATATATATACATATACATATACATATACATATATATATATATATATATATATATATATATATATATATATATTGGTTTTGAGTGAGCTATCCCTTTAAGTTAAGGTCTTTGCACACAGAAATTTTTGTTAAAATGTTAAAAAATAAATACAACCTCATGTTGTGTCAATCACATTTACACACTGCCTCAAAACTTTCTCCGTCTTAAAAAAATTTGCATCAGGTTCGATTTTCTGCATTTTTGCATCCGTAGCAAGCATTTTGATAGGAAAGGATGAAGAATACGAAAAAACAAAAAAACGCATTCAAAAATTTCAGACTCAGTGTGCATAAGATTAATTCTTTTTAGTTTACGAACGGCTTACTTAAAACTGTCTCTGAATAGTAATCTGGCATGCAAGAATCAAAAAATACAAAAATACCACTCACTGGGGCAAATATCATGTTACTTATAACCCAAGTTCTCTGTTGAAGGCATAAAATCTGTGATGATCAGACTGTCAGACATAATACATTTCTGTTCAAATTCACCAAACAGAATTTTAAAGAAGATGAAATGACCGCGTCGGCCACTAAAGCCCATTCATAATCCCGTTAGACACGAGTCATGATCTGATGAGATCTCATCCCTCACCGAGTGGAATATTTATGAGGCCTCAGGCTGCAAGGTGGATAAAATAGCAACTAGGGTGCGTGTCTCCAAAAATCATGAAACATTAATGAATCGAGCTTGCAGGCAGCACCGCTTTAGTCATTATTATGTCTGTCGTGCTCTCGCAAATATTGAAATAAAATTCATTGATTTTGTGATTAGAGTTTAATGAAATGCCTCTTTAATTCTGCTCACTTTCCTCAAGGGCTCTAGGGGATTACATCTGTTCCATGATGGCAGTTGGGGGTATGACTCTTATCTTTAAACCTGCCTAGTTTCTGTGATCAAAATCAAATCGGTTACATAGGTGAGCTTGAGTAAGCGATTTTCCCTGCAGGGAATAAAGAATGCATGTATCGAAATAGCTCGCCTATGGAAAGAGAGAAAGAGGAGTAGAGACATGAGCGTTTCATAGCATATTTTCACCGTATTGTCTGAAAATGAACATTTGAGTTAAATGTGACGCCATCTCCTGTGGTTTTCATGTGCTTTATGTTAATCTGACGCTTTTACCAGCAGGGTTCTGCAAATAGTTGAAAGCATGTAGCTCTTTAAGCCACATTTTCTGTCCATATTTGCACTGTGTCCTGGAAGTAATGGGTTCTGACAAGTCCTTCCAGTCAAAATCAGTTTGCGTAGCCCGACAAGCCCAGACAGATAAGGGTGACACATGCTGGAGTTTATCTGCCGTGTCCACTAAATTCTGAGGATAAGTTAAAATATAAGTGATACCTGGCACATGGCTGAATGTGAATTTCTGCCTTATCCTTGAAAACGCTGTGTCTCAAACAGCCTTTACTGTGGTACTGCGGCAAATCTGGCATAATATCCCTCCTCGAGACAGACCTGAGCTCAATCATGTTTACACATGTTTTTCAGACTTCTTGTAGGAGCACCGAAGGAGAAAGCAGAGTCGGGAGTGGAGGCCAATGAAACTGGAGATGTATATGCCTGTCCAATCACTGCAGACCGCAAAGACTGCAGAAGACTAAACCTTCTCAACTCAAGTAATTTTCCTGACCTTCTTAGAAGCCATGAGTTTTCTTAGGCTTCACTTTTTCTGATATACAGAATATAAATATTTTTCTTGTTAGTTTTAATTGTATTAATGCTCCTTCCCGTCATATGAGACATTTATTTATTTATTTACTTACTTATTTACTTTAATTTCGTATAGTGGACATTTATGAGATGTACTGTATATAATCTATGAAATGAATGAAAAATGCAAAGTAAATTAAAAAAAATATATAAAAAATGAATATACTAATGAGTTAATAAATAAATAATTGTATATGTTGATATTTTTAAATTAGTTATATTTAAATATATTTTAAATTGTAATTTTTTTCCTGTTATCAAAGCAAAATGTTTTGCATCATTTTTTATTATTATTACTATCAACATTTAAAACAGTTGAGTGCATTTTTTCAGGATTCTTTGATGAATAGGAAGATCCAAAGATCAGCATTTATCTGAAATAAAAAGCTTTTGTAACATTATACACTATAGCATTCAAAAGCAAGGATGCTAAAGGATGATAAAGACATTTATAATGTTACAAAAGATTTCTATTTCAGATAAATTCTGTTTTTCTGAACTTTCTATTCTCCGCTGTTTTCAACATAATAATAATAATAAATGTTTTTTGAGCAGCAAATCAGAATATTAGAATGATTTCTGAAGGATCATGTGACTGGAGTAATGATGCTAAAAAAATCAGCTTTGAAATCACAGGAATAAATGACATTTTAAAACATTAAAATAGAGAACAGTTATCAAATAGTACAAAATATTTCAAAATTGTACTGTTTTTGCTGTACTTTGGATCAGACTTCTTTACAAAATGAACAAATTGTCTTTATAATATATTAATGAAAATATTAATAATAATAGTAATGTATATGTTAACACATTAACCAATGTTAACAAATGAC
Source organism: Garra rufa (assembly GCF_049309525.1). Lineage (NCBI taxonomy): Eukaryota > Metazoa > Chordata > Actinopteri > Cypriniformes > Cyprinidae > Garra > Garra rufa. The sequence continues at coordinate 36,680,612 of NC_133361.1, read as the reverse complement.
ACCTTATTGTAAAGTGTTTCCAACAGTATATATAGTAATATAATGATGTCCCCACTATTCATAATAATATTAATAATACATGTTTGTCACACTTTAATGTTTCAGATCATTAAACAAATTGTAAATATTAATCAAAGATAACACAAGTAAACACAACATTCATTTTGAAGTTTTTTATTATTAAGGGAAAACAAAATCCAAACCCACATTGGCCTGTGTAAAAAGTGCATGTTGTGTTTACTTGTGTTATTTTTTATTAATATTTAAATTTGATGATCTGAAACATTAATGTGTGACAAACATGCAAAAAATAAAAAATCAGGAAGGGGGCCAACACTTTTTCACACCACTGTGTGTGTGTATATATATATATCACTTTTATCTGTTATTGTTGTTGTGTCCCACGTGACTGCATGGTACAGAAGAAACTAATCAGAATATTTGCTTTGTGTTATGCAGATTCTGATGACATACCAGACAAAGAAAATTTTAAGGTGGATGGGATGTGGCTAGGCGTGTCGATAGCCAGTCAGAGTCAACCAGGGGGGCGTGTACTGGTGAGTTTTGTAATAATGACTTTTGGTTGGTCTATCAAAAATCAAATCAATCACCATAAAAAAAAAACATTGCTCTTGCCATCCTAACATAATATTCATCACTCTGTTTACTAGGCATGTGGCCATCGCTATATACGGAACTTTGAAACCAACTTTCGGATGATTGGGAAGTGCTATGTTCGCGGAAATGATTTACAGTATAACAGAACAGACTCTCAATGGCAGTCATACAGTGAGATGTGTAACCCCAGAGATGATCAGACGAGTGAAGGCATGTGTCTTGCTGGAATGTCGGCTGCCATCACTCAAACGGAGATCTTCCTGGGTGCACCTGGATGCTTTAACTGGCAAGGTGAGGGCAGTTTGTTTTCCTGTAAACATTTCTACATGCAAGAATGATGTTAAATTCCCCGCTAATAATTTTCCATCATTTGCAGGAAATACATTTTCACAGTGGCACAACCCTGATGATGAGTTTGATGAAGTCAAGAGCAAGCTTCCAAATTTAAATAGAGGAAATATTTACATCGGTAAGGCAGTGCTGCAACCATGCTTTCAGGTTTTTACTGGCATTTACTTTCATTTATTTTCAAAACAACAGCAACAACGAAAACAACATAAAATCATTTTAGTTGATTTATTTTTTTCATGTTGCTTTTTTATTTGTAAGCATTTGTTGTCAACTGTCAATCGACCTTTATTGTATTTACATAATAGATCCCTGTGTTTTGCTTTATTCCTACCTGAAACACAAAATCAGCTATACGGTTGAAGTCAAATGTTTACACACCTTGCAGAATCTGCAAAATGTTAATTGTTTTACCAAAATAAGAGGGATCATACATAATGCATGTTGTTGTTTATTTAGTACTGGTATTTACATTATAGTCCACAAGAGAAAATAATAGTTGAATTTGTAAAAATGACCTTGCTCAAGTTTACAAACACTTGATTCTTAATATTGTGTTGTTACTTGAATCATCCACAGCTGTGTTTTTTTTTTTTTTTTTCTTAGTGATAGTTGTTCATGAGTCCCTTGTTAAACTGCCTGCTGTTCTTTAGCAAAGTCCTTCAGGTCCCACAAATTCTTTGGTTTTTCACCATTTTTGTGTATTTGAACCCTTTTCAACAATGACTGTATGGTCTTTTCACAATGAGGAAAACTGAGGGACTCGTTCGCACCTATTACAGAAGTTTCAAACCCTTACTGATGCTTCAGAAGGAAACACAATGCATTAGGAGCTGGTAACTTTTAGAATTTAAAGATCAGGGTAAATGTAACTTATTTTGTCTTCTGGGAAACATGCAAGTATCTTCTGTAGCTTCTGAAGGGCAGTACTTAAAAAAAAGAAGAATATTTAGACAAAATAAGAAAAATGTACACATCTTCATTGTGTTCAAAAGTTTTCACCCCCTGCTCTTAATAGTTGAATATGAGTCCCTCAGTTGTCCTCAGTGTGAAAAGATGGATCTCAAAATCATACAGTCATTGTTGAAAAGGGTTCAAATACACAAAAATGCTGAAAAACCAAAGAATTTGTGGGACCTGAAGTATTTTTCTGAAGAACAGAAGGAGGTTTAACTGTTCAGGACTCATGAGCAACTATCACTAAGCAAAAGCTGTGGATCATTCAGGTAACAACACAGTATTAAGAATCAAGTGTATATAAGCTTTTGAACAAGGTCATTTTTATAAATGTAACTATTATTTTCTTTTGTGGACTATATGTAAACGTCTTTTATGTGAAATATCTTATTCAGGCCAGTTCTAAATAAAAAATAACATGCATTTTGTATGATCTGTCTTATTTTGGTAAAATAATTAACATTTTGCACATTCTGCAAGGTTTATGTAAACTTTTGACTTCAACTGAATATGTTTCTTTTATTACACTTGGTTATTATTGACTGATTGTTTTTCAGGTTATTCTATAGCTGTGGCTCAAGATGTGCTAAGCAAAGACAAAGACACAGTGGTAACAGGAGCTCCAAGAGATAAAGCCGTAGGATCTGTGACGTTGGCTGAAGTTTACAAAACTGGTGTCAGTAGGGAAGTTGGAATTAAAGACACTCTCATGGGGGAACAAGTTGGATCCTATTTTGGCAGCAGCGTTGCTGTTGTTGACCTCAACAATGATGGGTAAAGACAATTCTTGGCTTTTTGTTTCTCCTCATCTAGAGGTCATGAATGAAACAGAAGGAGATTTAACTTGTCTTCATGTTGTCTATATAGTTGGAAGGATCTGATTGTTGGAGCCGCTTTCTATTTCGACCGGAAAAAAGACGAAGGCGGGGCAGTTTATGTCTATATGAACCAGAACGGGTCTTTTCGTCACAAAGCTGACATGGTCCTCACTGGGCCTAGGGGCTCAGCTTTTGGCATGGCTGTTGTTGCTATTGGTGATGTTAACCAGGATGGTTTTCAGGGTAGGTTTGTGGGTTTCTATTATTGAGTGCACTGTGTACAAAGTAGCATGTATGTGGCTTTTAATCATTTGTTGCTAATGCTCTGGCTATTTGCATGAATTCACTTTTGTGTGCAGTGCAGCAAATTATACAGTCAAGGACATTTTACTCTGCTGCCTTCTTGTGGCATTACTAAGAAGTATTTTGACAGTTATTGTTTCTCACGCCGCTGTTTCTTAACAGATTTTGCTGTTGGTGCGCCATATCACAGTACAGGCAGAGTATCTATATGGATGGGCAGCAAAACAAGTATTTCTCAAACGCCTAATCAGGTGAGATGGGAATATTAAGAAGTATTTAGAGTGTTAAGAGTGTACAATTATTAAAAAATAGTTTTATAAGTAATAAACTAGCATGTTTATAGAGCTGTTCATTTTGTAGTCCCAAAACCTGGGCCCGGATTCACAGAAACCTTCTTAAGAAATAATTGAAGGAATTTCCTAAGATAAATTCCAAGAAGGTGATAAGCATGTTCCTAAGTGCAGTTCTTGAAAAATTCTAAAGAAGAAAATGACAGTCTTTATCTGATTGAATAAATAGGGGTTCTTGCTAAACAATAATAATAAAAAAAAAACACTTCAAGGGTCGTCTGATTATGCTGCCTGCAGGTTTCCGTAGTAATCATAATAAGCATGCACACTATTTTTATTACAACGAGCTTGATATTTTTAATGTGCCATGATTCTGAATAGTTACTATTGAACAATCTTATGAAAATAGAATGAGAACATTCTTAATAAGGATACAAAATATTGGAATTGGAAGTTTTTTATATTCCCTTTTAAATAGTGGTTTGGTTTTGGATGAAATACATTTTGTATTATAACATTAATTACAAACAGTCGTAATTCAAATTGTACATCCAGTACAATAATATTGGGAATTATGGTTACAATTTAAAAGAAGTGTTTTCTATTTGAATCTTTTAAAATGGAATTCAGCAAAGCTAAATTTTTCAGCATCACTACTCCAGAAATGTATTATTAAGAACAGCTGTGCTGCTTTATATTTTTGTGGAACAGTGATACATTTTCAGGATTGTTTGATGAATTGAAAGTTTAAAAGAACAGCATTTATTTGAAATGAAAATTGTTTGTAGCATTGCAAATGTCCTTGCTGTCGCTTTTAAACATTTTAAGGCATCCTTGCTGAATAAAAGTATTAATTTCTTTAAAAAATAAAATTCAATTGACCATTGAACTATTGAGCAACCATTTCGTATGGTTGCTTTCAAACTAGACATACTTTAGATAGCCAGTTTATTGCAAATGTATAACTTTTGCTCTAACATTAATTCCTCAGGTCATTGATGGAAAAGATATCCCAGGTGGTGGATTCCAAACATTTGGCTATTCCATCAGTGGTGGCATGGATGTGGACAGGAACAGTTACCCAGACATAGCAGTTGGATCATTAGATGATCGCGTGGTTTTGCTAAGGTGACTGATCGTGTCACAATATTTTAATATTTTACATATTTTAATTGTAAAGCATCAAGGTAGCACACAAAGACCAAAAATAATTAATAAGTTAACTATTAAATCACAGTTGTAAATTCTTCTACTTTGATTAGCAGTCATTTTTAGACCCGCTGTCTTTATCTCACTGTGTTTTCTTTATTTTCCCCTTCATAAGAGCACGTCCTGTGATTCACCTGAAGAATTCTTTCACTGTGACACCAGCGGTTATCAGCCTAGAAGACTGTGATGCCTGGTAATGGATCCTCAAACGTCTCGCTTCAACTTTCACTCATGTTTGTTTACATGGAAATGAGCCACTTCAGTAGTCACTTCAGAAAATTACAGTGTCACAAAATAATAACTGTCGATTATTTCCTAAACCATAACTTATGCATCCATTATGGATCAGCGGACTCATTAGGACCATGTTTATGGTCTAATGTTAAAGTAGTCATGAATGGCCTTTTTTTTATCATTTTGTACTGTTCTCTGAGGTACACTTATAATGTTATCAAGATTTTTACATCAAAAAACATAATTTAGAAGTAATAGGCTATTTTCTGTCCTGTTTTGACCCCTTCATCTGAACGCTCAGTTTGAACAGACGTGGCGGATTGTAGACTCGGAAGTAAATGCCCACTGCTATGATTGGCTAACAGTCCAATGATTACTGTCGGATTCAATATACAGGGTTCCCACAGGTCCTTGAAAGCCTTGAAAGTTTGTGAATCTGAAAAAAAAAAATTCAAGGCCCTGGAAAGTTTTTGAAAATAAACATACATAGATACAGGTCCTTGAAAGTGCTTGAATTTATTTTGGGTATTTTGATTTTTCTGGGAAAAATTCCATGTTATTTCCTCTGGTCCACTAATGTGTTATTTTGCCAACAGCCTATGAATATTTGTTTGATTTACGTTAGTTGCACGCATTTTATGCTTTGTGTTAAGTGTTTCCCACGTGAGGTACTTTGTGTCGTATGTTGCCATGACATTTATGCACTAAACTACTATGATGGTACCTCAATGTTTCACAGAAACACTGTGAAACATTGCAAAAATAGGCTGTAAAGTTCCACTAAAATGCTTTTTTTTTTTTGCATAGTTGTACTGTAACAATGTATCTTACAGTTACACGATATAACCTTGCTCTTAATTGAAATGTGTCCCCACATTAAGTTCTTGAATTTGAGGGTATTGGACCTTGAAAGTCCTTGAAAGGTCCTTGAATTTGAAGTTAACCAAGGTGTGGGAACCCTAATTATAGTCAGCACAGCATCGTTTTTTAGTGTCAGTCTTACTGAAAATCTTGCATCAAATTGTGTCTTGTTTGTAAACGTATCCATGAAAAATTGAAGTGAACAAGGACCAAGTTCTTACTGACACGGCCTGGATCTTCATTAAAGATAAAGTTCTTTAATGAAGAACTTTAAAGATAAAGACTGTTTTTCCATGACTTTGCACTGCACAGCTTCTTCTTGTATTCAGACAGAGCCATCTGCATTTGCCTCTCTTGTTATTTACCTACCACATGCGCGAATTGGTGGGCGGGTCTAAACAGGCAGTGATGTAGAAGCAGGCGTTGATCTTCATCTGTGGAGGCGGCGTTTAGCCACACTATTACGTCATAAAGTGGCACATTCCACATCCTGTTGTTTTGGCAGATTGGTTTCAACATAAGCTGTTTTTAGACTGATGAGAAAGTTTTGAGTTCTGAAACTTACAGGATGTTTTTATAGTCCAATGACCTCTTATATGTCAAAATATAAACAGAATTTTGGTTTCTCAGTTCATGACCCCTCTAAGCACTTCTGATTGCACAAATAAAAACCTTTGGCATAGTTGGAATATATCTAAGTGTTATGCTGTAATCTATATTTTTTTATAATTTAATCACAACAACTGTATTCTTAATATTGATTTTGTATTTGATTGATTGTAAAACCCTAATCAGAATTGTTGAAATGTCTCTGTGACAAATTCAGTAATTTCTGTTGTGTTTTCCTCATACAGTATTGAAGCAAAAGTCTGTTTCTCCTACACATTCAGCACTGGCAGTTCCAGCTCCCAGAAGAGTATTAGTAAGTCCAACATCACAGTTTATTACCCTAAATATAAAAGCAAACTCTCTAAGTAATATTGTAATGCAAAATGTATGATTCAATGTGCTGGTTCGTATTTTGACTCTCAGACTTCAGGTCCGATATAAAGTAAGAAAGATGTGTTGTTTTCTCAGCTTTTCAATATACGGTGGAAGCCGATCAGCAATCGTCTCGGAGCCCTCGTGTTCGTTTCCTTGACAACAAAGATGGCAAATACACTGGCAAAATGTCTGTTAATCCGTCTGGAGATTGTCGTTCTTTGAAACTCGAGCTTGCGGTATGACACAAGGCCGTCCTTTGAATTGGCATTTTATTCTTTGTGACAAAAAGGCTTGGGTTGTTTAGGTTGATTCATTTAGCCTGTGATCAGATTGGGCTAATTGTATACTTTCATTTGTATAACTCTGATGTATTGCCTGTGCATTTGTCTCCCACAGTCCAAGACGATCCAAGACAAGGTTGCTCCGATAGTTTTCCTGCTGAGTGTGTCTTTGGTGGAGCCTCCTCCCTCAGGCGGGCAGACGTTGGAAGACCTCAGTGCTTTTCCTGTGATCAGCCAAAAAGACGCTCTGACTGGCAGAGCTGAGGTACCTTTGACAGCATATTTTACCTCGCTCAAACACAAATCATGTTTTCTTCGGAAACACAATGTATGCCCTTCACAACCTGCTCACATTCTTGCTCATATTCCACCAATGTCATCTCGTTCTTTAGATACACATTCAGAAAGCCTGTGGATTAGATAACAAATGTGAGAGCAACCTTCAGATGACGGCTGCATTCACAGATGAGCAGAACAAGCCGTTCCCCACGTAAGCACATGTGAAAGGGAAAGTAGCTGACTGAATAGAAAATATATTTTTTCGACTGTATATCTGCCATCATGCTACAAAGAAAGAATCTACCCAATAAGATTCTTATGTCCTTTCAAGTATGACCCATTTTTGCTCATGAACACTCAGGAATGATCAAATCACCTGAGCTGTATATGGACTGGAATGAAATGGAAATTATCATTACTTCATAGAGGTGTTGTGAACCGCTTGTTGGTGTGTTTTTACAGGCGCGACGGCCACCAGGTTTTCCACTACACTACTGACATAAAGAAGCTGAAGTTGATGGTGAATGTGTCCAATGTTCCATCACAGGACAGGAAAGGAGAAGACGCTTACGGTGCTCTTCTAAATGTCACCATTCCCACCTCGCTCAGCTTCTCCAGCCTAAACCCCAAGGTAAGATCAATAAATGTCCTCAGATTTTTCACTTTAGTTCTTTCTACGGTTCTTAATACTTTCGCACACAATCCATAACAGTTTGTCACGTAACAGATCACCAAATAGCAAACCACGACCAAGATCTTGACCCTGGAAAAACAATACACTCTAGAAAAATGGTTTTAAACGGTACCAGAAAAGAGTTAGAAACCTTTTTATATACCTTATTTTTCCCGTAAGATCGGGCACTGTAATTTGTAAGTTTAATGTGTCTGGCTTCCGGTTTCATTATTTTCCGGCTGTTTATAGCTGTATAAAACAGCTCGTTTTGCTGCTTGATATCGCAAAGTGATGTGTCTTTAGAGACACAGATAGAGAAAAGATAATGTACAGTCATGGCCAAAAGTTTTGAAAATTACATAAATATTGGAGATTGGAAAAGTTGCTGCTTAAGTTTTTATAATAGCAATTTGCATATACTCCAGAATGTTATTAAGAGTGATCAGATGAATTGCATAGTCCTTCTTTGCCATGAAAATTAACTTAATCCCGAAAAAAAACTTTCCACTGCATTTCATTGCTGTCATTAAAGGACCTGCTGAGATCATTTCAGTAATCGTCTTGTTAACTCAGGTGAGAATGTTGATGAGCACAAGGCTGGAGATCATTATGTCAGGCTGATTGGGTTAGAATGGCAGACTTGACATGTTAAAAGGAGGGTGATGCTTGAAATCATTGTTCTTCCATTGTTGACCATGGTGACCTGCAAAGAAACGCGTGCAGCCATCATTGCGTTGCATAAAAATGGCTTCACAGGCAAGGATATTGTGGCTACTAAGATTGCACCTAAATCAACAATTTATAGGATCATCAAGAACTTCAAGGAAAGAGGTTCAATTCTTGTTAAGAAGGCTTCAGGGCATCTAAGAAAGTCCAGCAAGCGCCAGGATGGTCTCCTAAAGAGGATTCAGCTGCGGGATCGGAGTGCCACCAGTGCAGAGCTTGCTCAGGAATGGCAGCAGGCAGGTGTGAGCGCATCTGAACGCACAGTGAGGCCAAGACTTTAGGAAGATGGCCTGGTGTCAAGAAGGACAGCAAAGAAGCCACTTCTCTCCAAAAAAAACATCAGGGACAGATTGATCTTCTGCAAAAAGTATGGCGAATGGACTGCTGAGGACTGGGGCAAAGTCACGATGAAGCCTCTTTCCGATTGTTTGGGGCATCTGGAAAAAGGCTTGTCCGGAGAAGAAAAGATGAGCGCTACCATCAGTCCTGTGTCATGCCAACAGTAAAGCATCCTGAGACCATTCATGTGTGGGGTTGCTTCTCATCCAAGGGAGTGGGCTCACTCACAATTTTGCCCAAAAACACAGCCATGAATAAAGAATGGTACCAAAACACCCTCCAACAGCAACTTCTTCCAACAACCCAACAACAGTTTGGTGAAGAACAATGGACAAACAAAAACCCACTAATTCTGACAAACTCCAAGATGTGATTATGAAAGAATGGGTTGCTATCAGTCAGGATTTGGCCCAGAAGTTGATTGAGAGCATGCCCAGTCGAATTGCAGAGGTCCTGAACAAGAAGGGCCAACACTGCAAATACTGACTCTCTGCATAAATGTCATGTAATTGTCGATAAAAGCCTTTGAAACGTATGAAGTGCTTGTAATTATATTTCAGTACATCACAGAAACAACTGAAACAAAGATCTAAAAGCAGTTTAGCAGCAAACTTTGTGAAAACTAATATTTGTGTCATTCTCAAAACTTTTGGCCATGACTGTATTATCTTAATTATGAACATATGTATGCAGTTCAAACAGTTTTACCATTTACAGCACATTGTTATTCTTATCGTTATTTCCCTACAGTGGCTTATGAACCAGATGTGTAACACATTACCAAAGAACTGTGGAAAAAATTGTGAAATAGTAGCTATAATGAGAGTGCTCTAACAACAGTTATTAGCACAGTACATTAAGTAAGGAAAAATTGACAACGGGACGTTAAAATATTGCACACCCGAGGTGTTAATGCGGCCACACTCAATTCAAGTCAATTATTCTGCTTATACTATGGTTACCACACCTTAAGACATCAATCAGATGATATATTTCAAGACATTCGTCCGGTTTTGTCCTTAAGATGCTATTGTGAGTAGGATTCATTTCTTGCGCAGCTCATCCGACTCCTTTGTTGCTAATTCCAAAACGTCATTTTAGACCTAGTAACGACGCTTGAGCCATTGATAGCACACTAATGCAGTTAATAATGAAGTTTAGACAGACAACAGACCGGCAGACAGACAGCAAGAGAGAGGGAGAGAGGGATTAAAGGATTAGTTCACTTTCAGAACAACAATTCACAGATAATTTACTCACCCCCTTGTCATCCAAGATATATTTGTCTTTTTTTCTTCAGTCGTCGAGAAATTTTGTTTTTTGAGATAAACATTTATGGAAATTTCTCCATATAATGGACTTAAATGGTGCTTCGAAATTTGAACCTCCAAAATGCATTTTACATGCGGCTTCAAATGGCTGTAAATGATCCCAGCCGACGAAGAAGGTTCTTGTCTACCGAAACGATCGGTCATTTTCTTAGAAAAATATATTTTTTCTACATTTTAAGCACTGAAACTCATCTAGCACTAGGGCTGTGATGCACGTTCGCGACGCTCGTACTACGCAACCACGTCGAAAGGTCTGCCTTGAGCAGACCGCGTTCAAACGAGACGTGGTGGTGCAAATGTGGAAAATGCCAGCCATTGCTAACGGAGCAGGAATCTTTGTGCTGTCACGACTGGACCGGACCACGCGTGACCTTTCGACGTGATTACGTAGAGTCGCAAATGCGCATCACAACCCTAGTGCTAGACGAGTTTCAGTGCCTAAAAGGTATATAAAAAAAAAATTTCTAAGACAATGACAGATTGTTACGAAAGACAAGACCCTTCTTCGTCGGCGGGGATTGTTACATTATATGGACAAATTTCCAGAAATGTTTCTCTCAAAAAACATAATTTCTTGACGACTGAAGAAAACAGACATAAACATCTTGGATAACAAGGGGGTGAGTAAATTATCTGTAAATTGTTGTTCTAAAAGTGAACTAATTCTTTAAGCTTGTGAATTACCTCTCTCAAGTCTGTGCGTCTCTCAAAAGTGATTGGCAGTATCGTCTCTACTAATAGTGAAAGGTTTAAGTTCATTTATTTATTTGTTTGGCCAGTGTCCTTGTGGGTTTTGGTTATTTTGCTGTTTTGGGCTGTAAGGATCTTTAAAATAACTGAAATCCTGTGGCGAAGTGATATAGATATAATGCGGTCAAAAGCTGCCTGGAACTACGCTCGCAGTGCGTTTCCCTGAAAATAATGCACACCATTAGAACTTTCATCAGCCAATCAGATTCAAGCATTCAACGGCCGTGTAGTATAATAAATGACAATTGACATTTAACATAAATAAATACTTAAAAAGCAAAACAAAATAGAAACAGAAAATAATAGAAATAAATAGATTAAATATGTCAAATAGAAATAAATTCTGTTCTTTCATAATTTTTATTCAGCAAAGAATCCTAAAAATAAAAATCAAGGTTTCCACAAAATGTTAAGCAGAATTAATGAAATGTTTCTTAAACAGCAAATCAGCATATTACAAATATTTCTGAAGGAACTCTGATGACTGGAGGAATAATTCTGAAAATTAAGCTTTGCCATCACAAAAAATGACAGTTTAAAATGAATTCAAACTATTTTTATTAACAGTATTACTTTTTTTACTGTATGAAAATAAATGTAGCCTTGTTGAGCTTCTTTCAGAATCATACTAACCCCGAAATTATGAAGACAGTTAACAGAATTTTACTTACTTTCTTTTATTCTTTTTTTCCTTGTAGAACTTGAATGTTGAATTGACTCCAGGGGTGCCTTATCTTCTGTGTACACTGGGGGACCCCTTCAAAAGCAATCAGAGGGTAAGTCTTCATTGTTATCACTGACTTGACATTCATAGGTTTTAAGCACACTTACCCTGGGATTTAACAGCAGACATACTGCAACAACCATATTAAATGGGTATTGGATGAGACTTTAGGATTATTTATTGGATACAGGATGTAATAATAGGAGGTGAATTTAATTAACGGTGTTGTAATGAAGAGCATTTCTAGAAGCAGATGTAATGAATCTCAAGATGGATGTCTTTATTTTCTTGCCGGCATTTCTGCCTTTCACAGGTGGAGATTGAGATCACCTTTGAAACGACAGGAATCACAATAGACATGCTGGAGATTCAGACTGAGCTGGAGCTCTCAACGTATGAGAAATCTCCATTATTTTCTTCACATTCTCAAATAGGCTGAACATTTGAGGAGAGAGGCTTTGCAGGAAATGAGCTAGCAAAAAATCAATATCTCTACTAAAGACGCAAAATCCTGAAGAGAAACAGTTGTGATCATAAGTTTACATAACCTGCACAGCATTTTAAAAACATAGAGATTTAAAGTCTAATGATATGATATCAAATTAATTCATTCCCTAAAGAAGCTGCATAAAATATATTTGCATATAGTACAGAAGAAAAAAAATACTTACACAGATTAAGCTGTTCATTTGTTTACACATCCCTTTTTCTTAAGGTTGTATGTTGGTGTGATAGTATTTGTATGAGTTTGTCTAATTTTAGTCATTATATCCGCTTCAACCATTTATATGATCTCCCTTATTCTTTTTTTTTAAATCATAAATGCCTAAGAAATTCTGTAAGGAGTATGTAAAGTTGAGCAGAACTGTATATAGAAAGAATATCATAAAATCTCCCACAGGAAGGAATCCAGCGGGTCAAAAGCATTCAGTGATTCACTGTTCAGTTCTGCAGCTTTAACCACTAACATATGGCTTATATGCATATGAAAGAACAATTGTCTGTAAAAGAGGTTTGTTCAAAGAGTATGATTCAGATTTGGACACTGGCTGATGATTTCATCTACACTTCTAAGGTGGAGCGATCAGAATGATCTACGGCCCCTGTTGAGGCAGCTGATGGTGGAGTACGTCCTACAGCCCATCTTTAATATGTGAGTTATGCATCTTTTCTATCCTTGGAGCATTTCTCCAGGATCTGTTCTTCTGCTTTACCACTTTTCAAAGCAATGTCAGAATGACTCATGTTACTCTTCAGTATTATACAGACGTTTCATACTGTTTCGTACTGCCTGATTTTAAACTTTAGTAAGAGCTACTTAAAATCAAATCAGTTTGCAGATAAATTAATTTGAAACATTTTTTTTTTCTTGTAGACCTGTTCCTCAGTTTAGGACAGAATTCAGTGGAAAAGTAATAGGAGAATCAGCCATGAAAAGTACCGGTGACATTGGAAGCCCTGTGGAATTCAACTTGACGGTAAGACTTTTTCACAGCCTACATTCGTAACTAGTTGTGATGTGGTCTGCAGCGCTGTCTGTCCACATTGTAAGGAAACAATAGTATGTGACACAATACAGCCTTTGAGAACATATTCAATGTTTAACACACACTACCAGTCAAAAGTTTTTGAACAGTAAGATTTTTCATGTTTTTTTAAAGAAGTCTCTTCCGCTCACCAAGCCTGCATTTATTTAATGCAAAGTACAGCAAAAACATTTTGAAATATTTTTACTATTTAAAAATGTACTAATTATTCCTGTGATTTCAAAGCTAAATTTTTAGCGTCATTACTCCAGTCACTTATCCTTTAGAAAGCATTCTGCTCAAAAACATTTATTTTTTATGTTAAAAACACTTAAATGTAGTTTTTTCAAGCTTTTTTGATGAATAGAAAGTTCAGAAGAACAGCATTTATCTGAAATAGAAATCTTTTGCAACATTACAAATGTCTTTATCATCACTTTTGATCAATTTAAAGCATCCTTGCTCTGGAAAAAATTACATTTTAAAATATATTCAAATAAAAAGTGTTTTTTTTTTAAAAGTAAAAATATTTTACATTTTTACTGCTTTTGCTGAATTTTGGATCAAATAAATGCAGGCTTGGTGAACAGAATAGAAAAAAATCTTTGTACAGCATTGTGGAGTGGGATTTTGGACCAATTAAATTTCATGGTAGGCGGAGCTACCTGATACTTCACTGTTGAAATAGAAACCAAATGACTGAGAAAATCTCTTGTTGCTTGCCACAAAAACAACTGGTTAGGACAAAATCTTGGACTTGTTACATCATGCCTAGTTAGGAAACGTGAGTGCCGAGTTTTAGATGCTGTGTCAAGTAAACAGAATTTTACACGCAGTGCCGCTCATTAATGTCAGTTCAAAAACAGTGGACCAATCAGAAGACCACTGAGGCGGGGCAAGCAGTGCAAGTTTTTGTTTACAGTAGCAGGTTGACATGGCAACATTTACATTTGATGGCAACATGGTGGAGTAGGCATTAAGCTCTGTGCTTTTTTTAACTATTCCTGAGCACTGCTTTTCGCATTTTAGATGCAAAGACGTGTTCTGTGTGAATGGCCAGTAAGAACCCAAAATAAGTTGGCGCTGATATCCTTGTGGGCAGCGCGCCGACATACAGCGCCGTTGCGCTCTGGGCGTCCCATGTTTGAATCCCGACTCGAGGACCTTCTCGATCCCACCCCCCATCTTTCTCCCACTTTGTTTCTTGTCACTTCTGATCTCAATAAATGCAAATAAATCTTAAAAAAAAGAACCCCAAATAAGTACTTGCGCATATCGAGTGACGGGACAAGATCGCCGAGAGGAAGATCACATGCAACAGTGATCATGTCAGATTCACATCTATTACTATGAGGGCAAAAACATAATAATAATCGTTCTACGTTCAGTTAATCAAGATTTCGATTTTAGGTCCTATCCTCCAGCCCTACAACACTGGTAGACAAAATCAATTTACTTAACTCAAGCAGTTTGCAATTACTCAAAGTAATTTCTTGTTTTATTTATTCTTTTGTCTGCAGGTGTCTCTTCCTGGAAAACCTCTGGGAAATCTTGGGTCTCTGGAAGTGGTCTTTCAGTGGCCTTATGCTGTGGCTAATCAGAAGTGGCTGCTTTATCTGTCAGAGATTCAGATGACAGGATCCTCCAAGCCATTCTGTGTCCCTGAAAATAACATCGTAAACCCCCTTAATCTCACTGTAAGTGATTAGATGTATGACTGTCACTGATTGTTTTTCTGAAGTACTGTGTTGATGACAGAGCGGTTTAGCTGAATTCAGCCTTTGAATCCTTGAGAGAAGCCGCAAAAGAAGAAATCATGCTGGGACTGGGACCTCCTCCTTTCCCAGAACTATATTACCCGCAGCTCGCACTGCAATCTCGCTCAATGTACAAAGCCGAGTGGGAATTATTTCAGAAAAAGTCCATCTCCTAATATGAAGCAGAGGGCGGTTCGGAGACTATCTATCTCTCTGTGCCTATAAATCAGTGCGACATGCGCTTAGGAGGTCTAGATGCTCTACAAATAAATCCAAGAACTCAGGAATGAACTTAGAAACATCATACTAAGCATGTCAGTCAAAATATTCTAATTTAAAGTGACTTATGCTTATTAAAATGTCATAAAATTTCATAATGTAGCTTTTGGATCACTGCAAAAAAGGCTTATCTTACTTAGTACTTATCTTACTTAAATGAAAATTAGCCCATTATTTACTCACCCTCCAGGCATTCTAGGTGTATATGACTTCCTTCTTTCAGATGAATCCAGTCTGAGTTATATAAAAAATTATCCTGGCACAATTATCCTGGTTTCTCTTCATCAGTCCAAAACAAGTCCAATAAAGTGCATCCATCCATAATCAAAAGTGCTGCACACGGCTTCGGGAGGGGGGCTATAAAGGCCTCCTGTAGTGAATTGATGCTTTTTTGTAAGAAAAATATACATATTTAAACTCTAAGATTCACTTTAATCTAGCTTGTGCCAACTAGTTGTAATGCATCAATTTGCTGCCATTTATTCATCCCCTGGAGCTGTGTGAGGTACTTTTTATTATAGATGGATGCACTTTATTGGACTTCATTTTTCATGCCATGGCATTCTAAAGCTGGGAAGTACCAGGATAGTTTAATATAACTCCGATTGTATTTGTCTGAAAAAAGGAACTATCCATTTAATAAAAGTCAAATTATCTGCCCGTGGTGTAAGAAAAACAATCTTGTTTTAAGAGTTTTTTTCTTACCCCACTGGCAGATAATTGTACTTGTTTTAAGCAAAAAATTACTTAATTTAGATATTTCTCCCCAGGAAACAAGACCAAATATCATTTTGCTTATCTAGTAAATGCATCTCGATTTTAGAATTTTTAGACTAGAAACAAGACAAAAATACTAAGGAAGATAAGCAGTGATTAGAAAATAAGCTCTGTGACCAACAAGTTTGATTCTTACACATTTTGTTCATCATGATAATCAATTGAACACAACTTTTATAAACCATGAAGCTGAAATAAGATAAACATTATCGATAGATGAACGACTACACAGTTGTACAGCTTCAACATCACTGAGCTTCCAGAAGTCTTTATTTAAAAGAAACATTTTCAAAACAAGTTAAAATAGTGCAGTTGTAAACACGACAAGGTTGTGAAAGTGGATGAGTTTTCCGGTTCAGTGTGATGATTTTTAATGTGCACTACTTAGATTTGTGAGCTACTGACTTTGTCTAGTTGCATAAAATGTTGTAGAATAAAACATAATATCCTGCGCTTTCGTTAAGCACTGACCTTATTTCAGGCTTTTACCAAAATCTAATTGGAAACCGAGGAACTGTAGGTGCTAAAATGCTAAAACACATTTTCAGATTTTGGCCTGCAAAAAGACATCATCCCTGCAGCATTTTATTGCCATGCACGTAATATAATGTGCTTGTTAATGTGATAGACGTGTTACCTCCTGTGGATTAGGTGTCAGAGCGCAAGACTAAAAGGATGAAAAGAGACGAGGCCTCTTTAGAGTCTGAACAGTCTGAACCGCAGGCCCTCCCGAACCCGCGGGCCGTCCAGAGGAAACCGCCTGCCAACCTGGTGAGTATATCTGTCTCCCTCAACCGTTGTTTTGTTGCTAGGCAACTGGATGATACTGGCATGTCATGTCTCCTCTGATACTTTGCATGATGTAGTATGCAACAGAAACTAGAAAAAGACAAAATTAAGAGTGTTTTGTCTGTCACCGCTCATTCTCTTTCAATGTCAGAACTGTGACACGGGGAGTGCCCTCTGTCAGACATTCACCTGCTCCTTGCTTGGCATGGACACCTCGGCCAATCTCACGGTCAGAGCACGCGTGTGGAACAGCACGATGCTTGAGGTCAGAGCTCCATTTTCATTCGAAACTTCACATCCTCATCTCATTACCGCAGGCTTGTTGCATGCCAGGCTTTCAAGGATAAATCCCACAAATGCATTGTGACATTTTTCCAAGTTTATAGAGGGTTTAAGTGGTTTTATTTTTGTTACACCAGGTGCAGTTCTTTAGAATATACTATATACTTTATCTTAAAGTTAATACAGCGGCTCCAAAAAGTACTTGGATGCTTAAGATATACTTAAAACTTTTATTAGAAACAAAGGGCCATCTGCAAACAAATGATGCTAGAATTTTTCTCGGAACCACCTTACCTTTTGTAAGCTTTTGTAATTGGTCCCAATGTGATTTTCAGTGGATGTATGTATTTCGTCATGTTAACTACAAAAACATTTTACTAACTTTGAACAAAGTTTACAGTATATATTGTTTTATCATCTAAAACGTTATCATCCTTTTTTGTGAAATGTTTTATATAATGTATAATATATAATTTGGTTTGATAATTTATGTTTTATAATTGTGACTCTGGACCACAAAACCATCTATAAGGGTGCAAAAAAAAAATCTAAATATTGAGAAAATTGCCTTTTAAAGTTGTCCAAATGAAGTTCTTAGCAGTGCATATTACTAATCAAAAAATACGTTTTGATATATTTACGGTATGAAATGTACAAAATATCTTCATGGAACATGATCTTTACGTAATATCCTAATGATTTTTGGCCTAAAAGAAAAGTCTCAAATAATTTTGACCCATTCAATTTATTGTTAGCTATTGCTACTTAAGACTGGTTTTGTGGTCCAGGGTCACATTTATTTAAAACTGTGGGTTCTTCCAAATATTTTTGGGCCTGATGTATGTGGAATTTTAAAATCTAATTGTGATCTAATTTGTGTAATATATTAAGAATGTTAAAATGCCTTATTTACGTTATTCTAGCAGCACTTCAATATATCAGCATTTGCTGTGGCTGTGTTTTACTTGGGGAAACCATAGTACCACTGGTCTCTCTACAAGCTGCTTAGGCTACAGTACTTTTATAGAAACATAGGGGTTTTCAATCAATTTCCTGGAGCCTCACCAGTACTGCACATTTTGGATGTCCGCTTTTATTTAACTCAGCTAAATTACAGGGATAGTTCACCCAAAAATGAAAATTCTATCATTAATTACTCGCCCTCATGTGGTTCCAATCCCATAAGACATTTGTCCCTCTTCAGACCACAAATTAGGATATTTTTGATGAAATCCAAGAGCTTTCTGACACTGCATAGACAGCAAGGCAACTGAAACGTTCCTAGGCTCTGAAAAATAGTAAAGACATTGGTAAAATAGTCCATGTGACATCAGTGTTTCAACCATAATGTTATAAAGCTGCAAGGAAAAGTAAAAATACTTTTTATGTATAAAAGAAACAAAAAGAATGACTTTATTCAACAATTTCTTCAGAACTATGTCAGAATGCCGGCTCCTGTGTGTGTGTGTAGCAACAAATGCATGCGTCTTGTTAAGGTGCTTGCACACTGAATTCAAATTTTTCATATGCATTTTTTAATATTCATCAAAATTCGTCATCCACAGAACGTTATGGTGGCTCAGAATTGTCAAAACACCTCTTATAAAGCTTGCTACTAATGCGAAAAACACAAAAGATTAAACCTGATCTAATTATTTTTATGATGGATGAAAGTTTCAGAAGCAGTGTGTATTTATTTTTTAACATGCAAAAAAATGTAGAGTTTCGCACTCCGTGTGCAAGGACCTTTACTCTCGTGAACCCACAACGACTGTCACAGAAGAGAAAAAAAGTACTTTTGTTTCCTTTGTGCACAAAAAGTATTCTTGTAGCTTCATAACATTACGGTTGAATCACTGATCTCACATGGATTATTTTAACAATGTCCTTACTACCTTTCTGGGCCTTGAATGTTTCAGTTGTGTTGCTTGTCTATGCAGGGTCAGAAAGCTGTCGGATTTCATCAAAAATATCTTAGTTTTTGTTGCCAAGATGAACAAAGGTCTTATGGGTTTGGAACGACATGAGGATGAGAAATTATTGATAGAATTTTTATTCTCATCAGCTGATTATTATAGCTAGTTCTCCATGTCCTGAGCTGAGTGTGTTTAATACAATGATGGGAAAAATTGTTAATTTTACTGACACTGTCATTCAGCAAAATGAACTAATCTACATCCAGGTTGTTTTATTCATTGGAACTGAGTTCAAATTCCCCATACACAGTCTTTTATCATAATGTGAATTAGGAAATAATTATAATGAAATATAATTATGAAAAGCACAAATGATTAGTTCACCACCTAAGTCTTTCGTACATTTGCTGCAGTGAATAAATTGTTAATGAAAGACCCCATCTCTAGTCCAGTAAACAAAACATCCCAAATGTGCAGCAGTTTTGTACATGATAATTGTTCAGAAGTTCAGAAAATAACATTTTTGCAGCTCTCTTTTCACAGGACTACAATGGTGCAAGAGTGCTTGTGTTTGGTAGTGCTACACTGAGTCTAAAAACAGACAAACCAACCATCAAGATGAGCAATTACAGCCGTGAGGTACAAATCTCAGAGTTTCCTCTTCTGTCTGGAAGTCTCTCTTGCATACATTTAGCATAAGTGAGGGAAAATCAAATAATTATTAAAATGAGGCAATTTCCTGTATACGTTTTCTGGTGCATTAGAGATTAATGACAGTAAACATCTTTTCTGTTTAGTTTACAGTAGCTATAGACCCTGCAGAGGCAGAAGAGCTTCAGTATGAAGTGCCTCAGTGGATAATCATTGTGTCCGCGTTGGCAGGAGTGATTCTGCTGGGTCTGATTGTCATTTTCCTGTGGAAGGTGAGGATCCTTTTGTCCTTCAGTGCTGCACACTTTCCTTTTGTTCACACATCTGCGTTATTCTAGATGGAATGACACAAACTTTCTTTTTTTTATCACATTATGCTTTGACACAATAAACAAAGTGTGAAGTTTTACCTCCACCTTGAGAGAAACAACACGTACAGCTACACATTGTAATCATCTTTTTGGCAACATTTCACACGCTCACGATGGCACTTTGATGCCCATAAACTTACAGATTATAACCATATATTCTCTTAAAAGATAAAATGTTAAAATACCTACCTACGTAGCTTTTACAATACCAATTGAACATACAGTCAGACCACAAATTATTATTTAGACATCAGATATAATTTTTGATATTTCTTTACTAGTCGGTGCAGAACATCATACTTCATTTATGTAAGTGAGGATAGCAAAATAAACTAAACTGTGATATATTAGACCCCAAAATTCTTCATACAGTGGACTACCAGTAAAACTGATAAACATTTGGGACCAAGAATTATTCAGACACTATGATCTGACCTTGTTTTACTTAAGTGTTTTTCTTTAATTGCTAATGTCAACTTTTTACACCACAGACTGAACAAATTGAGCATTGCTTGCTTACTGAATTTTTGGTCGATTGTAATTCATTACATACCTTTCTATCAAAGTTATCTGACATTAAGATTAATTAGTTCTGACACAGTTTAACTCTGAATTCTAAATTATAGGGAATAAACTGATAATGTGAGAAATGTTAAAGGTGTCTGAATCAATTTTGGTTTGACTGTATATAGACAGTAAACACATACAAACCACTATTCAGACACACATGACACTAAAATAACAAATATGACACTAAAATTGAGCTGTAAACATTATTAAATAAAAATAAATATATCATAATATAATAAAATGTGGCCCTTTATGCACAGACTTCACAAAAAAAAAAAACTAAATTAAAAATCACCAAAAATATATATTTTAATACAATTAAAAAAAAATGAATAAACATTTTATTGTGAGAGTATGTGTATTTTCTTGTTAGATAGAAAATAGTCTGAGGTATAAATAATATGTAATTCAACTTTTTACTTTCCAAATCACATTTTTACAGTATTTCGCAGTCAAATTACATTTATTTTTAGTTTTATGATGTAGATAGATGCTGCACTTTGATGTGTTTTAAAGGGATAGTTGACCCAAAATTGAAAATTCTGTCATTAATTGCTTACTCTCATGTTGTTCTAAACACGTAAGACCTTCGTTCATCTTCGGAACACAAATTAAGATATTTTTGATAAAATCCGAGAGCTTTTTGACCCTGCTTAGACTGCAACACAACTGACACATTCAAGGTCTAGAAAGGTAATAAAACATTGTTAAAATAGTCGTAGCATCAGTGCTTTAACCGTAATTTTTTGAATGTACGAAATTACTTTTTGTGCACAAAGAAAACAAAAATAACGCTTTTATTCAGTAATCTTCATTTTTTAGGTGAACTATCCCTTTAAATATATCACACATATGTGACCCTGGACCACAAAACCAGTCATAAGGTTAAATTTTACATTACTGAGATGTACACATAATATGAAAGCTCAATAAATAAGCTTTCTATTGATATATGGTTTGTTAGGATAGGACAATATTTGGCCGAGATACATCTATTTGAAAATCTGGAATCTGAGGGTGCAAAAAAATCAAAATACTGAGAAAATCACCTTTAAAGTTCCCCAAATTAAGTTCTTAACAATGCATATTACTAATCAAAAATTACATTTTGATAGGTTTACAGTAGCAATTTTACAAAATATCTTTATGGAACATGATCTTTACTTAATTTCCTAATGATTTTTGGCATAAAAGAAAAATCAATAATTTTAACCCATACAATGTGTTTTTGGCTATCGCTACAAATATACCCCAGCGACTTAAGACTGGTTTTGTGGTCCAGGGTCACATATATCAAAACGATTGTAGCAGAAGAGCAGCTGATTCAAGCCTAGATCAGTTCCTCCAGCCGTGTCGTGTGTTTTGTTTGATTGCTCATATCTGAATCCTGTTCCCTAGTGCGGTTTCTTCAAGAGGGCCAACACCAGAGAGCTTTATGAGGCCAAGGCCCAGAAAGCAGAAATGAAAACACAGCCATCTGAAAATGACCGCCTTACAGAGGAGGACTGAGATTCGCTGGCCTCTGACACAAATAGGGAATTCGTAGGTGCCACAGCCAACAACTCTCCAGCTAAAAACGCTTGGCTTAATTAACAATAATGTATTCCATGCAAGCGCCGCTAATACTGTCTTTCCTCTTCCCTTTTGAGACACAACGCCTGCCTCGTCTGTTTTCAACTCTCATCATTGCTTTAAAAAACACTAGAGGTTGTTTTTTTTCCTGAAACAAATTGATATGTGAGGCTCTTTGTTTTCTCCTCAGGCTTGTGATGCTGTTATCTTGGAGATAGAATGATGTTTTAAAACATCAACTGTATATTGCTTTAATCCAACTTCTGAACGCCTTTTCTTGCTTTGACAAGACTAATCACTTCCTTCTGCGTTACCACGTTCTTTTCTTTTTTGCAGTTTGGGGCTTGCTTTCAACAGAGGCAACAAACTCCTTCTGATCACATCTTCTCTTCCAGAGATAACAAGCTTTCTCTTCCCCTTCACAATCTGCCACTGAATTAATAATACATTTTTACACACTTGCTTTGTCTCTTAATAATTTGCTCTCTTCATAATTTCACTTGGGCTTAAAGATCACTTTCTCTCAGTTGCAATCTCACAAAATAGCATCAGCCGAAGCGCTCGGATTTCTCAAAGCTTTTCTGAATACATGCTACTTACCTTGTCGCTATAATAATCCTGGTAAGATAATGTGTTGGGATGCTCGCTCACAATGCTTTTTTTTTATGTTCTTTCACAGAGTGGCTTTTTTAGGCGTGCTGCCTACTTCCGAACTATGCCAAAATACCAAGGCGTGAGGATTTGTAAGAAGGAACAGTACCAGGTAAACCAGGGCTTTTTGATTGTGGACACCACAAACAATAAGAAACACTGGATCACACGCTGGACCGAAAAGACACAGTACTACTGATGAAAGCACTTGTTGGACAGTGCAATGGACTTTACAGACGTTTATGTCTGGATTGGAACTTCGTCTAAATATGGATTCTGGACATGAACTCGTTATGCAGAAGACACTGTGTGAGATTACATTTTAATGCTTGTTTTGGTTACAGTTTTTTAACGGAATATATGTATTATGTTTGCTGACGGGCTCAACAATAAGGATTTTTCCTGCTGGCTCAGTAGGTCAGATTTGTGCTTGGCCTGCCAACATTTTCACTGTCACCCACTACAAAGGAATGATCCATTTTTATATTTACGCTCTTAAAAATAAAGGTTATTTGTTGGCATCTGTGGTTCCATGACAGCTCTTCCATGGAACATCCATGGAATCTTTCCAGTGCACAAACGGTTCTTTATTATGGAAACATAGTTATGTAATAGATTTTCCTTTACTCTAATAAAAAAGTAGTTCTTTTATCAATTTTCCACTCAAAGGTTGGGGAACCCAAAATAGTTTTTTATGGAATCACAAAAAACGCTATTGTAACCTTTATTTTTAAGAGAATAGCAATGTTTTTTATGGAAAAATAAAAAAGGTTATTGCAATTTGTTATCTCACAGTTCTGACTTTTTTTCTCAGAATTGCGTGATACAAACTTGCAACTCTGACTTTTTCTCAGAATTTTGAGATATAAACTCGGAATTGCGCTTTAAAAAGTCAGAATTCTGAGATTTAAACTCGCAATTCTGAGAATTGAAGTCAGAATTGTGCAATATAAATTTGCAATTGTGAGTTATTAAGCCAGAATTGTGAGATATAAACTCACAATTCTGAGAAGTAAAGTAAGAATTGTGTGATTATAAATTTGCAATTGTGAGTTATTAAGTGAGATATAAACTCGCAATTCTGTGAACATATCAGTCTTTTTTTCTCCTCAGAACTGTACTTTATGACTCGCAATTAAGAGTTTATATCTCACAATTCTAAGAAAAAAAAGTCAGAATTCCGAGATACAAAGTCGCAATTGTGAGAAAAAGTCAGAATTGTACATTTATATTATATTGCGACTTTTTTGTTTTTTTGCAATTTAAGACTTTTTTTCTCACAATTGTGAGTTTATATCCCACAGTTCTGACTTTTTTTTTTTTCGCAATTTAAGACTTTTTTTCTCAGAATTGCGTCATATAAATTTGCAATTCTGACTTTCTCGCAGTTGTGAGTTTATAGTTTATATCCCACAGTTCTGACTTTTTTTCTCAGAATTGCGTAATACAAACTTGCAATTCTGACTTTTTCTCAGAAGATTTAAACTCGCAATTCTGAGAACTTAAGTCAGAATTGTGAGATATAAACTCGGAGTTCTGTGAACATATCAGTCCCTTTTTTTCTCCTCAGAACTGAACTTTATGACTCGCAATTACGAGTTTATATCTCACAATTCTGAGAAAAAAGCCAAAATTCTGAAATACGGAATCGTAATTGCTAGAAAAAAAGTCAGAATTGCGAATTTATATTATATTGTGACTTTTTATCAAAATATTCTGACTTTTTTCTTAGAATTGTGTCATATAAACTCGCAATTCTGACGTTATTTTTCACAATTGTTAGTTTATATCCCGCAGTTCTGACTTTATATCGAGCAATTCTGACTTTATAACTTGCAATTGTGTGTTCTGAGAAAAAAGTCTGAATTGCAAGATGTGAACTCGAAATTGCGAGGATAAAAAGTCCGAATTGTGAAATAAAAAGTCGCAATTACCTTTTTTATTTTTATTTTTCAGTGACGGAAACGGGCTTCCATAGTTTTTACTGTATATTTGCTAAAATTATTTTTGCATTAAATGTTACAACAATTTTAATTTAGAAACTGCTAGGAAATTTTACAGTTAAGTACAAAGGAATGTCAAGTAACACATTGAATTAAACATGAAATGAAATAAACAAGAAAGACTAAAATGGTATTTTCTTGTAAGCCGTTATCCAGCAATCTTTGTTTTATGTACAACTTTGAAAAATCATTTTTACAGTGCACAGTGCAAAAAAATATTGGCTTGTAGTTTCCAACACATTTTGATTCTGCCAAGATTAGCCTAAGTCTTTTTCTTTCTTTTTTTCAAATTTAACAAAAGCTTGTATTTGTTAGCCAACTAGAACGTAGAATACAACCAAATGCTTAAAAAGCATAAAAATGGATGTACAAAATCAATGATTGTGTTTGAAATCAGTGTAAAAATGGCATTCACTTTTCTAGTGGGTTGTTTTTGTTGTTGAGCTCTGTTATGTTTGATTTTCATTCTTTCGCATTAATCTGTGTGAGGATTTGTATGTGCCCTAACTGAGAATAGCACTGTATTTTTTCTATTCCGACTTTCCAATAGTGCTAAAATCTCTTGCCCAGTCATGACTCACTATTTCATTCCTCTCATTCGGTTCTTGCTACATATATTTTTATCTTGCATCAGGTCACGTTCATGTGGAACACTGATGGATTTCAAAGGAAATAAAAAAAAACTCAACATATGAATGTGAGTTGTTCAACACAGGACAGTAAACAGACTTGCACACAATCACTCCTCGCCTATGCAATTGGGACAGTACCTCATTTCAAATTCAGCCTTTTTTAGCTACACTCTTGGTGCTGTAGTGTGAACGTGTGTATGTTTCATGTCCTGGTTCTTGTTCTTTTTATAGTCAAGTTTCAGATCTTGTGTGACGATTAAATTTGTCTAAATGTAATGATTTTGTGGGTATGTTTCTACAGTGGTTTATATTTGTATATTTATAAATTAAGTGGATGTTGTTTACATGTCTAACTTAAACGTTCATTTGTTGAAAACAAGTCCTGTGCTTACATGTGTCAACAGACCTGTAAATCGTCGCAGCTGAAGGCTGTTTATCAAAGCTTGTGCATTAATTAGCTCTCAAAGCTGCGGTAGTAAATAAATAAATAAAGTGATGGCTTAATAAAAGACAATTACACGTTTTGTCCTGAATGCGCGCTCGTGTTGCTAATTTTGTAAGTAATGAACAGGAATGTGATGATTTCTAATCCTGTTAAGCCTCACACCAGCAGGAAAGTAATTGCATTAGAGTTTGAATAGATGTCAAAACTAACCGCATTCTCAAGCGAGCGTCACGGGAGCGCGAGCCCCGCCTGCAGGGGGATTAGCACGCGCTAAACCTCGGATCCGCGCGCTCTGTCAGGTAACGCCGCAAACACCATCCACGACTAACCTAAGAGCACAAACAAGGAGAAATAAAGCGTTTGGTCTGGTCTAATTTGCTTTTCGCGACACCAGCCGACAGGTCGGCGTCTGGACTCGCAAGTTTCTACGCTGTGAACTGTCAAGTGGCTTTTCGTTTGCTAAATTTCAGAGTAAATCTGCGCGGTGGGTCGCGTCTTTTGGAGAGGACGATGTTCATCATATTTGAGAGTGACGGGAGCGCGCAATGACGCCTCAGACTTTGACCAAGTGTTATCAAGTTAATTACCTGATGGACTAAATGAAGAATGCCGCACGTTTGGGAATTCATTCTGATTCTCAACATTAATGTCATCCTTGTAGAAGGTAAACTGTGCTCACATATGAAAACTCTCTCTCAGGACGGTTAAGATGTTTAACTGCTGACAGCTCTGTTGTTAATATAGAGGCATTTTCATTTTGCTGTCATTGGCGATGCATAATACATCCAGAGCTAAACAGGTATTAAATTGAATATGTCATTTGAAATTGATAGCCTAGTTCATCTTTTGCTCATACAACAATGCTGGTTATTTAATGTCTGATGTGATTGTTTACTGGCTGACTAGTTTAATCTGGTTTAAACGGGCTTTAGCTATTATCATCTAACCTAGGTCTTCTGTTGGTCTAGCCAATCTGAAAAGTACTCAAAACCCATCTAAAATCAGTTTATTGAATCATTTGACTAGGCTGTGAGACTAGGACCAGTACGCTAGTTTAGGCTGGGTTTAGCTAATGTTTTTTTTTTCCTGCAGCAGAGTGGTCATCTCAGAAATGAAGAGATTTTAAATGTAACAGCAGGGATTTGGAGAGAGAGAAAAAAATGATTCCCATAAATTTATTTTAAAAAAAGGGGAAAAAAACACCAGTTTTGAGAAAAGAATATCCAGGGATTAGAAGAATATTTTCTTAAACCAGATTAAGATGGTTTGCAGGTCTTAAGTGTGGTTTAAGATGGTTTTCCAACCTGGTCAAGAGGGTTTTCAGGTGATCTGCAGGATCTAAGTGGCCAAACCTTTGTAAAATCAGCCAACAAGTCTTAATGCTTTTCATCTCTAGACATCCTTTAAAAAAAAAAAAAAAAAATCATTCTCTAGTGATTTTCTCTTATATTTTTCTATTTACAACAGCAGGGATTTAGAGAGAAAAAAATGATTCCCATACATTTCATTTCCTGCATAGCTACGTTGCTTTCTTGTTTTATTGGGGAAAAAAACACCAGTTTTGAGAAAAGAATATCCAGGGATTAGAAGAATATTGATTTAAACCAGATTAAGATAGTTTGCAGGTCTTTAATGTGGTTTAAGATGGTTTTCCAGCCTTGTCAACCTGGTCTTCAGGTGGGTCTACAGGATCTACTAGTCTATTCCATTAAAAAGTCCCCAGACCTTTTTAAAACCAGCAAACCATTTTAGATTGTTTTCTACAAATCTTCAGTTCTTTTAATCTTTAGTCATTCTCTTCTCAAAAAATCATTCTCTACAGTACAGACTAAATTTAGAGAAGGGAAAAAAATGATTCCCATAAATGTCATGTTTTATTGTTAAAAAAAAAAAAAAGCAGTTTTGAGAAAAGAATATCTAGGGATTAGAAGAATGTTGTGTTAAACCAGATTAAGATGGTTTACAGCTGTTCAGTGTTGTTTAAAACAGTTTTCCAGCCTGGTAAAGCTTGTGCTTGTTTTCAGGTGGTCCTACCATCCTATTCAGTTCTCAATTCTTTTCGTCTTTGGACATTCTCTTCTCAAATAATCATCCTCTAATGCGTTCAAACACCTTATAGTGATATTAAACATGAGAAAATGCATTTTATTGCTTAGAGATAGCTGTGTTGTTTTCTTGTTTTATTTAAAAAACACCAATTTGGAGAAAAGAATATCCAGGGATTACAAGAATATTGTCTAATAGCAGATTAAGATCTCTTAAGAGGTCTTTATTGTAGTTTAAGATGGTTTTCCAGCCTGCTCAAGCATGTTTTCAGGTGGGTCCACAGGATCTACCAACCTATTTGGTTAAAAAGTTCCCAAACCCTTTTAGAATCAGCCAACGGATCTGAAACAGAAAGACCAGCAAAGCATCTTAGGCTCGTTTCAACTAGTTCGCCTTTGGACATTCTCTTCTCAAACAATCATTCTCTAATGCGGACAAACATCTTATAGTAATACTAAACATGAGAAAATGCATTTTGTTTCTAAGAAATGAAAAAGAGAAATAGACGAAAAGCATACTAGATGAGAGTATTACAAAAATCAATGTAAAGAGGTTGCCAGTGAGTCATAAGCCTTAGAGTAAAGCTCATCTAGAGTCTGTGAGGTTCTTGTGTTCTTCTCCACTATTGAAGTACCCAGTTTGTTTTGGCAGTCCAGAGTTTGACGTCATGCTTTCTCCGGGGGATGGGCATCTATAAAACACAAACACAAGTTAGATCTTCAAAGAGCTGGATTTGTGCATGAAGGGTTTCTACAGAAAAGCCAGTAATATGTTTGAAAGGAAGTTGACGTGCGATCCGAGGTCAGGCTAGTACAAAGGGGAACGACGACTGTGAGGAAGAGGAAAAAAAAAAAAAACACCCCAAGCTACCTGGTTAAAAGCGTGAGGTTTATTTTCCTCATTCCAGCCAATAATATCAAAGTGATTCATGCGTGTCAAAAACGTGCGGCGTAAGATAATATACGAGCCCTTTTATGTTCAGCTCAACATCGCACAGGGAGCCACACACAACAGTGAGGATATATTGATAGCGGGGCTCCATTCGAGTGTCAGCATTTCGCGAATCTCCCGGCGTATGAATCTCAGCACCTGCACTTACAGCAAATCCGTGACTCTCGAAGCTTCTAGATACTGCAGCCTCAGAAATAGCGACTTCCTCTGATTCACATAAGTGCAAGTGCACAAGCTTCTCATATCTCAGATACAGATGTCGATAAATTGGGGTGGAAGCAAATTGGGCTCCAATCCTCCGCCCCGTTCATGACGGGCACATCAAAGCGACCTGGCTCGAGAGGAGAGCTGTGGTGTGGTGTATTAAAGAGCAGCCCTGAGTGCTTGACTTGGCAGTGGATATGATGCAAGCCGCAGCCTGAAGCCAGAGGGAGAGAGGTGAGGGGAATAGTGATGTGAGATAACAGAGTGAATTCAGAATGCTGGAGTCTGCTGCCTCTGTGACCTACTTTCCAGCTTTGCCGACAAGGCCCAGAGCAGAGCATCCAGGATGCATCTGGCGTCATCACACAAATGTCCCTTTTTTTTTTTTTGAGTGCAATTAAGCGGTGCTAGGCAAATATTGACTTTATAAATTTGCATGCTGTGTTCTTTTTGTCAAACGCATCGAGTTTTGCCTCAAACGTACTTTTTAAATGTGCCTTGAAGCAGACAACTTCATCCTCTCATTTGACAGCAGAAACTTCTCTCCACAGGGAGCTGGGGTCTATTACAGGTGTGACTGTATTTTCAAAGAGCCGTGGGTGAGTGATGTGTGAATCTCTTCTTTTCCCGCAGCACAGCCAGTGTCATCAAAGCTGCACGATGGTTGGTGGGCATACAAAGATGTTGTCCAGGGGAGCTTTATACCAGGTAAGCCTTTCAAAAAAGAAAAGAAACCCGTGTGAGAGTATGCAGAATGTGTCTTGTCAAGAGTCATGCTGCTAAGACTCCAAAGATATGCGCCGCTTTATTCGCCCAGGCTTTGTGTGTTGACATACAGCACATGAAGCTCCAGGGTGCCAATGAATATTTTATTTTGTTTGAATCACACGTTTAATGTACGTATGCGGTGTGAAGGAGATGGATTTAACACAAATAAGGGTGAAAAGTTATTTAACAGTGCTTCGCACATGCTGCGTCATAATTTTGAGCTTAAATGGGGGTTCACAGTGGTAACATTTTAACATTAGATTAGTTAAACTGATACGTTTAGGGTTGCTAAATGACACATGCAAGAAGGTTATTTTGAAGGGGAATTTTAAGGCTGATGTGCAAATTTTTTTTTATTTTTCAGAATCACAATTGTGTGCAAAAATGATCATTTTAAAACAAGTTTCCCAGACACACTGTTTGTACTTTTATTCAGCAAGGATGCATTACATTCATCCAAAGTGACACTAAAAACATTTAAAATGTTAAAAAAGGTTCTGTTAAATTTTCTATTCATCGAAAAAATATGCACTACCAGTCAAAAGTTTTTGAACAGTAAGATTTTTGATGTTTTTTTTTTAAAAGAAGTCTCTTTTGTGTACCAAGCCTGGATTTATTTGATCTAAAGTACAGCAAAAACTGAACTTTTTTTTTACTATTTAACATAACTGTTTTGTATTTGATTATATTTTAAAATGTGATTTATTCTTGTGATTTCAGAGCTGAATTTTTTGTATCATGACTCTGGTCACTTGATCTTTCAGAAATCATTCTAAAATTCTGATTTGCTTCTCAAAAACATTTATTATTAATATGTTCAAAACAGCTGAGTAGAATTTTTTGAGGTTTCTTTGATGAATAGAAAGTTCAGAACAGAATTTATCCAAAATAGAAATCTTTTGAAACATTATAAATGTCTTTATCATCACTTTTGATCAATTTAAAGCATCCTTGCTAATTTCTATAATTTCTTTCCCAAATTAATTTCTATCATTTCTTTCTTTGCTCAAAAAACATTGTTATTATGTTGAAAACAGCTGAGTAGATTTTTTTTAGTTTTCTTTGATGAATAGAAAGTTCAGAAGAAAAGCATTTTTCTGAAATAGAATTCTTTTGAAACATTATAAATGTCTTTATCATCACTTTTGATCAATTTAAAGCATCCTTGCTATAATTTCTTCCCCCAAAAATAAAAACACAATGACTTTTAATGGCTTTTGAATTGTATAGTGTATAATGTTATAAAAGCTTTTTATTTCAGACAAATGCGGATCTTTGAATCTTTCTATTCATCAAATAATCCTAAAAAAAATGATCTCAAAGTACTTTGAATATTGATAATAATAATAACAATAATAAATGCAAATCAGCATATTAAAATAATTTCTGAAGGATCATGTGACACTGAAGACTGGAGTAATGATGATTAAAATTCAGCTTTGCATCACAGGAATAAATAAAAATGTAAAATATATTCAAATAGAAAACAGTTATTTTATTACTGTTTTTACTGTATTTTTATTAAATAAATTTATGTTTGGTGAGCAGGAGACTTAGAGAAACATTTTTGGTAGGATTTTCTGATGCAAAATCTGAAGAATGATAAAGAATGGCTTTAAAATTGTAAAAAGTATTCATAATCAAATTAGCCGAAATATTTAATAACCGAACATGCAATAGCAGAACCTTGTGAATGGTGGATGAATGAATTCTCCCCATATCTTGTTCTGCGGGCATAGATCCCGTGTGGGCCTGGTTATAGCTTAATCTATTTTTACAGCTTGTGGTCTCAACTGATTAATGCTTACTATTGCAGCAGAGGTCTGAGACACTTTATGAGTTTTATTCGAAGTACTTCATTATGTAGTCAGTCAGAATAATGTATGTAGCCAGCAAAGGAGCCCTTTGAACACTGACAAGGACTATAATGGTAATTTCCTTTTAGTATGCTTAAAAGCTTTTAATAAAGAAGATATCTATAGGGGACAGAACCATACAGTCCCTACGTATTCATGAGGAAGGGGTCTTTGCATTTCCAAAAAAGTAATGCTTGATCTTACTTACAAGGACACCGCGTGTAGTGCAGCATCAATCTGAGTTGTAGGGGATATCAACTAAGCCCTATAGCAACTCATAAATATATGTATTGCACATAAATTTACCTCTTTATTAAGCGTACTGCAAGGGAGAAAAACCCTCTAGATTTATATTGCGTAAATGTCCTTGAGACTTAAAAAGGACTGTGAAAGAAAGTAGATGAGAAAGCATTCAAATAGCAAACATCATTCCTTTCCCAGAGCGTGCCTGGGTTCATTTCAAGACGGTCCTCACAAGAAAAAACACTCTTTTGCTTGTCCAAATGGTTTGAGAACACTAAAAGCAACGGTTTAGTATAATCCTTTACACTTTAGTGTAAGCCTTAAGCGCTTTTGTCGTCTTCACTTGTCAAAGAATATATCAGTTGCGGTTAAATCTGATCTTATTGTAAAATACGAGGCATAGTACGGATGAAGTGTGGAATTTCTGCACCAGCAAATGGAACTGGAAAAAGAACCACGCCTCCGTCTGCCATTGGTCAGGAGAACATACGGCCCCGCCCTCAAACTGACGTCATTGGTTCAGACACCGTTGCTGTTGTATTAATGTGTTTGTATGCTTAAACAATTTTTTTTCAATTTGAAGAATCAGCCTGACAAATTGGCTTCCTTATAGCTGTCTCTGCATATTAAGCTGAAATAGAAGGAAGTATTTAACGTTTGAAAAAAAAAATTACACACATCAGCTTTAAGCATAAAGTGCTTACAACAGGAAAAAAATGTAACCCTCAGTTGCTTTGATCATGCCAGCCACACAAATGAGCTTTTATATCTTACAATTGAAAGGTTTAAGAGACCAATTTAAGTTTAGAAGGAAGAACTCGCTTTCATTTTATAATTTCGTCTTATCAGTTGAATGTGACGCGCCAAAAAGTCTGATGATTGACACGCATTGGCTATTTTCAGTCATGCGCTCCAATTCGCTCCAGTGAGAGATGAACTTTTCTTTAATGTGTGCATATTCATGAATGAATATTTCCGTCCTGTTTTTGGCATGCGCTCATTATATGCTTACATAGCTGTGGCAGGAAGTTTCTACATTGTTAATTGCAAGAGAACATCTCTTCTGTTCTCCTGAGGGTTGCGCTGAAGCTGCTACATGACATGTTCTACTTTTGAAATTCATGTTGAAGACTCGTCTCGCTTGCACTAAAAACAGCACATTATATTTCACAAACTAAATCGGAGACAGTGTTTGGGGTCGGTAAGTTTTGTTTGAAAGAAATGAATACTTTTATTCAACAAAGATCTCAAAAGCCTCAGTAAGTTACAGTAAAAAATTATATTCATCAAATGAAGTATCTGTTTTTTGCGTCTGATAAGCAATTTGCATCGATTCACAAATTTAAAAAATTGAATTCTAGTTAATTTAATAGGTAAAACTTCATAAAAAGAGGAAAAACAAATACATCCTGCCTCATTTTCACCAAGGGCAGGTGTTCAGAAAAATATATTAATTATTGACCTTTTGTTATTATGGGAAGTAAGGATGTGCCTGAATAGTGAATTCGTATTCCTAAAGGTACAAAAAACGAACAACATGTTCTGTGGAGCCACTAAAGGGACATGGTTAGTCGCTTGCTAGTGGTAGCCTGTTACATTAGAGTACATCAAATTTTACTTGCCACATAAACAGGCTCTGTGATGCCTCCCTGATGCACTACCAGTCAAAAGTTTTTGAACAGTAAGATTTTTAATGTTTTTTTTAAAGAAGCTTCTTCTGCTCACCAAGCCTGCATGTATTTAATCCAAAGTACAGCAAAAACAGTACAATTTTGAAATTTTTACTATTTAAAACCATTTGAATTAAATATATATTGAAAATGTAATTTATTCCTGTGATTTCAAAGCTGAATTTTTATTATAATTACTCCAGTCACATGATCCTTCAGAAATAATTCTAACATTCTGATTTGCTGCTCAAAAAAACAATTATTATTGTTGAAAACAGCTGAGCAGATTTTTTTTTTTTCAGGTTTCTTTGATGAATAGAAAGTTCAGAAGAACAGCATTTATCTGAAATAGAAATCTTTTGTAAGACTGTAAATGTCGTTATCATCACTTTTGATCAATTTGAAGCATACTTGCTAAATAAAAGTGTTTCTTTCCCCCCAAAATGGTATAGTGTATAATGCTACAAAAGCTTCTTATTTCAGATAAATGCTGATCTTTGGATCTTTCTATTCATCAAAGTATCCTGAAACAAAGTACTCAACTGTTTTAAATACTGATAATAATAATAATGTTTCTTGAACAGCAAATCAGCATATTAGAATGATTTATGAAGGATTATGTAACACTATAGACTGGAGTAATAATGCAAAAAAATTTAGCTTTGATCACAGGAATACATTACACTTTAAAATATATTCAAATAGAAAACAGTTATTTTAAATAGTAAAAACATTTCAAAATGTTACTGTTCTTGCTGTACTTTGGATCAAATAAATGCAGGTTTGGTGAGCAGAAGATACTTCTTTAAAAAATATTAAAAGTCTTAGTGTTCAAAAACTTTTGACTGATAGTGTATACCCAACAATATAATTGCAAGAGAAAGCATTAAAAAAATATTTCTTCCAATGTATTTATTCCCTTTAGGTTCCATAGTACGTCACGTCCTTTCCAAACACGGTATTCAAATTCAGGCACATCCCTAATGGGAAGTCTAAAATATTTGTAATTTATTAGTAAGTTATTAGGAAGCACTAATTTGTTGAGTCAGGACAACTCCAGGACTTCTTTTTGTATCAAAATACTGGTGCATTTGATGTCCAGTGTGCATAAAAAACATGTAATGAAAATATCTTGATTAAAATTTGAAAAATCATGAATTGATTTTTTTTAATAAATCGTCATCCCAAGAATCATTATGAATCGAATCATGATTCCCACCCTTACTAAGAGACTCTTTTCTAAACCTCAACAATGCACAGTGGAAAGCTTTTTTGCTTGCTTTTAACGTTTAAAAAATAAGCCATAATTAAGTGCTGGTCTGACGTTTCAGGTGATTGCATTAATGTGCTACTATTAGCAAAACTGAAGAAGCATTTCACCATTATACTGTGATTAAATGTTTACATTCTGCTATCTCCCATCAGCGCTTGTGCTTCGGGGGATAAACAAGCATTGTGTAAGCAAATCCGAAACAAAACAAAACAATTCCTAATTCCTCTCTCTTCATCTGGAAAACTGCACAGTTGAATAAATTCTCAGATGCCAAAAGCCAAGAGAATGTGTTAAAAGTAAATATTTGTAGCATTAAAATGAATGTGCTTCCTCTGTATGTAAGACTCCATGCAACTTTCAGTGTGATGTAACAGCGGCATTCAGCGTTGCGTTGTACTGTACGCTGTTGGGTTGACGTATTTGTCCCCTGTCATACCTAAAAAGCACTTTGAGAGAGTTCTCATTAATGTATTGAACCCAAAGCCAAATCTGGCACAGATCCCTGAGGATGAAGGTGCCATCTGTCTACCACTCATCAATTGCTACAGCAAAATCACTATATCACTCTGGATGGGACAGACTGTCAGCATCCGAGCCCAAAATGCTCTGCGGACCTTAACAATGAATTCAGAGTGCGTTTAGCTAAAAATACAAACAGACTCAGCGGGGCCACAAACATTAACTCAGGCTGCTGTTGCTTTTTTATTTATGGATGCGTGGTTTATTTTTTGTGTTTTTTGTTTGTGTTGTTTCTCTTTAAAGCAGTTATATTTCATTTTTCTTACTTTGA
Organism: Garra rufa; assembly: GCF_049309525.1. Taxonomy (NCBI): domain Eukaryota; kingdom Metazoa; phylum Chordata; class Actinopteri; order Cypriniformes; family Cyprinidae; genus Garra; species Garra rufa. Next base: position 36,644,865 of record NC_133361.1, on the reverse strand, counting down.
AATATTCTGATGGTACCCTGACTTCTAAAGGTGAATGGCTTTTGTTTCTTTCCTATGCTTTCCCCAAATGTTATGTCTGGGAGTAAGTTTGGTCAGTGGGTGTAAAAATCCATAGGCCATATTGCTTTAAGGCAGCAACAAATGCACACATACAGAAATTACCACAGTAACAAACAGTATTTAGTAGGGATGTAACGGTATTGTAAATACCGTCGTACCGCAATAGCAAATTTTTTCGATACTACCGTGGTCGCATGACTCGATAAAACGGTAGGTCTTCTGAGAAAAGTTTGCTCAGGCGAATGGAGCGAACGGGAGGTTGCGGGAACTACAATTCCCATCAGCCCAGGCGTGGCCATCATCCTTTGCGGTCTGTTGTCGCTACAGAGTATGTGAGCGGAGTGAAGCGGTGTGATTCTGAATGGAGGGAGGAGCGGATGTTTGAAAAGTCGGAGCGTCGTGGTTTTAACTCGCTCCAAGACCGCTCCACCACCGCTCCATCATGAGAACAATTCATGCCAACGGTCCGTAATATAACTGCATATTAAGCAGGAATTCACATGCTAAACATATTTCGCTTGATAGAGATGGATCACTCAAATCAGAAATAATGTGAAGGCTACGATGACGGCAATGGACATCATATGAGCGGTAAATTATAGTTCACAAGTTTGTTCTTTCTAGATACTTAATATTTTCAGGTGAAAGCATGATTTAAACAGGTACAGCACTTATTCACACGCAATCACTCTGTTAATGCATTAAAACAAATGTAATGGTATCCGATTTCGAATGAGCAGAAATCTGTAAGAAATGCAGCGATCCATAAGTAAAATAACTGACGAAAAATGTATTTTTATTTTCATTACAAACTTTGTACTGCATAAAGCAGCAATTATACTATTTTAATGCTGATGTTATTAGCTTGGAAGCTGGAGCGGAGCGATTATTAAATGCACAGAGCGCGGAGGGGAAATTGTTGCCGCTCCACTCCGCTCACATACTCTGGTCCCAAGTGAGAGGGTTTTTCCTGTTGCAGGGGACATTGTAAATGCCCAGAGATCCCAGCTTTTACCAGATAATGTTAATATGCTAATTTTACTTGAAAAACCTGTCTCTGTCTGAATAAGTGAGTGTGTGAGTGAATGAGGTGATTGTTCTCAAATACTCAATTCAGCACATGGGCCAACTGCAATAAGTAGGCTGCTATTTTTATTTTTTCATAGTTTTCAAGAATACTACATTGAAACTTTATTTTTTTTTTACATGGTTTAATAATTTTTTGTTATTAAAATTGAAGTTCCTGTTTCAAAGTGATAGATGGCTAATTGTGTGCCATTGATATGTTCAGTGTTCATATAAACTGTTTAATAAGCACTTCTGGCACTTTTTTTCGAGTCTCTTCATTAGTTTTGTTTTTCCTGTAAATGATTCAATAAATACCGTACCGTGACATTCATATCGAGGTATTACCGTACCGTGAAATTTTGATACCGTTACATCCCTAGTATTTAGGATAGTGAATTTCCCTCACTTAATTGTAGGGGGCTTCAAAGTCACACAAATTCACAAAACTACATACAGTTAATTTAAAAACAAAAGCATAATATATCAGTACCATATTTTTATTGACCAGTTTTAGATATTTGTAAATGATTAGTATCAGTTCATACTGGATATATAATGGTCAATATTGGCTTGAATTTAAATGTTAATGCCTAATTTCTTTATTTTTATCTTTAAATTAAAGTTTAAAAACACTTATAATTTAACAACTTTGTTAAATCAATGTTTTGCAAATCCTCTATAATGTTCATTGTAATGTTGTGATGTCAAAATTTGCTTTTAGCTTTTAAAACAATAGATTTTTGTTTTTTAGTAATTAAATTAAAATAGTAATTTTAATATTGATCATAATCTTTTCATGTTTTAATGATGGCCATTATCTTTATTCATTAGCTGTTACATGAAACATATATGCTTTCATAGTAGTACAGTGTATGGAAGTTACAAGAAAAATACAATCAAAATAAGAAAATCGTGAGGAAGTGTCCCACAACAGGACAAAGCAATAATTGGTACAATTTACCTGCTAATGTATTTCTAGACTCATTACTAAAATGTTATAGTTTACTACTGTATATTATATCTAATTGTATCTACAGTAGAAGTTTTAAATTGTTAATTATTTGACCAAAATAAGAGGAATCATACAAAATGCATGTTATTTTTATTTAGTATTGTCCTGAATAAGAGATTTCACATTAAAGACGTTTACATATAGTCCACAAGAGAAAATAATAGTTGAATTTATAAAATTGACCCTGTTCAAAAGTTTACATACACTTGAATCTTAATACCAAGTGTTGTTACCTGAATGATCTACAACAAATGTTTGTTTGTCCTGAACAGTTCAACTGCCTTCTGTTCTTCTGAAAAATCCTTCAGGTTCCAAAAATTATTTGGTTTTTCTGCATTTTTGTGTATTTGAACCCATTCCAGAAACGACTGTATGATTTTGAGATCCATCTTTTTTCACACTGAGGACAACTGAGGGACTCATATGCAACTATTACAGAAGGTTCAAACACTCACTGATGCTCCAGAAGGAAAAACAATGCATTAAGAGCAAGGGGGTGAAAACTTTTGAACAGAATGAAGATGTGTACATTTTTCTTATTTTGCCTAAATATCATTTTTTTTTTTTTAGTACTGCCCTTCAGCAGAAGCTACAGAAGATACTCATATGTTCCCCATGACAAAATAAATTAAATTTACCCTGACCTTCAAATTCAAAAATTTTTCTTAATGCATCATGTTTCCTTCTGAAGCATCACTGAAGTCCCTCAGTTTTTCTCAATGTGAAAAGATGGATCTCAAAATCACACAGTCATTTTTGGAAAGTGTACAAATACACAAAAATACTGAAAAACCAAAGAATTTGTGGGACTCTTCTGAAGAACAGCAGTCAGTTTAACTGTTCAGGACAAACAAGGGACTCATAAACAACTATCACTAAACAAGCAAACAAACAAACAAAAAAACACAGCTGTGGATCATTCAGGTAACAACACAGTATTAAGAATCAGGTGTATGTAAACTTTTGAACAGGGTCAATTTTATAAATTCAACTATTATTTTCTCTTACGGACTATATGTAAACCAAAGTCCCTTTAAGGGTATTCTATAGTCTTTGATGTAAACGTCTTTTATGTGAAAAATCTTATTCAGGTCAGTACTAAATAAAAAAAATAACATGCAATTTGTATGATCCTTCTTTAATAATTAACATTTTGCAGATTCTGCAAGATGTATGTAAACTTTTGACTTCAACTGTAATTATATGTTAATATATAGTTATTATATATAATTAGTTGTTATATTATCAGTAAGTAAAATATGACAAAGTTTGCTGCTACCACAGTTTGCTATGGGAGTATGCTATACTGGAAGTACGCTGAGAAATACATAGGCAGTAGGCGTCCTTTATCAGCTTATCGAATCATCCAGGATTTTAATATCGGTGCATCAGAGAGGTTGGAAATCATTTGAATATTCAATGTTTTGGGAGAAAAAAAAAAACCCTGGAATATATGACTATGTTCATATTTACAGTTTCTGTATTTCTCCCATCTAAGATGATATAACTAGTGTGACAACTTCAGGATTTTCATATCATACATTTTTGAATTATAGACTGAGCTGAGCCTACTTCTAAATAAGCACAAATGTCTTACTCGTTCCTCCCTCAGTTTTATAAGCAGTTGCATATTCTGTCTGTCCTTGACATTTAAGAAAGCACCAAGAGAGGCATTTGAGAAGTGAAAAAAAATAAAAAACCAACTCGACGTAATGAGCTCAGTGGCTGTTAGGATGCCAGACAAAAGCAGGATTACACCTTAGTTAGATCACGGGTTTGGAAACAATCATTTATTTAGGTCGCTGTACAAAGAGATGCTGAAAATAAATACAAATAGAGCGTAAATAGCTTTCATGCACTCGAAGGAAAACAGCTTGTGTTGTTCCACAGCTTCCTCGTGCAGCATAATCTTTGTATCTAATGTGTTTTCGCTCTTTCTAATTTGATACGGCAGCACATCACGTAGCCCAGTCCGGTTTCACTCCCACAGAGCTGGACATGATGAGAGGAAAATCAGGCCAGGGGATCGCTTGTACGTGCTGGATAAATCCGTTTATAATCTCAGCCTATGGGGACTAAAGGTGATACTCTTTGCATTGAAGCGTCCGAGCTCTTAGTGATCTAATGAGGATGACGTGGACAGTGTGGAGGTCAGGGTCACAGCATCATCTGCTCTCGTGCTGCTGTCACTCACTCAACCTCACACTAGATTGTTCCTCTTAAAGGGGTAGCTCACCTAAAAAAACGTCATCATTTACTCACCCTCTTGTGGTTCCAAACATGCATGTTTCTTCTGTGGAACACATAAGAAGATATTTAAGAGACGAGACATGTCTTTTGTTGTTGTTGTTGTTGTTGTTGTTGTTGTTGTTTTAGGGCTGTCACAATTTCTCAATTAAATTCGAGAACTCAATTTTTTTTAAAAACCTCAATTGAATTTTGCCCGTGTCAAGTAAGCGGCAAAAAAACCAAAAGTGCCGCATTCCGTCAACAAACGTATTATTAGACTGTTTTCCAAGGTTTGATGATATGAAACCTATTTAAAAATCATAATAAGATTTTAACAAACGCTACGATTAAATTAAATAAACATGCATTGCAGGTTTAATCTATGCGTTTTAATGATTTACATGTGTGTAGGTTGTGTATGTGCATCTCAGAGCAGCTCTGTTCACAGTAAATGCTGCTCCACATAAACTGTTATCATCATTGAAGGTTAAAAATGCAGTTTCCATGCAGCTTTAACGGGCTCTACGTAATCCCAGTTGAGGAATAACGGTTTTATCTAGTAAAATGATTAACATTTTCTATAAAAATTTACAATTTATATACTTACCTGTATACTTACTCTGGTTTAAGATAGTTGAGGTCACTGCACACTCCGAAATTTTCATATGCGTTTTTCGTATTTGTAATCCTAAAAATTCGTCATGCACAGAAACCTTGCACACTTAGTCTGATGCGTGTTAATTCATCCGTTGCAAAAAAAATCACATAACAATACAAAATAGAATGATTTTGTTGTCCACTCTTTTCTTAGAAAGAGAAAAAGATATAGAAGAACGAGAGAATACTTTTTATGCACACCTCCTTATTAATGAGCTGCGGAATTATCCCGGGTGATTGAAAGTTTACTTCAGGTAGTCAGTAAACCTTGGTGCTTTGCTAGCATTACTGAAGCCACTTATTATAAAGAAGCCCACTAATTTCTGTAAACTCAGTGTTCAAGGACCTTTACAGTGCTTTGTGCTGCGAGACGAAGTGGATGAACTTGTCAGATGCAATTCTGGATTTTGGCGTTTGCTTGTACGGTGGCTCTGAACAGACAAAACACCTCTCAAAATGCTTGCTACGGATGCAAAAAGCACAAAAAATCGATCCCAATCCAAATTTTTTGTTATGACGGACTTAAATTTCGGAGGCAGTGTGCAAACGTGATTGACATAACGTGAGGTTGTATTTATTTTTTAACGTGCGAAAAAATTCGGACTCAGTGTGCAATAAACGAAGGTCATGCGAAAAACGGAAAAAAAAATCAGAAAAATGTTTCGTCCGAATTTTTCCGCAATTTTCGCACTGCGGAGCTAGACAAGATGAGCGTTTGTGGTTAAAAAGTGTTTAAATATTAGTTTTTTTTTAAGAAAATGACAGATTGTTTTGTTAGATAAGACCCTTATTCCTTGACTGGGATCGTTTAGAGCCTATTGAAGCTCCATTTAAACTGTATTTTTAGCCTTCAGTCTAATGAGCACCATTGAAATCCACTCTGGAGAAAAATCCTGGAATGTTTTCCTCAAAAATGTACTTTCTTTGTCACTGAAGAAAATAAGACATGGATATCTTGGATGACATGGGGGTGAGTAAATGATTATTCTGAAATTTTTATTCTGAAAGTGGAGTAATCCTTTAAGAAATTGAATGGCTGTAGCATTTCTGTCCTCAAGAAATGGCCAAATGTTAAAAAAGTGGACATTTGAATTACAGGAACAGCAGGAGAGTGAATAAGTGATGACAAAAATATGATTTTTAACTGAACTATCTCTTAAAAGACAGGAACTTCCGAGGTGTTGGACTCTTCCCTTTATCTGTCATGTTGATTTTAAATCTGATAAATGATGTTTGAGGTTCAATGCACTAATAAAAGTCAATCCAATCAGCAATAAAGTTGTTTACTCTTCTAGGACTGTGAAACATCTCCGAGAATAAATTAATCATGTAAGGTCAAGTATGTCCTTTGGCTGTGTGGCTAATGTGACTAATTCCATCTGTTTCTTTTTTTCCATAAGTTTGTTTTTGTGAAGCGAATCGCATTAGCATGCAGTTCTTTCATTTGGATGCACGATAATGACCTCGTTTTCAAAAGAGAACCGCCGCTGTGCGCGGTAATTAAGTGTTAAAATTGATTGCTAGTCAAAAGGTTGTCTCAAAGGATATCAACCACTAGATCCAAACTCAAAAATAACATCACACCATGGATGGGGCTTACGGAGGAATTTTGGGATGAGCAATTTGAGAAAATCCCAAACAGATCCACCGCCAATCAGATCATGACCCGTTACAAAACGGCAAGCGCAACAGTCTTCGGCTGAAAATTAAAGCTAATGCTCTGAAGTTGACTTTTTGCGTTTGTATTTTGCCAGTGCCGTCTTTCTGGGGACTAGTTAACACTGCCTGGAACCTGTGTGCGATTGGGAAGAGACAGTCGCCTGTCAACATCGAAACCAGTCGAATGATTTTTGACCCCTTCCTCAATCCGCTACGGCTCAATGCAGGGCAACGTAAGGTAAGTCCTAAAAAAGAGCTCTTTCATAAATATAACACAGCCACTGTATATGATCCTTCTATAATATCTGTTTTATGTCATTAAATAGCTATTTTTTCACCATGGTAGAAGATGGACAGTCACACATTATTCACTTTAAACCACTGTCCCATAATTCACTAGGATTTTGAGAAGATAGGGTCACACAGCATAACCCCAGCTTAACGGTCCATTTGTCAAATCTAATCACATTCTGTATTTACTTCTGTGGCTGTTGTTTAGACAGCGAGTTATTTTGTTTTTTGTCACATTGGATGGCTTTCTTATACACCTCTATTGGCCAGTGAAGCGGCTCCTCAATTATTTTTGCCAAGCACAACAGTGAAGCTTTCCAAATTAAGCCTTTGAAGATAGCTAATGCTCCACGACTGTTAGTTTGTTACATTGGTGCCGTAATGAGATCGCTAATTTTCTCCAGCGTGCGAAATTGCTTGCCATTTGCTTTCAATAAGGTGCACCTGCAGTCAGTCAGAGGATTAGTGTGACTAAACTCATTTACAAGACACAAATCCAGTGTTTGATTATCAATGGTTGGTATACATCAGATATCGCCCTGACCTCTACAGGGATTCGGGTGGTTGTTGTCATACAGATCTTGAGCCCTAAGGGGGATTTATTCCACAGAGCGGGAGGGAAAGGAAGGAGTTAATTCCTCATTTAACATCCTGTTTTATGATTAATGCTGCTGTGCATCTGCTGGGGGAGATTAGGCAGGCTCACCATCTGTGCTGACAGGGGCTGTCAGTGAAGAATTCTCCAGTGAAGCTCCAAGAGGTTGTGGTTATGGATGATACACCGTAGTTCATCTTCGCTCAATAATACATTAGTACCCTAGACTTAGTCAGGAGGCTGAAATAAAAGTGTGCTGCTGTTTTCCTCTGGCGGTTTTTCTGCTCTTATTTCAAGAGACCCAATTACATTTATGTATGCATTGCTCCTTTGAGCGTGTTATGACTGTGCTCTCTCTGTGTTGGGAGTTGCATGTTATTCCTAGAGAAAATTCCATTGGAGACCTAAATGTTCTCCATGAAGTCAAGCCCGTTTGATTGGTTGGCGGCATTGGCTACCGAAGGGCTGTTAAATAATGCAATTTATGCATGGAAACTCTAGGCTATAATGGAAAAGTTTATGGTCTCTTTTAGATGGACTAGCTATATGTGTAACCTGCAAGCGTTCATTTATTCAGTCTTAAAGCCTGGAATACACTACACGATTTTTGCCCTGATTTTCCTCTGATTTACAGTCTGGAGAAGTTGACGCCAATTGCCGAAATTCATAGCTAGTCTGCACTTTGAGATTTATACGTCATCTAAAAGCTAAATAAATAAGCACACCTTGATGTATTGACAATATTTGAGGGTGCAAAAAATCATAATAATGAGAAAATCGCCTTTAAAGTTGTCTAAATTAAGTTCTTAGCAATGCATATTACTCATCAAAAATTAAGTTTTGATATATTCACGGTAGAAAATTTACAAAATATCTTCATTGAACTTAATATCCTAATGATTTTTGGCATAAAAGCAGCTTTTAAATACTAACAATTATAAAAGGTGCACAGTGTCATTCACAAAAACACTAAACACACAATATTGTTTCGTAAAAATGAGAATCGATTAAAATCAAGAAATTTACATTTTATTTTACCCAGCCCTACTTGTTATTTGTTAACTAAACTATTAAAAATGTTTTTGTAAATTGAAGTAAAGCTGAAACAAAATATAAATATTTGCTGAAAATGTTTAACTTAAATTCAAATTAGAAATATTTCCTTTCCAACTGAAATAAAATAAGTTTATTTAAAAGTGTTAGAAATTACTAAAGCTAAAACTGACATAACTACAAATTAAAGCTAAATAGAAATATTAAAATAACAAAAATGACAAAACCACATAATTATACAGTGTGGAAAATAATTATTTGATCCCCTGCTGATATTGTACGTTTGCCCACTGACAAAGAAATGATCAGTCTATAATTTTAATGGTAGGTTTATTTTAACTGTGAGAGACGCATTTCAAAAAGGTTACGGTTTGATTTGCATTTTAATGAGTGAAATAAATACTTGATCCCCTATCAATCAGCAAGATTTCTGTCTCGCATGTGTCTTCTGTACTGGTAACAAACTGAGATTAAGAGCACTCTCTTAAAGGGAGTGCTCCTAATCTCAGTTTGTTACCTGTACAAAAGACACCTGTGAGCCAGAAAACTCTTCACCATGGCCAAGACCAAAGAGCTGTCCAAGGATGTCAGGGACAAGATTGTTGAACTACACAAGGCTGCAAGACCATCGACAAGCAGTTTGGGGAGAAGGTGACAACAGTTGGTGCGATTATTCGCAAATGAAGGAAACACAAAATAACTGTCAATCTCTCTCAGTCTGGGGCTCCATCAAAGATCTCACCTTGTGGAGTTTCAATGATCATGAGAACGGTGAGGAATCAGCCCAGAACTATACTGGAGGACCAAGAAAACAATTGGTAACACACTACGCTGTGAAGGACTGAAATCCTGCAGCACCCACAAGGTCCCTCTGCTCAAGAAAGCACATGTACAGGCCCGTCTGAAGTTTGCCAATGAACATACGAATGATTCAGAGGAGAACTGGGTGAAAGTGTTGTGGTCAGATGAGACCAAAATCAAGCTTTTGTCATCAACTCAACTCGCCGTGTTTGGAGGAGGAGGAATGCTGTCTATGACCCCAAGAACACCATCCCCACCCTCAAACATGGAGGTGGAAACATTATGCTTTGGGGGTGTTTTTCTACTAAGAGGAAGGGACAACTACACTGCATCAAAGGGACGATAGATGGGGCCATGTACCATCAAATCTTGGGTGAGAACTAGAGGCTGACATTTTTTCGGGAATCCCACAGGATGGGAGTCATCCTTGCTATTAATCACGGGATTGGGACGGTACAGGATAAAATATTAACGGGAGCAGACGGGAGCGGGAATCAACCAATAGGAAAGACGACAAAAAAAGAAAAAAGGAAATGTAGCAGAATAGTAGGCAGATTTTGGGACATACTACTTCGTCTTTCACTGTTTAAACTGCCCTGTTAGTTAACATCATCTACATTTCGTTAAATTTGATTTCCTACCATATTAGAGAGAAATGAAGAGGCATTTTCTTTCAGGAGTCTTTCATGCCGAGAACTCTGCTCGTGTTTGCATAATGATGCATTTAAAAAGTTAATGACCAAACCTATCATTATAAAATTTCATAATGTTTCTGCACATTAAATATAACACGGATAACATTAAATAAATATTTTTTATTAGGTTACACATTGATTATTTATCACTTAAACCCCTTTCTCTACTTGTCCGTTGGTAGCGCATATCCGCCATGTTTGTAGTTTTTTAACACTTTTTATGCGTGTTTGTAGTTCTAATCAAATTCTCGTTCACCTCACAATGTGTTGTGAGCAATATTAGCCATTAGAGTGCGCATTGATCTGCAATTCAAATTCTGAAGTTAAGTAGACCATCCGGGAAACTTTGGAATACTTTTTTAAAACATACTACGATTTGGGACATACTAATTCTATTTTCGAACACTATTTAGGACGGATGGTATGCAAATTGGGACGCAGCATATAAATGTTTATAAATGTAAACTATAAATGTATTGTTTACTCAACAAAAAATGAGTAAAATGCAGCTTTATATGTTGTTTGGGTTTATTAAACTATTGTAGACATGGTGTGTGAACTACTGTTTTCTTTTATTTGCTGTCTCCGGTTTCTAGATTTTCTCCAGAAAATCTAGAAACAGGGGCTCAGCAGCTGGTCTAAAACAGGATGGGAAGCAGGTAAAATCATATGTATTACCTAAACACTAAATGAAGAAAAAAATATATGGGAGCGGGAGTCATTTTAAACGGGAGCGGGATGGGAGTGGGAGTCATTTTACCGGGAGCAGGATGGGACGGGATTATTTTTTAAACTTTGGTCTGGGAGTGGGACGGGACAAGATTTCTTTATATGGGAGTGGGACGGGACAGGAGTGAAAATCCACTCCCGTGTCATCCTCTAGTGAGAACCTCCTTTCCTCACTGAAAATGGGTTGTGGATGGGTATTCCAGCATGACAGTGACCCAAAACACACGGCCAAGCCAACAAAGGAGTGGCTCAAGAAGAAGCACATTAAGGTCCTGGAGTGGCCTAGAAATCTGTGGAGAAGCTGAAGGTTCGAGTTGCCAAAATTCAGCCTCAAAACCTTAATGACATGGAGAGGATCTGCCTAACCTACCATTAAAATTATATACTGCTCATTTCTTTGTCAGTGGGCAAACATACAAAATCAGCAGGGGATAAAATTATTATTTTCCCCACAGTAACTAATACTAAGCATATATATTTTATACATATTTTAAATTTTTTTAATAAGTAATACAAAAATAACACTGGTAAGATATAAAGTTGCAGTTCTGAGAGATCAAGTTTCAATTAAAAACAGTCACAAATAAAAAAAAATTCAGTCAGAAAAAAATGTGCAAAATTGTACCCTTAGGGGTACAACAGCTTGTTATTGGACCAGTACACTTAAAGGGACACCTGTCTAATTTCTTTACCCCTGAAGAGTGCTTAATATACCATAAGAGTACCATAAGAGTAAGGCACCAATATGTACCCTTTAGGGGGTAAAGATGTTACAAAGGTGTCCCACTGAGGGTACTGCACAAGTGACAAGCTGTTGTACCACAAAAAGTAGTTTTTGCACTTTTTTTCTGACGGTGTTTGTGAAATTAAATCAAAGTTTTGAGGAAAAAGTCACTTTTTCCTTTTTCTTCTCTGAGCTGGAAATGGGCTTCCGTCATCTCTTGAGTTTGGGTGGACAGTTGTGATTAATACTGTGAAAAATGAGTGTCATCCCTTGTACTGTACTTCAGCTTAAGTTGCCATTTTAATCTGAATTATTTCAGGGCTACAGTTCAGCGTGATCTTAATTACCTCTTTCTAAGAATTTATCCAGATGAGACGTCAAGCTAAATGTATTGCTCATTCGCGTGTTCCTGAGGGATCAGCAGTTCTTAAACTGTCTCCAGATCACAAATGAGCCAACTATATTCAACTAATTTGAAATCTCCCATTAGAATACATTCTTGAACGCTCTCACAGCTGTCGACGAAGACGTTCTGATCACTAGGGCGCCTTAACAAGACACATTTTGGTCTCAATTAGAAATCTTTAGCAGCAAAGTTACCACAAAGTAAAGACAAAGCATTCCAGGTGTTGTTGTCCATTTATAGCTTCTCGTTTTTCAGCTTCAGTGCGTTTGCTTCACAATTCCTACCTCAGCAGTTGCACCTGTCAACCAGGTTTACCTGGAAAAACCTCAGTCTGTTCATTACATTTGTGCCTGTTTTTCCAGGAATTCCCTATGCGTGAGGCACAATGTCCAACAGTGCGTATAATGTCTTTTAGCCTATCCAGGTGAAAACTGCATCACCTTTGTCCTCCCAAATGTATACACTGTAAACACGGAATCACTTAATATTGGTTCATCATGAATTGCAGAAAACATCTGATCTAGAAAATGTAGGGTTTCCATTGTGACAGTCTTCACTTAGAAATAGCTATTAAATTTCACAAAAACAGCAAGTAACACACTGAATAAAATGTGACATTTTCAGGTAAAAACATCTTGTAAAAAATAATCTGTTGTATTTACAACTTGTTTACAGCGCAGGTTTGTTTTTCAGGTCAGTGGAACGATGTATAACACGGGTCGACATGTGTCCCTGCGCCCAGACAAGTCACACCTGGTGAACATCTCTGGCGGGCCGCTGAGCTACAGCTACAGGCTGGAGGAGATCCGGCTTCACTTTGGCGCAGAGGACAGTCGGGGCTCTGAGCACCTGCTCAACGGCCAGGCCTTCCCTGGAGAGGTAAGGCAACATCAAGCATGGAAATGCATCACTTCTGTGGGATTCAATTAAACCTGTCTCCCTTCAAAGGCCTGGATGGGGCGACAAACCCTTGAAGTTCTGGCACTGAAGTTAATGAAGTAGGCAAAATTCAGAAGTTAGTCTCTTTTATCACTTCAGTTTTGCACCAGAAATAGAAAAAAATTACTTCCCTCAGACATTTTCCTTCGACAACATGAAACAGAGTTAGACAAAATACCACAATGAGATCTCATTTGAGCAGATCAGAGAGAAATATTCCAAAGCCCAGTGAACTGTTGCAACTTTCACTAGCATGATAAATTTGTGATTTCTCATAAAATGTGCGTATTGTGCAGTGTCACTGAGTTTGCATTAATAGTCTTTTTTATTCAGGATTAAAGGCCAAAGTCAGGATTATGGAAATTCCTATCTTAAGACGTGATTGTGCTTTAAGAAGGGACTAAATAAAACCGTAAAGCAATGGGCCGTCTATCAGATTGTACAGTCTGATATGAATTGTTTTTTTGCTGGAAATATATATTTTTATAGTAATAAAAAACCACATTCATCATAGTAGGTCTTCTTAAAGCTTTTGTGGAGCTTAGCTTTTGACTCTTTTTGTTTGTCTGAATTTGTTCAACTATTAAAAATCATATTAAAAATGCAATGCTTACATACAGTGACTTGAATAAACTGCTTATAAGATTAGCATGTCATTTCAGACGAATACAATTAGAGGACTTTGAAGCTTTATAATGGCAGTGAATGGGTGTTGAGATTTTGAAGTCCAATAAAGTGTATCCATCCATCATAAAAAAGTGCTCCACACAGCTCCCGGTGGTTAATCAAGGCCTTCTGAAATGAATCGATGCGTTTGTGTAAGGAAAATATTCATATTTAAAACTTTATAAACCGTAATCTCAAACCTTGATGTGACGAACATTGAAGCAACGTGAAGAGAGCAAAAGAAAAACACCGGTCACAAATTAGAAGTACAAAATGAGGATTTGTGAAGAAAAATGATGGAGGAAACTAAAACTTTGCTGTAAACAAAACTTGGTTCTCACAAGACTAGCATATTCTCACCGGAGCTTACACTATATGACAGTTATGCAAATTTAAGTATTAAATATGGATTTTTTTACACAAATGCAGCGATTCTCTTCAGAAGGTCTTTATTAACACCTAGAGCTGTGTGGAGTACTTTTTATAATGGATGGATGCACTTAATTGGACTTCAAAATCTCAACACCCATTCACTGCCATTATAAAGAATGGAAGAGCCAGGACATTTTTTAATATAACTCCGATTGTATTCATCTGAAAAAAGAAAGCCATATAGACCTATGATGACTTGAGGGTGAGTAATGGGCTAATTAAAATTTTGAGTGAACTATCCCTTTAATGTAAAACAAGAGACAGTTTTCAAACTGTCAAGATCACCAATTTGTGCCAGAAATATCAAATAATTTTAATACGTTTAGACTTTATCTTATTGTGGGGCAAAGATGTGCATCCCTCTATGATCCCCACCTCACCTCTGATTTCACTGAAGTCAGCAGCTTCACTTCATTTTCCTAATCCAAATGAGGTTATATGGGCAGCAGCTTTCCAACAACTTCATTTTGAAGCTGACAAGCAAGCTCATTATAACTGATGACTGAAGCATATTTTCTAATGAGTTCCAATGCAATTTTGAGCCACCGAAAATTAAGCAGCAGCTTTCCTGGCTTCCATCTCTCTGATTTCATTGAGCTGCGCTGAAAGAACGATAAAGCAGGATGGAGGAGCATAAAGGAGCTTCGTAATGGTCCCATTAACAATTCATTAACAATTTATACACAACACACAGCAAAATATTTATACAGATTAATGTACTGACCCTCATTACAGTGTCGCACGAGATTACAAGCTGACACAATGGAAGTTAATGGAGTTATATGCAGTCATATTCGTATAATGCATGAGCATATTTTATGCATTATGGACCTTGTTTTTTTGTTTTAAGTATAGCACAGCCAGATACACAATCACAATGTTTTTGGCTCGGTTCACAGTTAGCAGGTGTTTGTTATCCAAGGTGCTTTTTTTAAACGGGAAATCATGCTTCTTCTTTTTTCATTTCACAGGTGCAGCTCATCCATTATAATCAGGATTTGTATTTAAACTACAGTGATGCCGTCCGGAGTCCTAATGGAATAGCAGTTGTCTCTATCTTCATGAAGGTTAGTAGTCTCAGCTTCTTTAAATTCATTAATTAAACTGCTTTAATCTTTAGCAAACATTATATAGATTTAAGAGATCAGAAGTTCATGTCCAGTCAGATAGGAAAGTGCACAAATTAACATGCCATTAAAGTGCTTGAATGTAAATTATTGATTTGTTTTTGTAAGCATTATATAATATATTAATGTTATTCATTTTAATTTTGCATGCAAGGAATTTAAAGCAATCTTACTTAAACTATTAATTAAGGATTTTAATAATACAGTAGAATTAACTCTTAGATTAGTTTTTAAACAGTTTTTGCTCAAATGTATTTTGCTCCAATTCTAAAAATAGTTTAATAATGGGTAATACAACAAAAAAAAGTCAGACTGCAGTATTCTGCATCAATTGTTTCATATCATCTACATTCATTATGCATCAATCCTGCTCTTGTTTCTTGAAGGAAACAAACAATTCCTTTTTAAGCAAATCCACATAACATTTAAATCATTTATATGAATCTAAATGATTTAAAACAAAGTTTACTTCATGACAAATGAGAATCACATTTTTGATGGGTGCAAAATGAATAAAATGCTTTTCTGAGAAACAGGGGTTTGTGGGCCCCAGGTGCATTTTGCATCCGTCAGCCCTGTTTGTAGGTATTCAGGTACAGAAACGGCATAATCAAATGTAAAATAGTATTGCATAGTCTTCACTGTATAAATTAAATATAAATTAACTCTTGTTAAAACTACAAAAGTTATTCAGTCAAGAGCAGTGAGTGATTGTCTCTTTTTTTTCTTGGATTCACATTAAAGGAGTAGTTCACTTTCAGAACAAAAATTTACAGATAATGTACTCACCCCCTTGTCATCCAAGATGTTCATGTCTTTCTTTCTTCAGTCGTAAAGAAATTATGTTTTTTGTCCTGAAATGTGAAAACATTTCAGGATTTCTCTCCATTTAATGGACTTCTATGGTGCCCCCGAGTTTGAACTTCCAAAATGCAGCTTTAAATGCAGCTTCAAAGGCCTCTAAATGATCCCAGCCGAGGAAGAAGAGTCTTATCTAGTGAAACGATCGATTATTTTCTAAAAACATTTACAATTGATATACTTTTTAATCCCTACACAGAGGACACACAGAGCTAGACAAGACGAGCATTTGGGGTTAAAAGTATATAAATTGTAATTTATTTTAGAAAATAACCGATTGTTTTGCTAGATAAGACCCATCTTTCCTCGGCTGTGATCGTTTAGAGCCCTTTGAAGCTACATTTAAACTGCAACTCGGGGGGAACCATAGAAGTCCATTATATGGAGAGAAATCCTGAAATGTTTTCCTCAAAAAACATAATTTCCTTACGGCTGAAGAAAGAAAGACATGAACATCTTGGATGACAAGGGGGTGAGTACATTATCTGTAAATCTTTGTTCTGAAAGTAAACTACTCCTTTAAGGACACCGACAGCAGCTGGAAAATTAGGCATGGTCACTTTAAGAGACAATGCATAGATCCAATATAATGTTACACATTTGTTTCCAATTTATTTCTTAACTGTATACATTCACTTAAGACATAACCAACAGTTACAATGCGAAGCAGTGGCCCATCAACTGTCCTGAGCGTCTTTCATGCTGGCCTCAGGCACTCAGTTGAAATCCCCCCACAGCCGTGGGCCCCTATAACCGTCACCAACTTTCTAGCGACAGCCCTGCTGAGAAAATTCGGGATGAAATATGACCATAAAAAGCTTTTTATTGTTCTGTCAGGACCACTATCGTCAAATGATAGATATTAGCATACAATTTTGATTTGGCGGGGTAGTTCTGTTCTGGCACAACTCCCTGCCCATTCATGCAGCATGTCATGAATGAGCAGGGAGAGCAGCAATAATAACCCCCCAGGGTAACCAGAACAGAACAAGCAGATATCATTAATGAACTTAATGATATTTTAAGTGTACACATAGATTGAGATAAAAGGAGACTGATTCAAGTGGAATCAGTAAACCAGGTCCTGACTGTCACAAAAGGAGGAGTTGGGGATGGAGGAGGGTGTTTGCTCCTGAGCAAGCGAAAAAGCTACTGAACACTAAATGCAGCCTTATATAAAAATGCTGTGATAGGAGTAGCATTCCTATAGGTAGATGTGATCAGCTGAGAGTCAGCTGATGCAAGCTTGACTCACGTGACCTGCCAGAACTAACGCTAGAAGCTTAATTTTTATTCAAAGTCATATCTTCATTATTAAACATCATCAAATGCATTGTGTGCTTGCAAGGTGCACTGTAAAAATTCTGACTGTAATGACCTAAGATGTACTTGATACTTGTATTTTTTTTTTTTTTTTTTTTTTTTTTTTGTTAACTTGCTATTCTTATGTTAAAGAGAGTTTACTTAAAAAAGAAAATTCTGCTATTAATTACTCACCCTCATGTTGTTCTAAACCTGTAAGACTTTTGTTCATCTTTGGAACACAAGATATTTTTGATGAAATCCAAGAGCTTTTTGACCCTGCATAGACAGCATCACAGCTGACACTCTCAAGGTCCAGAAACGTAGTAAGGACATTGTAAAAATGTCCATGTGACATGAGGGTTTCAACCTTAATTTTATGAAGCTATATGAGAATACTTTTTGTGAAATCTCCAGACATGTTTACGAAGACTTCTTCTGCTTGTATACAAGAGGCAGCGCATCTGGGTTCTACTTTAGACTGACACAGAAGAGAAGAAATTGTTGAATTTTGCACACAAAACCTATTCTCAAATTTTTATAACATTACGGTTGAACCACTGATGTCACATGGACTATTTTAACAATGTCCTTACTACTCTGGGCCTTGAACTTGTCAGTTGCTGTCTAGGCAGGGTCAGAAAGCTCTCAGATTTCATAAAAAAAAATCTTAATTTAAGTTACAAAGGTCTTACAGGTTTGGAATGACATGAGGGTAAGTAATTAATGACAGAATTTTCATTTTTGGGTGAACTATCTCTTAAAATCTTAAAAAATAAAATGTTTGTTATAACTTAAAAAGAGCTCTATGAAATATATTTCATTTCTTACATAAATTGTTCAATATTATGTTTTCTATGAGACATTTACAGCTAATGAAGAGCTGAACGTGCTTGATGTCTTGAACTGTTTAGCTTCACACACATGATTGCAAACAACAGTGTAAATAAAACTGGCAAATAGTCAATCCATATTAATTATTCATCTGTTAGTGCATGCTGGGAAAAGCGAGAATGGGATTGAATGAACCACTAATCCATTTTTTTCCAGAGCAGGCCTATTTAAATTAAAAATAAAATGCAATGCTCAGAGCTGCTCTGGAATCACTCATGTTCTTGTACAAGGCGAGACACTGCAGGTGAATAGGGTAAAAAATCTTTACTAATAGTTATCACCTTACTTACCCAGTTAATTGATTACACTGATAATTGCAAACCTTTTTTGTATTTCAAGTTTTCTAAAATGTTAGCTTTAAATATGCAAATGAGGCAGTATTTAATCACATTTATTGATCATTTGCATACACTTCTAGTACAAAAATCTAAACACTAGATGAAGTCAGTTACCAAATTCTAAACCTTCAGAATATAGACAGGACTAAAAATGTAAAGTCTGGTGTGTGTAAGTGTTACTGAAGTGGAGATTTATGGCCCTGTCAGTGTAGGAGAAAAAAACTAATTTTGATAAAACGGCCTTTAAAAATTTGTATTTTAATTTAAATCTATTTACACAAATACAGTGGTGTGAAAAAGTGTTGGCCCCCTTCCTGATTTTTTTTTTTTTTTTTTTTTGCATGTTTGTCACGTTTTAATGTTTCAGATCATCAAACAAATTTAAATATTAATCAAAGATAACACAAGTAAACACAACATGCAGTTTTTGAATGAAGTTTTTTATTATGAAGGGAAAACAAAATCCAAACCCACTTGGCCCTGTGTGAAAAAGTGTTTGCCCCCTAAACTTAATAACTGGTTGGGCCACCCTTAGCAGCAACAACTGCAATCAAGCGTTTGCGATAACTTGCAACGAGTCTGGAATACTTTTTGAAAGGTGTGTGTCCCATTACATCTGGCATAAAAGTTCAACTTTTATCTCATCAGTCCACAGAGTATTTTCCCAAAAGTCTTGGGGATCATCAAGATGTGTTCTGGCAAAACTGAGACGAGCCTTTATGTTCTTTTTGCTCAGCAGCGGTTTTTGTCTTGAAACTCTGCCATGCAGGCCATTTTTGCTCAGTCTCTTTCTTATGGTGGAGTCATGAACACTGACCTTAACTGAGGCAAGAGAGACCTGCAGTTCTTTAGATGTTGTTGTGGGGTCTTTTGTGACCTCTTGGATGAGTCGTCGCTGCGCTCTTGGGGTAATTTTGGTTGGCCGGCCACTCCTGGGAAGGGTCGCCACTGTTCCATGTTTTCGCCATTTGTGGATAACGGCTCTCACTGTGGTTCGCTGGAGTCCCAAAACTTTAGAAATGGCTTTATAACTTTTCCAGACTGATAGATCTCAATTACTTTCTTTCTCATTTGTTCCTAAATTTCTTTGGATCTCAACATGATGTGTAGCCTCAAGATCCTTTGGTCTACTTCACTTTGTCAGGCAGGTCCTATTTAAGTGGCAGTAATCAATCCTGGGTGCGGCTAGAGAAACTGAACTCAGGTGTGATAAACCACAGTTATGTTTTAACAGGGGGGGCAGTTTTTCACACAGGGCCATGTGGGTTTGGATTTTTTTTCCCTTAAAAAAAATATTTAAAAACTGCATGTTATGTTTACTTGTGTTATCTTTGATTAATATTTAAATTTGTTTGATGATCTGAAACATTAAAGTGTGACAAACATGCACAAAAATAAAAAATCATTAAGGAGGCCAACACTTTTTCACACCACTGTAGATAAAGTGCTATAAAAGAAACACTTAACCGTGTCTTTTAGGTGTTTTTTTTTTCCACTAGTCTGAAAAAACACTTTATGAAACACCAAAAAGCTCAATCTCAAACTTGACAGGTGCATACATTTTTTTTTTTTGCCTGCAGTGTCTTCCCTTAATATAACAACATTTAATATATTTAAGTTTTAAATATATTACATTTTTTTTAAATAAATTAAAAATGTGTAAATATATAGGTGCTTCTTTATTATTTTGTACAGTTCTCTGATGTCCATTTACAATGTTATCAAGATTTTTACATAAAAAAATTTCATAATTTAGATGTTATAAGCTATTTTCTTTCCTGTTTTAACCCCCCTCATCAGAACGCTCTGTTTGAATAGGTGTGGCGGATTGTAGATTCAGAAGTAAACGCCCACTGCTATGATTGGCTTATAATTTGGAAAAATGACTTCATCCAAAAACAGCATTATAGAATTTATTCAGAACTTTCTTGTCTTGATTTGTTTATTAACCTCTGAAGTGAAATAATGGTGGAGATTCCCTGGCATTTAAGCTCATCACACAGCATGACATCATCAGACTCAGGGATTGCTGTGAATCGTGACTACTGTGTAATTGGGGCAGAACTGCCACAGTTCAGATGAAGGTGTTGCCGTATTGCAACCCCCCCGTTCACTTTCATCCCAGATCGCAGCCATGGTGATGACGGGGAATCTCCACCGTTCTCCTACTAATGAAGGCACATGGATGAAAGCCATTCATCTTCTGTACATTGAAAAAACACGTCCAGATGCCCCTGGAATAAATTCTACTAGACTGTTATTGATTGTAGTTGTGATACGGTGAAGCCGTAATGAAATATCTCAGCGGTAAGTTAACGGTTATGTCATTTATGATTAATGCTTTGAACAAAACCATGTTTTATGAAACTCTGCCTTTTCATCAGAAAAGCTGCAGATGTCGGGCTTTAAGTAATGCTTTCTTTAAAATTTGACTCTTCAGATTTCAGAGCCTACAAATTCATTTCTAAACCGTATGCTGAGCAGAGAGACCATTACGAGGATTACATATAAACGTAAGTGTCCGCAAATACTCATGTACTTTGTTAATGTCAGTGCTCTATATACACTCGGCAACTTTTAAAGGTTAGGATTAAATTGCTTTTATTAACATAAATTTGAATTAATTGAGTTAATTTTGTTAACATTAAATTACATTTGATTGGATTGCTTGCATCTGTATTATAAAGTCAAGTGTTTTTTTTTTTCTACAGTCTGAGTGTGAAATATTGCTTCTGCAAGGCCTTCATAACTTTTAATGAAAAAAGACAGGAAAAACAAACTTGGCTTTGTATTACCACCTGGTGGTCTTGGATAAGAAGTGATATTTTATTTCTTTCAGTATTGCTATCAGAACAAAAAAAATAATAATAGAGATACGATAATATCCTCTATTGAACTGTAGGAATGTTGACAGCTTGGAGTGATGAAAGCTGTTGAATATTTCATTGTAAGTGTGTGATTTATCTCAGCCTGTCGACTCTTTTATACTGTCTTTTTTCAGATGATGCATATTTACTGATGGGGCTCGATATTGAGGAGTTGTATCCCGAAACCTCCCGTTTTATCACATATGAAGGGTCAATAACCATTCCACCGTGCCTTGAGACAGCAACCTGGATATTAATGAATAAGCCAATTTACATCTCACAGATAGAGGTGAAATGCTGGAAATGCTGGAAAATATTGCAAAAGCATGTTCTCCAAAAATGTTACAGTTTAACTGTTTTATGTTTAATTGTATTTTATAATGTAATATATTCCTGTGATGGCAAAGCTGAATTTTCAGCATTCATTACTATGGTCTTCATTGTCACACGATCCTTCAGAAATCATTTTAATATGCTGAAACATTTCTTCTTGTTATCAATGTTGAAAACAGTTGTGCTCCATATTTTTGTAGAAAGTGTGATACTGTTTTCATTCTTTATTCTTTCATATATAGACATTTCAAAAGAACAACATATTTTGAAAGATAAATATTTTGTAACATAAATATAAATATGTTTTTACTGTCAATTTTAACCAATTTAATGCATCCTTTCTGAAAAAAAGCTGAGAAACTATTGATTAATTGAAAAAAAATCTTACTAGTATTATATTATATTAATTATTATTTTGTATTTAGTGCTGTCAAATTGAGTAATCGCAATTAATTGCATCCTAAATAAAATTATATTATATACAAAATTATATTTTATTTAGTACTGTCAAATCGATTAATCGCAATTAATCGCATCCTAAGTAATATACAATTATATTATATTATAAATGTTATTATTTTTTGTTTTATTTTATAATATTATAAATTTTATTATATTATATTTAGTGCTGTCAGATCATTTAATCACAATTAATCACATTTTAAATAAAATTATATTACATACCAAATTAATAAAATATATTTTATTACATTTAGATCTGTCAAATCGATTAATAATATTTAATTTATAATATTATAAATTTCATTATATTATATTTAGTGTTGTCAGATTGATTAATCGCAATTAATTGCATCTAAATAAATAAAATTAAAAAAAAAATAAAATTAAATAAATAAATAAAATTATATTATATACCAAATTAATATAATATATTTTATTATATTTAGTTCTGTCAAATTGAGTAATCGCAATTAATTGCATTCTAAATAAAATTATATTATATACAAAATTATACTATATTATATTATTTAATTATATTATATTTAGTGCTTATTATATTTATCATGTTATATTAAATGCTGTCAATTTGAGTAATCGCAATTAATCGCATCCAAAATAAAATTATATTATATTATATTATATTATATTATATTATATTATATTATATTATATTATATTATGTAGTGCTGTCAAATCGATTGATTGCAATTAATCACATCCAAAATAAAATTATATTGTATTATATTATATTATATTATATTATATTATATTATATTATATTATATTATATTATATTATATTATATTATATTATATTATATTATGTAGTGCTGTCAAATCGATTGATTGCAGTTAATCGCATCCAAAATAAAATTATATTATATTATATTATATTATGTTATATTATATTATATTATATTATGTAGTGCTGTCAAATCGATTGATTGCAATTAATCACATCCAAAATAAAATTATATTATATTATATTATATTATATTATATTATGTAGTGCTGTCAAATTGATTGATTGCAATTAATCGCATCCAAAATAAAATTATATTATATTATATTATATTATATTATATTATATTATATTATATTATATTATATTATATTATATTATATTATATTATATTATATTATATTATATTATATTATATTATATTATGTAGTGCTGTCAAATTGATTGATTGCAATTAAACGCATCCAAAATAAAATAAAATAATATATTATATTATATTATATGGAGTGCTGTCAAATCGATTGATTGCAATTAATCGCATCCTAAATAAAATTATATTATATACCAAATTAATATATTTTATTATATTTAGTGCTGTCAAATCAATTAATTGCAATTAATTGCATCCAAAATAAAATTATATTAAAAATTTATATTATATTTAGTGCTGTCAAATCGATTGATTGCAGTTAATCGCATCCAAAATAAAATTATATTATATTATATTATATTATATTATATTTTATATTATATTATGTAGTGCTGTCAAATTGATTGATTGCAATTAATCGCATCCAAAATAAAATAAAATATTATATTATATTATATTATATTATATTATATTATATTATATTATATTATGTAGTGCTGTCAAATCGATTGATTGCAATTAATCGCATCCTAAATAAAATTATATTATATACCAAATTAATATATTTTATTATATTTAGTGCTGTCAAATCGATTTATTGCAGTTAATCGCATCCAAAATAAAATTATATTATGTTATATTATATTATATTATATTATGTAGTGCTGTCAAATTGATTGACAGCACTTCGCGATTAATCGCAATTAATAGCATCCTAAAAAAAATTGTGTTTACACAATATATATGTGTGTACTGTGTATTTTTATATGTAATATGTATATATTTATGTACTGTGAATATTTATATATAAATACACAAACATGTATATGTTTAAGAAATATAAATAAATATACACAGTACACACACATATGTAAACACAATCTTTTATTTTGGATGCGATTCATTGCGATTCATTGATTTAATAGCACTAGTAATATTATTATATTATATTATATTATATTATATTATATTATATTATATTATATTATATTATATTATATTATATTATATTATATTATATTATATTATATTATATTATATTATATTATATTATATTATATTGTGTTATATGATATAAATTTTTATTTCAGATGCAGTCCCTTCGTCTTCTCAGTCAAAACCAACCGTCTCAGATCTTCCTCAGTATGGGTGACAACATGCGGCCGACGCAGCCACTGCACCAGCGCTGCATCCGCACCAACATCAACTTCAGTCAGAGACGGGACTGTCCTAACAACCGTGTGCTGAGGCCTCAGTACAGAGGTCTGTGTCACACTTCCCATCATTAACATACTCAAGCTTTGTGACACGAACGCACTGCTGCATGCATGCTGTGTGCCATAAAGCGGAGCGCTCTAATTAGACACTTACGATTATTGCTCTTGAAACAGATGGAAATTACACATTTGTCTTCATGACTAAGTGTTGTGCCTCACAAAGAAAGTTTTCTGACAGCACATTCTCTACTTCTGTTTACAGTGAATGAATGGCTTCTGAAATAACAGCTTGACGTGGATTAGTTACTACAACAATCTGGTAATAGCTGAAGAATATGGCCAACAGACAGAGGGAAATGGGATACATACAATGAGATGAAGACTTAACAGAGGACTCTTCAATATAAAAAAAATATATATAAATATATAATTACTTTTATACTTGTTTATATGTTTATAACAATATATATCAAAGACATTGAACGCAGTTGCTTTAGACTATTCAGTCAGACTGGTTCTCAGTGGCTCTTCAGCTCACTCTTGAGGTACTGTCTGCTCTTGTTGTTTGCATCCGAACAGCAGGAGCAATCAAGCCTTGTTGCAGCGAATGGAAAACTACCTTTGCTCTATGCACAGGGATTTAAACTTTACTTTGACACGAGGCAAACAAAAGGATTTCAAGCCTATATCTTGGACTATCTGGAGCATGTTGCCTTCTCTACGTAAGTGTTTACAGTGCTAAAAGAATTGAGTGATATCTGCCCAATAAATCTTTGAAGTGGCCGTGGTGAATGTTTCTCTTCTTTCAATGTTTTTGAATCTTGGGTATCATGAAGATGCAGAGTTTAATGCCAGTGGATTGCCAATAAAATTAATGGATAATTTGGTCTGCTGAATGTTGCTGAATAATGGTATAACAACTGTTGGCATAGAGCTCAAGCTTGGATTTATGATATAAATATATAGGGTGTTGAATGTGTAATAGAGTGTGGATTTAGCATCATACACTGCTATATTTGTTGAATTTCATGAAATCGAAATACAGTTGGGGTCAAAAGTTTACATACACCTTGCAGAATCTGCAAAATGTTAATTATTTTAAATAAGAGGGATCATACAAAATCCAAGATATCCACAAGATAAAATAATAGTTGAATTTATAAAAATGACCCTGTTTGAAAGTTTACATACACTTGATTCTTAATACTGTGTTGTTACCTGAATGATCCACAGCTGTGTTTTTTATTTAGTGATAGTGGTTCATGAGTCCCGTGTTTGTCCTGGACAGTTCAACTGTCTGCTGTTCTTCAGAAAAATCCTTTAGGTCCAACAAATTACTTTTCAGCATTTTTGTGTATTTGAACCCTTTCCAACAATTACTGTATGATTTTGAGATCCATCTTTTCACACTGAGGACAACTGAGGGACTCATATGCAACTATTACAGAAGGTTCAAATGCTCACTGATACAGAAAAAACACGATGCATTAAGAGGCAGGGATTAAATTTTTTTGAATTTGAAGATCAGGGTAAATTTGATTTATTTTGTCTCCTGGGAAAGTATATATAAGTATCTTCTGTAGCTTCTGAAAGGCAGAGTACCGGCTCTTAATGCATAGTTTTTTCCTTCTGAAGCATCAGTGAGTGTTTGAACCTTCATGTAATAGTTGCTTATGAGTCCCTCAGTTGTCCTCAGTGTGAAAAGATGGATCTCAAAATCATACAGTCATTGTTGGAAAGGGTTCAAATACACAAGAATGGTAAAAAACCAAATAATTTGTGGGACCTGAAGGAATTTTATGAAGAACAGCAGGCAGTTTAACTGTTCAGGACAAACAAGGGACACATGAACAACTATCACGAAAAAAAAAAAAAAAAAACACAGCTGTGGATCATTCAGGTAACAACACAGTATTAAGAATCAAGTGTATGTAAACTTTTGAACAGGGTAATTTTTTATAAATTCAACTATTAATTTCTCTTGTTGACTATGTAAACATCTTTTATGTGAAATATTCTATTCAGGTCAGTATTAAAGAAAAAAATAACATGCATTAATTAAATTATTAAATTATTTTCATTTAATGTAAAATTCTTTTACATCTAAATGTACATTTTTCCATAAATATATAATTTAAAACAAGATCTTACACAGATCTTTATACTATTTTTATACTAAAAAGCACAGATTTTATAGTTATAAAACATACAAAAATTAAAAGAGAAATCTGAATTATTTTAAAATATGCCACTAAAACTTTATTATTATTATTATTTTAATTT
This sequence comes from Garra rufa, assembly GCF_049309525.1. Classification (NCBI taxonomy): domain Eukaryota; kingdom Metazoa; phylum Chordata; class Actinopteri; order Cypriniformes; family Cyprinidae; genus Garra; species Garra rufa. The sequence continues at coordinate 36,618,054 of NC_133361.1, read as the reverse complement.
GATATCCTCCTCATTTTTCCATGAGAGTGGATGCTGCCATTTGTAAATTTGATTTGTCATCCGCATCCAGCTATTTTCAGCTGTACAAAACAGCATTTTTTGGTGTGTCTCTTACCACATTATTTTAAAGTATTCTCTTAATTATGAACACACTGGTTTGTAGTGCAAACAGTTTTACCGTTTACTGCACGTTGTTATTCTCGGCTAATGAACTGGAAGTCACTACAGTGGATACACTGACTAGACTAGAGTGAAAGAAAAAATATATACATATTTGTAATGCTTTTGCAAAGTTTTCTACTGCTAACCAATAATATTGTGAAACAACAATTTACAATGACTGTTTTTTATTTTTAATGTATTTTAAAAAGTGGTTAGTTCACATGATTGGCAGCCATTACCTTAATTATTTAAAAGCATCCTTGTTAAAGAATGGTACATTTAATCAGTATGTATTTATGACCAAGTTGGTCAGTTTTTGCTAAATCTACTTCATTTGGCGCCCATATTATCTCCCTCAGGCCTCCTGCCTTCTGGTCAGTATAATATTAGCTTATGGCCACTAGGGTGCAGAAATGTGCTAGAAAATTCAGGTCAGATGCTGCTCAAAATGTGTCACATCCTGGCGGAGCACCATTGAGGGAACAAAGGAGCTGGGGGTGAGTGTTCGCTAACGTTGTCTATTTAATTCCAAATTATTGGTTTCCATAGCTATCTTTTTATCCCATGCTATAATGTATCAACCATATCAATTTAAAAATGCAGTTATTTTATACGTTTCAGGATTTTAATATCTTAAACGTTTGTCCGACTTTAGCTGTAGCGTTAGCCAGCTAACGTTAGCTAATGCTGTTTCGATAACAACGGGTTGTGTTTGTAAAATCTAAGATATTAAAAGCTTCTGAACACGTTTAACACAATGCAAATAATTTTAAAAGATGTTCTCCCTGAAATGCGAAGATAAATTGTATTTAATATGGTTTCACTGTTGTGTTATTCAGCTAGCGTTAGCCAGTTTCATTCATTGATATTTTGCATGTTAGCATCTTCACCGACTCGCTTTCATGTTATCGGGATGCTTAGCTCGCCAAGTACAACACCTTTACATTACATTTCGTCTTAATAACCACAATGTGTGATTTTTCTCCAATGTAGCTAGTTTTACTACATTTATCTTTTAATAAACCTCTTGGCGAGCTGCAAGCTCACTCGCCTCATTGTGTGCGCCATTATCTGCATTCAGTGCAGGCCTGATATCCACAGTTCATTATAAATCCACATCTTAGTTATTGTTATTAATAACAATCATACAAACTGTGGCCATGTTAATCAAACATCGTCTTAAATTTTGCATATAAAGCTAATCAGGTGGGTGTACTGCTGTTAAATGTCTAGAAAATGCCAGTTTGATCAAAAGGCAGGTTGATATGGTTATGTTTGCAGCTTGTTCCAGTTGTTTTATGCACATATTAAAAGCATGCCTATTCGTCTAATAAGTTTTTGCCCTATTACAGAACCAAATGATGGGGATAGCCTGATATCCTCAATCCTACAAACAAGATGTCAAGTAAGAGCACATTTCAACTGATTGATTAGGCCACTTAGTTAGACCCCCTTGAAGCCCACCCATCTTTATCAGATCTTCAGAAATGACTATTAAAAATGCTTTATTATTCATGTATTTGATATATTACTACTTCCTTGAATTATTCAGCAAATGTGTAAACATGGGTGTGCTTATCCTGATGTAATTGACAATAACATTTCTGGTGTAAATGAATGAATACATATTGAACTGATGCAGGTGTGACGAATAAGTAGGCTTTACCACTGATTGGTAATTTTGATTGAAAAAAGAGTGGATTAATTTAAATTTTCCTTCTGTTTCACACAGAGCGGCCACCCTATGCCCCAGCCCCCACCCCCGCCCCCACAACAGTAAGTAAACAGAACATGCCAATCATCCACATGGCCCCTCCCCTCCATCACCCAAACATGTACCATAGGTTTTCTTAGAGAGGAGAGGATTGTGGGAAGGACACAGTATCACATGGGGTGGCTTTTGCTATATTTTTATGCAGTTTTACTCTGAAGGTGCTTGTATTATGAGGCTCTATCAATCCGTACGGTGCTGAGGAGGCCGCTTACTTTAGGCTTTGAACGTGTTTTTTAATGAATAACCATTAGGGCTGCACAATATTGAAAAAGTGTTATTGCTGTTTTACTTCCATTATGAAAAAAAAAACCAGACGTTTTTGATTATTTTAGTTGATTATTCTAGAATGATTGGGGTAATTTTAAGGAGTAGATATGTGTAGAACAAAAAATATGTTTTAAAAGTTGACTTTAATCTTAAAGGGTTTTTTGTGAACCATCTATTTGGAGCTAACTGGTTTGCGAAAGGCTTTGGGATATAAGGGTGTTCGCACTTGGGTATACTCTCTGTATCTTTTACATTGGCCACATTCTCACTGTTTTTGACCTATTCAATATGTGACCCTGGACCACAAAATCAGCAATAGCCAAAAATACATTGTATGGGTCAAAATTAACAGTTTTTATTTTATGCCAAGAATCATTAGGATATGAAGTAAAGATCATGTCCTATCGCATATATATCAAAACTTAGTTTTTGATTAGTAATATGCATGTCTAAGAACTTAATTTGGACAGCTTTAAAGGTGCATAATTAATTTTCAGAAAATTGACCCCTATGACCAGGGTCACATTTTTGTTCACATTACAAAAATGTGAACAAAATAAGAATGTTGTCGTAAACAGTACTATTGTCGTTGAAGAAAAAAAAGAGTATTTATTTTTTTAAAAATATAATAAAGCTTTGAAGCTAAAATATTTCTCTTTAGGCCTTTTTATTTTAATTTTAAATTAAATCCAGCTTTTATTTTGATGATTTGCTTGCAAATAAACATGTTCTACTTCCACATGCTCATAGTGAAGCGTAGTATAGTGTTCATTTATACACACGCAGCTCATGATATGCTGTTTCAGTGGTTTGTTTTCTTTGACGTTACTTGAGCTGCATGAGTGCAAATGAACACTTTCACTTCACTCTGAAACCCACATTTGATAATCTCACTGATATGTGACTCTGGACCACAAAACCAGTCATAAGGGTCAATTTTTTTTAAAATTGAGATTTATACATAAGGCTGAATAAATAAGCTTTCCATTGATGTATGGTCGAATTTGTTTAGAATAGGACAATATTTGGCTGAGATAGAGCTATTTGAATATCTAGAATCTGAGGGTGAGAAAAAATCAAAATACTGAGAAAATCACCTTTGAAGTTGTCAAATGAAGTTCTTAGCAATGCATATTACTGATCAAACATTAAGTTTGATATATTTATGGTAGAAAATGTACAAAATATCTTCATGGAACACGATCTTTACTTTAAATCCTAATGATTTTTGGCTTAAAAGAAAAATTGATATATTGATCATTTTGACCCATACAGTGTATTTTTGGCTATTGCTACAAATATGTCTGTGTACATTCTGTGGTCATAGCGCAATTCTAATTTTATTTGGATAGATTCTGCAGCCTTAACTTTATAGACTCCAGATGTTAAACCTTCCTGGTTATTCATTAAACACTGTTTGGAGCATTAATTGTGTGAGCCTTCTTTGTGCTTAGGCTTTCACATATCATATAATCATTGTTCATTAAAATAGATGCCGAGAACCGTTCGCAGTAATTTAGCATTGATGCTTTGTTCCGAACGCATCCTTGGAAAACTTGAATCCCTTCCGGTTTAAATATTTGATCCAAATCCCTATTAATTACTTTTAGCGTCCCAGAATTGTTATTTTTGTCAGTTTAGACATTATTCAGGTCATACGCCACCGAGAGATTTGGCTTGAATACTTCCGATCCGAATCCTTAAAGTTAACAAAGCCTTCTAGCACCTCATTACGTCCCACCACCACCACCCATAGTGCCTGTGGCTTTGCTACAAATGGATGTAGATTAATGCCAGGGTTGTGCTGCTATCAAAGATTGCTGCTTTTTGCATGTTTTATGCAAATCATGACAGAAAACGAAAACAGGTTCTCCTTTTCATTTTTTTTGTCCCTTCCTCCCTTGTTTGTGTCATTTCTCATTCGTGTTTTGTCTCATTTGTCTCCATCAGCAAATGCCCACCACCCCTGGGTTTGTGGGGTACAACCCATACAGCCATCTGGCCTACAACAACTACAGGCTGGGAGGGAACCCCGGCGGGAACAACAGGGTAATGGTAGGACCGGTGCCAACTAGGGCCCTAGCGACAGCCGAGGGACTAAAAGCCCAGACGAGAGGACGCTAAAGCTAACTTACACGGCCTGAATATGAAATAGAGAAATGCTTTGCTCTTACACTGTACAGACTCATTTCATAGAGTTGAAGGTGTCTGTCGGGTAGTAGAATCAAGTCTCGGGTAGTTGTGTAGCTCTCAACTAGTAGCTTCCATAATTCTCATGCTTCTGTGAAGCACTCACTCTCTGTAACGTCTGGATGAGTGTGATTGACGCTGTATGAATCATATAGAGTGGTTGCTTCTCAGAACTGTTCCCCTTTTCCCCCGTCGGCCATCCTGTCACCTCATCATGCACAAGAGCTAACAGCCGTTCGCTCGCATGGCTGTAGATGCCCGTGCCAAACGCAGCAGCTTGGCACGGCTTCTTAGCAAGCTTGAGGCATTTTAGCTGTTGGCTGGTTTCATCCAAACCTCTGCAGAATCATTTCTGGACGTTAAAGACAGTGGCTTTGTGTACAAAAGACCTTAATGCATGGCCTTGTCAGCGTAATGTTAATGTCCTGTATTTGGTTTGCCATTTAGGTACATCTCCCGCCCCCCTTGCGAAGCGCTTCACACTGTCATTGTTTCTTTCAGTCGTGCTTTTTGCCTCCTGTCTCTTTCTCTCCATAGTGCTCCATTATGACAGCTCACTGTTTTCTGTGATGACCATTTGTGCCCTTTGTGATCTCTAACGCCCGGCGTGGGCCTCTTTCCCTCTCCCACAGAACTCCTCAGGGATCACCGTTCCTAAGCCGCCCAAACCGCCCGACAAGCCGCTGATGCCCTACATGCGGTATAGCCGGAAGGTAAGCAGGAAGGTAAGACACCCACGGTGTCTGCTTTTACTGCTTGTAAATTGGAGAGCGCTTCTGCGATCAGCTTGAAGGCTGAGGGGCGGTCAGTGGTCTGATTACGCCCCTTCAGAGGGTAGATCCCAACATCGCTTCATTGCTTTCTTCTCGGCAACAAGACTGGGAAACTGACATCTTTTTGTTTCTGATCTTCTCGTTTGAGAATATAAACTCTGTGCTCCGTTTCCTTTCTGTTGTGAGCAAGTATTTTCAAAGATAAACCAATTAGGTTTGTTAAAAGACAAGTTCACTCCAGAATTAAAATTTCCTGATTTTACTCATCCAAGATGTTCATGTCTGTCTTCAGTCGAAAAGAAATTACGGTTTTTGAGGAAAACATTCCAGGATTTTTCACAGTATAATGGACTTCAATGGGAATCAACGGGTTAAAGGTCCAAGTTGCGGTTTCATTGCAGCTTCAAAGGGCTTTACACGATCCCAGCTGAGGAATAAGGCTCTTGTCTAGCAAAAAGATGTCATATTCTAAAAAATAAAAATAAAAAATTATAAACTGGGATCATGTAGAGCCATTGAAACTGCAATTTGAACCGTTAACATTTTGATTCCCATTGAAGTCAGGAAATTTTATTTCAGGGGTAAACTAATCCTTTAATGCTATTTGAATTTGTAATAGATTACTAATTTTAATATTTAAAATTCAAACATATTTACATTCTAGAAATGATCAGATCAATTCTTTTTCTCTCCTGTGCTGCATTCATGCTTTAGCTCTGGACAAAAAAGTAGGCAAAAATTGGTGCTCTTTCTCTATCCTTTTTGGCAAAACGCAACCCTCTCCGTCCAGGAATCCACACTCTGTGTCGACTCTGAACTGACATTTGTATTTTCTTAGGTTTGGGACCAAGTTAAAGCCTCTAATCCTGACCTGAAGCTATGGGAGATTGGGAAGATCATCGGTGGCATGTGGAGGGACCTCACTGATGAGGAAAAACAGGACTATTTAAATGAATACGAAGCAGAGAAGGTTGGTCTCTTTTACTTTTTTTTTTTTTTTCTCGCTGTGAGTGAGATTTGAGAAGTCAAGCACTAAGCAATTTTTTTCCCCACAGATCGAGTATAATGACTCTCTGAAGGCCTACCACAACTCTCCAGCCTACCTGGCGTACGTCAACGCTAAGAACCGTGCGGAGGCAGCTCTGGAAGAAGAGAGCAGACAGAGACAGTCGCGCCTAGACAAGGGCGAGCCCTATATGAGCATCCAACCTGCTGAGGACCCTGATGGTGAGCTATTGACGTCTATATGACACGTTTGGATGGCAAGAACATAATGTGACAATTTATATAAATGTTATTTAAATAGAAAGCCCCCAACGTTTTCTAAAACATTGAATTTCAAAATATTTTATATACTGTAGCTAATAGGGAAAAAAATAAATGCTTTTTGGTTCATTTTGAAACAGTGGCATTTTTAAATAATCCTTTTTTAAGCGTAAATGTGCGTTCACACAATATTGGCTAAAATTTTCTGTCAGAAAAAGGTCTATTGGCTATTGTGAACAGTGTAGTGCTGTAAGAAGCACAGCTCCAAGCAGCTTTCTGTTGGTCAATGTATCAAATCTCTGGCTTCCTTGAACCTGTTTTAAAGTCTAAATGAGGAAATCTTTCTCCCTCATGCTAAATTCCCAATTGCATGCATTCCTGCTAAAATGATTGGATTCTGCCCATGAACAATCGCTAAAAATAGTGTTTTTACAGGTACCATTTATTGAGCCCTATGAAATCAGTTTTTTTTTTCTTTTTAATAGGGATGAACCGAGTTTTTGGCAACTGAAATTACCGAATAAGTAAAAAGGACAAATAAATTATACCGAACAATGATGTGACGTGATCACGTAGAACACTTAAATAAAACACTTCGGCCCAGTGTTTAGTTTTGTTCAGCTTAGGCCAAGAATTTTCATTACGGTGCGTCCCTACTTTAAAAAAAATTTTTATTATTCCATACACTGTGTTAATAGTTTTTCAAATGTTAATCAAAAATTCATTTAAATCATAAAACATACACTATTTAAACAGCAGTTTATTAAAAGTTTAACAAATTGCACTAAGCCCCCTTATTTATTTTTTCTTAAATTTAGTTAATTTTTTATCATTATTTCCCATTCATTTTCTAGATTCCATTTTAATGGTTTTTAATTAAAAAAATAGAAATATGTAATTTTTATATATATATTTTTTACGTTTTGCTAGTAAATACTTTTTCTGATCAATATCCCTTAAATGTTTTAAGAATAATTTTATTATTAGTAGTAGTACTATTATTACATTTAAGTCATATATTTCTGTCAAAGATTCTTAAAGCAAACCAAACCAAACTTTTATTTTGAGTAGTTGCTGTGAACACTTAACTTTCTGTTTGTATATATATGACGATATTTCTCCAAAGGAAACAGAAAAATGCTTATAAAGTGACTCTCAGAGCACGTCTACACTGCTCATTCATTCACACAGAGCCATGCAGAATTCATATTTAAATAGTCTGTTTGTGGCTCAATATTCATAGACATCGTGTTTTGATTTCAGTGTACTGACCTACTTTTGATTTATTCATTCCAAATTTAGCAAATTCCGTGTTGTACAGTAAATTCCATTTTGATTTGAAACCATTAATCTGTCTGCATTTTCCGCATGACCGAAATCATAGGGCCATACATTTATTAACATCCATGTTCAGAAGCTGAGTATTTATAGTATTATATACTATTATATATATAAAGTATTATATACTTTTTTTAGTTTAAACTTAGCTCTTAGCAAATGCCTGAGGTTTAAATATGACAAAATGATTTTGGATATAAACATGTATTATGACCTTGTGGGAAGTAAACTACCAGGATTTTAAATTCTGAGTTTATAATAGTAGAGGCATTCAGATTTCCTTTTATAAGCCTCCAGCTGAGAAGTAATTATCTCAATAATTACTTCAGATAATTATCTGAATGGCACTGAAGTCTAAAAGGAAGTTCTGAAACTTGTGCATTTGAGAAAAAACACTCTGGTTGTTCTCCTTTGCTTGCTTTCAAATACGAAATGTCTCTGTAGACTATGATGACGGGTTCTCCATGAAGCACATAGCGGCAGCTCGTTTCCAGAGGAACCACCGGCTCATCAGCGACATCCTGAGCGAGGTTGTGGTGCCTGATGTTCGCTCAGTGGTGACCACTGCTCGCATGCAGGTCCTCAAACGCCAAGTCCAGTCCCTCATGGTGCACCAGGTATGTTAAACACACAAAGACATACAACTCAAGACTATTGCACACATAGTTTAATCATCGTTCCTTGATTTCCAAACAGAGGAAACTTGAAGCAGAGCTGCTTCAAATCGAGGACAGACACCAGGAGAAGAAGAGGAGGTTCCTGGAGAGCACAGACTCCTTCAATAACGAGCTCAAACGGGTGTGAAATTCAGTTTGATCGCTGAACTAATAGCCCTTTAGTGTTTAGCCTAAGCTCAAATGCCAAACGCGCTGTCAGTGATTGATGTGCGGCTTGTTTGTTTAGCTGTGCGGTCTGAAAGTGGAGGTGGACATGGAGAAGCTGGCAGCCGAAATGGCTGCTGCAGAGGAGGCGGCTCGCCGGAGGGCGGAGGAGAGAGAGCGCGAAGCAGCAGAGCAGGTGGAAAGAGCCGCTCAAGAAGAGCAACAGCCTGCCGCCGGCGCCCAGGCCAATGCCAACCCAGAGCAAACCTCTGCCAGTGAGGCCAAGGATGGAGAAGACAAACCCACCCCTATGGAGACCGGTCAGACCTCTATCCATTATGTTCTCTAAACTTTGAATGTTCCACAAAAATAGATAAGTAGAAGATGACTGATCTCTGGTGTTTGTTTGTTTGTTCTGTAGAGTCTCTGGCTGAAGCTTCTGAAGGATCTCAGGAGGCTGAGCAAGGCACCCCGGCTGCAGCAGGAGACAAACCGGCCCAGCCTGAGCCTGCAGAGGGCGCTACAGATGAGGGCACCAGCGACAGCACTGCTCCGTCTGAGAGCAGCTCTGGACCCCCAGCAGAACCCCAGGCCTCAGACACCCCTGAAGAGCGCCTGCCCACCCAGCCACAATAACCCTTCATCTTCAGTTCATTTACAAGTCTCACTTTGCTGTGTGTAAAGTCATTTGACCTCTAGGATTTGTAATCCTATGACTTTGCAGTCAGTCAGTCAGTGAGTGAGAACAGTGGAAAAATTGCTTTTTTTTCCCTCCACCCTAAATGTTCCACAGTGAAATGTTTTGGAAGGACAGCAGAATCTTAATTGGCGCTCCACACATATTCATTCAGGCACATCCGTTTACTTGATCTAGCCCTTGTGTTACAAGCCCACTTGAGTATTCTCAAGCTTTATGGTCATTTAAAAAGCAGTTTTATCATTGTAAACTGGGCAAATGTTGAGTAAAATGGAACACTTGCATCCTGCATTCAAATGCAAGGCTATTTGCTGTCGCTTACCATGTTTTATCTACCTGTGGCACGATTGTTTTATGGTATATCCTTGTTTCATCCTTTCCCAGTTTAGTTGAGTAGTCTGTGGGTAGTAGTTTTTTTTTTTTTTTTCCCCTCATCCTAGTTTTTTTTTTTTCTTATTTTTTGTACTTAAAATAAAGCCATGCTAACACATTATTTTCCAATGCAACAGATTGACCACACAGAGCAGATATCTTCATGGAATGGTATTACATTAAGCCTCTGGATTATTGTGTTTTTGTATTGTTGGAAGGTATTCCCTCAATAAAGTGATTTCTATGTCTGTTTTAAACATCTGCTCTGTTTTGTCTTTTGCTTAGTGATTTATAG